>NC_133369.1:43868311-43945392 GCF_049309525.1 Garra rufa
CCTAAATAAAATTAACATGAAAATACAAAAAAAAATGAGATGTCTTACAAACAGTGAAAGAAGATTTCATGATGATTCTGTAGTGGTCTGTATTCTCTTTTTTTGTAAGTTGTAATGTACTTAAGAAGATATTTATTTATGAAAAGCATTATTTTTAGAGCTACAGTATAATGGTACGAGACTGTATTGCCATCATATACTACACAAATCCGCATGTGTGTTTTGACTCAGTCATATGTGAAATGTGTTGTAAAGCAGATTTAGTGATTATTGGTCCGTTTGAAGCGCAGTAAGTGAGGTTGGCGTTTGTGTGGCGTCCCCGGGGACGGAGCGTCCGTCGTGCTAGTCACCATCTCGCTGCTAATCCTGTCTTAGAAGGTTTTCTGTTAACATGGATAAGCATTGGCTTGCTATCGCAGGCTAGTAAGCTAAGCTTATGTACAGAATGCCATTGAGAACGGAGCCGCCTCCAGCTATTGGCTGCTGCAAATGTCCATATCATTTAGCCGGCTGAATACTGAGGAATCTGCAGCGGCTAAATCTGGTGACTGACATGGCCGTGCGTCCCGATAAGAGAGGCCGAAGCGTGCAGTCTTATTCGGATCAAAACTCATGCATTATTGCTGTGCAACTGTGATCTGCTTTTGCTTCTGACAAATCCATCAAGCAACCCGTACACAACCCTGGATTACAGGCCGGAGAACAGCACACGGACTGCTTTTATATGTATATATTCTTCAAAACTCACACAAATCACACTGACAAAGGTACATTTTTATTCAATTTTATAATTAGCAACTACAGAGGCAGTGTTAGTATTTTCCAATAAAATAATGATGCTAATATCAGTATAGGGTTTTCTATACTCTACCTTTGTATAATCTGAAGAACCTTTCGCACAAAGAACCTTTTGTGAAACAGAAAGGTTCTTCAGATGTTAAAGGTTCTTTATGGAACCATTTAGACAAAAAAGGTTTTTTTATCCCTTACCAAAAAGAAGTATACTTCAAGTTTATTCTATTAACTATACTTAAGTAAAGTTCAAGTATATTTTAAAGTATACTTTATGTAGTAAGTATACAAATATCAGTGCAGTAGTAGTATGCTTTTAAGTGTACTATTTCAGTACTCCTTGGGACTAAATTAGCCCACTTTCTAGTATATAAAAGTATACTTTTAAGTATAACAGTATACACTTTGAGTACACAACTAGTTTACATGTTTGTACTGCAAGTCTACTAAAAGTGAACCTATAGTTTTACTGATAGTTTACTAATTAAATACTTTTTTTTTAATTCTTTGAAGTATAGTCTCAGTAAACTAGTAGTTTAGTAGTTTTATACTGCAAGTATACTCAAAGAATGATGTAAAGTTGAGTATACTACTATGTCCTAATTTAGGTATTAATTTTGTATATATTTTGTTTTATGAATATCTGAACATACAAAACATCAAAAGAAAGAACAGGGGATCTGCTTGTAAACAAAAGCATTTTATTCTAGCTTCATGCATTGTTTGTTATAAACACTTGAATGTGGGTAAGTTTCATAAATAAAAAATAAACAAACATTATGAACTAGTGTTGTCAAAAGTCCCGGTACTTCGGTACCAAGTCGGTACTAAAAAAAATAAAACGTTACGGTACCAGGTTTTCTTAAGTACCGGTGGTACCGACTATCCGGTCAACCCGGTTCTTGATACGCTATACAAAAGGTGCGCGCTGCGCAGTTGCGCTCTCTTTATTAAAACACCAGCGCTGCTGCTGATGCCGCGGCTCTGACTCCACTTGTTTACAAAGAAGAGCCAGGCTTGCTCCAAATAGTTTGGATTTGCGGCTGAACAAGGCGAACATCATAGATCATCAAAAAACTATTTGCAAAAGATGTTGTCTAGGTTCTCTCGAAAGGAGGAAACACATCAAACTTAAAACACCTCAAAGACCGACTCCAGGATCAAATAAAATATTTCAAGTAAGGTAAGTTTCATTTTAATTTCATATTTAGAGCATTGTTGCGTATTTTAATTTGAATGTCAGACTGAAATAAACATCACTGTTTGTGTAGTGAATCGTTAGCATAAGCGCGGCTAACGCTAATATGCTGGGCCTTAATGAATTAGAAACAACGCTCCTATAACTTTTGTTAGAGTAAAAAAAAATAAGGACATGATGTATTTACTATTTTTTTTTACACACAAATGACCCGTGTATCCAAAATATGTGTGTTAGAGAATGTACAAATGTGACGTTAATTTATATCCTTAATATCAGTCTGTCAGAAAACGTTCTTGGCTGAATAACTCTAGCAGGTTTAAAAAGCTTATTAATAATAATAAATATGAATGCAGTTTGGATTGAATAAAAGTACAATCAAATAAAACACGTTTTATTCCCTGTTTAGTTTGGTAATACTTTACAATAAGATCAAATTCATGCATCATATTCTAACATAATCTTAAAGTGAGTGAACAATATATTTTTACAACATTAATTCATGTTTGTGAATCTTATTTAATACAAACACATGATCATTCATGTTTGTTCATGTTTAACAGATTAACATGATTTTATGCATTAGTAAATGTTGAAATTAGCCTAACCTCACGAAGAATAATTGCCATGTAACTGCTGTTTATTGTTAGGCGATGCTATCTAACTAATGAAAATTGTAAAGTGTTTTAAATACTGCAGTTTTCATCTGTGATAGACACTGGTCTTAATATATGTAATCTTATCTAAATTTATTATAACAGCTGAGGTTTGTTATTTACTGAAAATTAATATTTTTGCTGGTGTCAATGATCTAATGTCACATCTGGTCAGACTTAGCACACTGCTTTACTTAAGTATATTTTTTCTTTTTACAGTTGCAGAAGATCATGAAAGACCCCAGCGAACTCTAAAACAGACAACAGTTACAGATGTTTTTCCGCAGCAGCAGAAATATGACAAAAAGTTTTGGGTGAAGCTTGTTTACATTTTTTATGCCTGTAATTTATTTAGATGTTATTTAACTACTAAAATGTTTACAATCCTTGAAATACTTTTTTAACCTGTGGAAAAACTAACAAAATTTTACGCAAGTATAAAGAATTTTTTTTTACAAAGTTTTTTTTGTACATTTTATTTTTGCTTAACTTTATTAATAAAAAATAGTGTGTTGCTCAATTAATCTGTTATTGTGTTTTTCTTTGGTACCGAAATTGGTACCGAGAACCGTGGATTTTCACTGGTATTGGTACCGAATACTGAAATTTTGGTACCGTGACAACACTATTATGAACAAAAAGTGGGCCAAAAACGACAATTCATGATAATCAAAATGTAGATGGAGTTGATCAACGCCCCAAAGCTTGACAGTCATTATTTCCTCTTCATAAGTGGACATTTTATTCCATAACGTTCCACAGTTTTCCATATCTATGGTTTTGATGCTGTTTATGTCTGATGATTGTGTTAGATTACATGTGGAAGCATCTGTTGTTTCGGTTTCTTCTTCACTTGTGTTTCAGAAAATATGTTCAGAAGATGTGTAATCGCACCCCTAGCGTATAACAATGAAAACAGAGCACAAGTATAGTTCAAATATATTCAAATTCATTTCTAAAGAAGACTGGAAATATTTTAGTAGAAGTATACTAATAGCACACTTGAATAAACTTCTTTTTCATAAGGGATGGCGTCGTGAAGCACCTTTATATGTAAGAGTGTAGTTGAAGAAAAACATTTCCTTTTATTTACTGTTCATCCAGAAGAGGTGCAGAAGTGTCCTGACGCAGCAGAGGTGAATGAGAAGGACATGCTCTCTAGATTGAGGAAGTGTGTTTGTGTGTCCTCTGTTACTTCTCAGCTCTCCGCAGGACGATGTGTGTGTTTGTGTGTGTAAGTACTTCACACCCTCGCTCTGCCGTTTAACTCTGATGGTGTGAACACATTTCATCAGGACTTCACACATGCAGGTGAAGCTTTTATCACGTTGTGGTTTTCTCTTGCACCCAGTTCCTCACACAGACTTTCAGAGACATTTACTTTGGTAGCGAGAGACGACACACTGTTTAAAAACTGCTGAAGTGCTTTTACTGGAGAGCGAGGAATTTCAAAACCTTGCAGCCTTTCATGAAGAAGTGAGAAGGATGGACGTCACGAAATGATGAGCGCGGCGTTATTCGTCAGAGCGTTGAGGTTTACTTTACCTGAACACAATGTTTTCAAACGCATACATCTGCCAGCGTTGGCAGACGTCTTGTTATTTATTTTTTCCGTAATTTGTGTTTTCCCAAAGTGTTCGAATTTCTTACGTATCACCGATTTCACGTTTTCCCCAGCAGGACGCCGTTTCCATTGTATAACTCAGATGCTGTCAAATTAATTGTAAAACTAGTCCGACAAAACAAGGCCAGTTATAGCAGAGGTTAGCGGTTTTAAATGGCTGTGATAATATTGGACGCTCTCTAGTAATCGTGTTGCTGTTAAATGATGAACACACACACGTAGGCGTGCAGGAACACACTCCATCACGGCCGACTCGCTGCACTCTGGCTGACTCTGTGCTCTCGTCTCCAGCAGATCTGCTCATGATTCAGATACTTGTCCTCTCAACACCTCACAGGTGAATCACTCAAATGTCCCTTCATTTTATTAATTATTTAGTCAGTGTGATTAAAAATAAACAGGTGTTGACACAGAGGGAACTTTTAAGTGAAATGAGGAAAGGAAAAGAATTCTGCACTGAGCCCTGCCCTGCCCTGCCCTTTTGCTATTAATAATATAGTTCAGTTTCGATTTTTAATGACAAAGTCATTAAAAGTCATAATTCGGAACTGCAAAAGGTCTGATTTTGTTTGTGTGCACTCACAAGATCAACAAAACGTTGTGCTTTTGTAAAATAGCTGAAGAAAACCAACATGCGCTTTCTGCCGTCTCTGTCTTGAGGAGGAGCTCTTCACCAAAATGATCCGAAACTCACACCTCACAGACATTATAAATATATCCATAGAATGCTTTAAATTACTAATTTAAAATGAAAGAATTCATGTAATAAAATCATGTTATATTGCGTAAAGGTAATGTGACAATTCCACCTACTACGCCCCCCAAAAACAAAAAACAAAAAGTTTGTGGCATTCACATTTAACATTAAAAACAGCAATAAAAACATAGGCTTCAACTCAGTTAAATGGCTGATTTATGAGAAAAAATAAAATAATGTCGGCAAAGTTATAGTCGTTGGCTTTTCTAAGGTAGGCTAAATGTTATGTTACTATTAATATGACTTATTCACAAGAAGTTTTATTGACGTTTTAAACTCTGATTGATCGATTTTATGAGACATCGTTATTATTATTTTTAATTTTTTTAACATGCATTCAAATATTTTTTATATGTTTCTTTCGTGCCGCAAATATTAAAGAGGAAAAGATCATTGATTCACATGCTGCTTGTTCTGAGGCAAATATAGTTATCTCACTACAGATTAAAGAGCCTAAAAACACATTTATTGTTTGTATTCTACCGTAAAATTGACAGATTTTATAGGCTGATCGAGACTTGATAATAAGTGGACGTGAAAATGTTAAATATTATTTCCAAGCGTTTATATACATAATAAAACAGCTTGTGAATACTCACGTAATGTTATGTATTTAAGAAAAATCAAGAAGTTAACCGCGTTGGAGCCCATAATGATTGGGGGCCCGTACATTTTCTTTTTTCGTTTTTTTTTTTTTTTTTTTGCATTGAAAAACAATTTAAACAATACACAAAAAGTCATTGTAGTTGGTATGTAGGGCACTTCAGCTGTTGTATTTAAAGCCTTGTGAGATCATAATTGGTCTTTGGTGGCATTTAGTCCACGTCTATAGCTTTTTAGATACTCCTGAATGTTGACAAACCACCTCTTGGCAAACCAGACCAAAATATTGATGATGACTCAGTTTGTCCAATTAAATGCTTTCAGGTTTAGGACATGTGACCTTTTGACCCAAAAATGCAAGTTAATGTTGTTGAATTTGGCTAAAACTTACTTTGCTCACACAGGGTATAACAACTTAACAAAAACTTACAAATATTTTTGGTGCTTTTTTGGGATTGTTTTCCCACCTTGTTAAACTGTGGTGTTGTATATACAGTAGATGACTGGCACAAAAATACCGGAATTTCTCATTATGCTACAGTCAAACCAAAATTTCTTCAACATTTCTCACATTTCTCACATTATCACATTTTAACCGTATTTATCTTATAAGTATACTATGAGGACATTTAGACATTATGTACTTTTAGAAAAAAAAAATACCCTGCAATTGTACTTTTAGTATACTAAACTAGTATATTTAAAGTCTGCTAAATTAGAACAACCAATTTTGTACTTAATCCACTTTAATTCTGCAAAAGTAGTGCTGAAGTTCAACTAAAGTATATTTGATTGTGCTAAAGTGGAACTATTGCAAGTATACTTTAGGTGCACTTTAAATATTTTGCATTTAAAGACTGATATTATTTAAAGATCATACAATCCTCATCAGTAGTGACATAAATACATAATTTAGCCTTAATATTAAGAAATGTTAATTGTGCACAAGTAGTATTCCAAATAAAGTTTATATCAGTACGTTTTGAGCAATGTGTCAGTACATATGTTAATAGACTTGAAGTATACTTAGTATAAAAATGCTTTTTAAATCTATTACTTTTTTACTAGGGAAACCTGAAGCAAGTTTATGAACACAAAGTTGCAGATAGTAATAATGTGTAGGGTTTGTTTACAGGACTCTTCCTCTAAACTAAATTTTTGTGCAATTCTCTCTCACATAAGCACTCTTTGTCATTTGAATTCCCATTGAAAATGTCGGTTCAGAGCTCAAACATCTGGATAACTTGTTACACACACTATTAGGAAGAAAAAGTGTGTAAAACAGCTTCTGACCGGTGCTCACATGCTGAGCTGCTCTGAACGAACAGGAAGATTTTACAGATTTACTTTATACATGCAGTGACCCTAAAGAGTATTCAGACACTAAAGTCACTTAAAATGGCATTGAATTACAGACAAAATAACATGCAAGCTAAATGTGCGAGACCTTTTCCCAGCCACTTTTGCAATGATAAAAGTCTTCATAAAAACACAAACAACACTTTCTATTGAGGCATAACATATTTTGCAAAGCATGATCTTTCTTTACACTAAATGATGCTTGCTTTGATAACCTATACGCAGATATTATATATATACACTGCCGTTCAAACGTTTGGGATCAGTACGATTTGTAATATTTGTTAAAGAATTATTTTATGCTCATCAATGCTGCATTTACTTGATCAAAAATACAGGAAAAATAACAGTAATATTGTGAAATATTATTAAAGTTTAAAATAATAGATGTCTATTTTATTGTGTTTTAAAATATAATTTATTTCTTGTGGTGCAAAGCTGAATTTTTAGCGTCATTACGGCAGACTTCAGTGTCACATGATCCTTTATAAATCATTCTAATATGTTGATTTATTACTTTTATTACCCATGTTGGAAACAGTTTCTGCTTATTATTTATTTATTTATTGAACCTGTGATTCTTTTTTTTTTTTTTTTGATAAATAAAAAGTTAAAAACAACAGAATTAAACAAAAGAAGATTTTGTTGTCACTTTCTATCAATTTAACAGATATTTTGTAAATAAAATAATTTCTTCAAAAAAAAAACTAAACATACTTTTTAATTATTAAAGAATCCTTAAAAAGTATCACATTTTCCAACAAAATATTAAGCAGCACAACTGTTTTTAACATTGATAATAATCAGAAATGTTTGTTGAGCAGCAAATCAGCATAGAATGATTTCTGAAGGATCACATGACACGGAAGACTGGAGTTTTGATGCTGAAAATTCAGCTTTGTGCCACAGGAATAAATTACATTTTAAAATAAATTCACAAAGAAAATAGTTATTTTACATTGAAATAATATTTCACAATTTTACATTTTTTCTATATTTTCAATCAAATAAATGCAGCCTTGATGAGCATAAGAAACTTCTTTAAAAAATCTTTTGAACGGCAGTGTACATATTTAAAATGTCCACATGTAAAATATGTTGTCATATGTGGTAAAAGCATACATAAAACCTATATTAAAAACATAAAAATTCCATATATAAACATATATATCCAACATAAAGAAATATGTTTCTGTATGTGTAATGCACATTTTTAGGACATAATGTATATACATCCTTAAATCTGTCAAAACATGATTAATAAAGTTGCATTTAGTAATATATATATATATATATATATATATATAGAGAGAGAGAGAGAGAGAGAGAGAGAGAGAGAGAGACATCATTAACATATATAGAGTTTACTATGGGGGATTTTATTGATGTTATAAGCTTAAGTTCATCCATGCAGAAAATGTCAAATTATATATGACCTTATAGGTAATATAACATGTCAATATCACTTGTTTTACAATCATGTTTTACATTTCTGTATGTCTAATACAGTGATGTTCAGGTATTTCTATGTGACTTAGGTGCCCAAATTCTATTTTGAGGCCGATGCATTAGTTTTAAAAATGTTGAAGGACAGTGTTTAGTCTGGGTTTGATTTCCCTCGCATAAATAGTTTGGTGACTTAATTTTTGTGTGTGCGTTTCTCCTCTGTTGGCCGCTCTCTCCCTTCAAAATGCAAACAAATACAAAAAGATGCTATTTGCATTGCGTCGCCGGCATGCGGCTTGCCAAAACATTTCACATTAGTTTCAGCTGACTGTGTAAATTATTTCTCAAATTGATGAGCTCGGTAATATAAATAAAGGTCAAATCACAATTTCCAGATGTGCGGCGAGCTCGGATGCAGCCAGCTCATTTGGAAATGAAAATAACACTCGCAGCGCTGTTGGTTCAGGCAACATGCTCAAAGACACGAGAGCTAATTCAACCTTCAGCTGCCGTTCGGGCTGACACTGACACCGGACATCTTCCGTAACGCGTCGAGTTCAACTACGCCAATGTCTGCACCGTTTGAACTGGAACGAGTCGCCGCTTTTTATTTGGTCGTGGCCGTCGTCGCTCGAGGGCCTGAGGAGGAGGAGGAGGCGCAAAAATCTGCATTTGGGAAGAAACAAGATGGACATGAAAGATGGTCTGAA
The DNA here is from genome assembly GCF_049309525.1 of Garra rufa. NCBI lineage: Eukaryota > Metazoa > Chordata > Actinopteri > Cypriniformes > Cyprinidae > Garra > Garra rufa. Next base: position 43,877,457 of record NC_133369.1, read on the forward strand.
TGGCGGTGAGGAATGTTGTTGTCGCGGGGCTAATGGAAAGGTTTGCGCGCGCAGCTGCGAGAGGGAGGGCGACTGCATTATCAGAGCCCAGCAGATGTGGCCGGCAGCCATACGGCTCGGAGAGAGAGCGACGTCCCAGCGGCAGCCGTCGGCACGCCCTCCGGGGAGATCCACCTGCATAATCTGTGTCAACAGGTTCCAAACCGCCCTGGGAACCAAGGAGGGAGAGAAGAAAGAGCAGAGAAAACACTTACAAAGTAATTGTCTCTGCGGTTTTAACTCAGCTCCAATTAACAGAAGTCTAGGCCGACCTCTGCCACCTCCTCATTCCTGCAGTGCAGGATAATTTGTTGTGCCTGCGAGGATCAGAGCTTTCAATCAAATAAAAAAAGAGCAGAAGCTAAAGAAACAGAGAAAGAGAAATGTCTTGTGTGTCAGTTTTCCGGTCGAGGCAAGAGTGGGCCGCTTCGGTCATGAGCGTCTGAAGTGGCGAGAAGGTCTTGTTTGTTTCTCAACAAGAGTAGGTTGACAAGATCAAATGGCATTTAAGTTTCTTTTTTTTTTTTGCTTTTGCTTTTGTTTTCATCTCCAGTAATTGTAACTCTTAACTCTCACTATAGCTGTCTATTAGTAATACCTCAATGAAAATAAAAGTCTTTATATGAACATCTCTATATGAAAAATTGGTTTTCGACCTGAATCTATTTTTTTCCTCTCTTTGTAAATAAATACATAAAAAATTAAGGAAAAATTTTTAATCCAAGACAATTTGGTGAATTCAGATTATGTTCTCTAAACTATTCTCTTAATAATTGTACTAACACTACTTCAGTTTGAATTTTATTCAGTAGTTTATTCAGTAAATGCAAAATACCTCTGTCAGGCAATAAAATTGTCTTGAGACTAATTTATCTGTTGAAGAATAAGGCATTTTGCATTTAACAGATTTCTTCTTTATCAGATTTTGATTTAGTAATAAATTAAAGTATTTAAAAAAAAACATGCTGAGAACTCAGAAAACTATGGAAGCCTGGTAATGGTAACTTTTTATTTCAATTCTGACTTCTTTTTTTTTTTTTTTGAGAATTGTGAGATAAAATTGCAATTGTGGGTTATGAAGTTAGAATTGCATATCTTGCAATTGTGACTCTTTTTCTCCGAATTGTGACTGTATCTCACCATTCTGACTTTATAACCCACAATTGTGTTTTTTATCCCGCATTTCAGGCTTTTTTAACTTGCAGTTGTAAATTTTATATCACACAATTCTGAGAAATGAAGTCGCATAAAAACTCACAGTTTAAAATGATTAGGTCAAAATTTTGAGATATAAATCAGAACTGCTAGAACTCACAATACTTTCTTTTCTTGCAATTGTGACTTTATATCTCACCATTCTGACTTTATAACTTGCAATTTTGAGTTTATAGTTCACAATTCTGAGAACAAAGTAAGAATTGGGAGTTTATATCACAGTTTTGAGGCGAAAAAAGTCAGAATTGTGAAATAAGTTACTTTTTTATTCAGAGGAGGAAACTGGCTTCCATAAAAAACATATATATGTATGTATAGAGACAGAGAGAGAGAGCTATGCATATGTGTGTGTAAATACAAATATTTTTTTATTTTTATTTTTTAAACCGTGTTTGACTGGTTGGGACAACATTTGGGGAATTCTGTTCTTCTGACATGACTTTTTTTTTCTATAGAAGACTGCATTTCTTTATATTTGAGAGTAAAAAAGCTTTCAGAAACTAGAAAATATGTAGTTGCTTTTTAAAAGTGTGAATTTTACTGATGAAATATTCTATAACCACACTAAACCTAACCAGAATCCAGCAACTGGTCTGGATTGATCGTAATCTGTTCATTTTTAATTATAAAATATTCTTATATTAATCTGAATTTGGTGTTTTTGACCCTGGACCACAAAACCAATCATAATAGTGTGTGTGTGTGTGTGTGTGTGTGTGTGTGTGTGTGTGTGTGTGTGTGTGTGTGTGTGTGTGTGTGTGTGTGTGTGTGTGTGTGTGTGTGTGTGTGTGTGTGTGTGTGTGTGTGTGTGTGTGTGTGTGTATATATATATATATAATTTTTATTTTTTTTATTTTTTTTTTTTAAATTGAAATGTATACATAATCTAAAATCCAAATAAATAAGTTTTCCATTGATATATGATTTGTTAGGATGGAACAATATTTGGCCGAGACACAATTATTTGAAAATCTGGTATCTGAGAATGCAAAAAAAAAAAAAGTTTAAAGTTGTCCAAATGAAGTCCGTAGCAATGCATATTACTAATCCAAAATTATGATGAATTTATGGTAGGAAATTTACAAAATATCTTCATGGAACATGATCTTTACTTAATATTCTAATGATTTTTGGCATTAAAGATAAATTGATAATTTGGACCCATGCAATGTATTTTTGGCTATTGCTACAAATAAACCCATGCTATTTAAGACTGGTTTTGTGCTCCAGAGTCACAATATGGTTTAAGCCAGTATAATGGTTTCTAATAGCCTGAATTGGACAGCTGACCTATGCCTGAATAAACTAGAAATCATTTTACAAACATGAAAAGAAGCATCATAGAATTGTAAGAATAATACTATATTGTGCACAGATTTGCATGTCTTTTGTTTTCAGTTCATGCTGACAATAAAAAGTATGCAAACGTCTGTTCAGAATGAAGCCTTAACCAGAATATGGAGCTTAAGGGGAAGATCATGTTCATGTAAAGATGCTCAGAGTCGCCGCTGAGTTCTGTTCGTTTGCCATCACATTGCTCCGATGTAATATTGAGTTTCTGAAGCTGGTCTTTTTCTGTTCTCCATGACTGTGAGGGCTTGCATCTGCGCTGGATCAGTTGGAGATGTTTCCACTGACACGTCCTGCGGGCAGATGTCGAAGCGCACGCGTGTGCTGGCCTGCATGCCTGCTATAACACCTTCAGGATGACAAAGCAAAGCCAAGCACATTTTCATATGTCAGACTGTGAGCATCCATGGAAAGGCACGTGTGTGCTTGTGGGCAAATCATCCCGTATTTCTGGTTTAATCCAAAAACAGGCGTGATGAAACAAGGCAAGTCTTGTTGAGGTGCATGGAAAGACATAAACAACAAACTTGGGGCAACAAAGCGAGCGAGGAATCAAATAAACTGACCTATTCATCTGCGCCCAAAGTCATCTATTTATAATAAGTCTGGCTGATAAATGTTTTAATAAACGCGCTGCATAATTCATCGTCGTCAGCCTAGTTTTAATTGACTTATACGTGTGTTGTAGAGAAGATCAAAGCGCTGATTAAAGCGATGTATACAACGCTGTCCGATGCTCTTACTCAGACGCCAACTTCTTAGAGATCAGAGAGGAAGTCTGGACTGAGACCTTCAATTATTCACCAGACTAATTAATTAACTGATTGATTATTTGATTATTCCAAACATTGTTGATGCCGGGATCTCTCTTCTCCAAGGGCGCAAACGAAAATCACTTCCTGAAATCATTCAGTCAAAACAGAAAATGTTTTTATCATTTACTCGACCTCATGTCATTCGGATTATTTTCTTTTATCCCGTGAAACACAAAACAGATTTTAAGTGGAATTTCACAGCCTCTGTTTTTTTTTTTGTTTGTTTTTTTTGTCTCTTCAGCCAAATTGATGATGATTTGTTCTGCCAAAATTGATAAAAATTATATATATATAAAATGGGTTAAAGACGTTAAGATGTTCACATCAAAAGAAATTTACACAAGTGATTTTATGTCCTTAGAAAGCACATTAAATGTAAGTAAAGTGTATATTACAACCGTGTTTAAAAATGATGTTCTTCTGACATTATTTTTATTTGTTTATTTATTTATTTTTATTTTTATCTGTTTATTTATTTGTTTATTATTGTTGTTTTGTAGAAGATCGCATTTCTTAGTATTTAATACTCTAAAGGTTTCAGAAACTGAAAAATATGTAGTTGCTTTATAAAAGTGTGAATTCGGCAGATTAAATTTTTAAAACCAGACCTCTCCAGCCAAAGTGATGATGATTTGTACTGCCAAAATGGACAAAAATGCAATATATATATATATATAATTTTTTTTTTTTTTGTCTGTTCTTCTGACATTATTTTTATTTGTTTATTTTATTATTATTATTATTTTATGTCTATTTTAGAAGATGGTATTTCTTAGTATTTAAGACTCTAAAGGTTTCAAAAACTGAAAAACATCTAGTTGCTTTATATAAGTGTGAATTCGGCATATTAAATGTTTTAAAACCAGACCTCTCCAGCAAAAGTGATGATGATTTGTACTGCCAATATGGAAAAAAATGCAATATATAGAGACAAATAAAGAAATAAACATAATTGATACCGATGGCCGTTTATATGACACTCATTATTTTCCATGTATTCTAAGGTCATACTATAGTTTCACAAATCTAAAACATTATATTAGACTTTTATTTTCATGTTTTATGTCACGTTTCATTATTGTTATTATATATTTATTTATTTATTTATTTAATTTGCTGCACTGTACATATACATTTTTAGTATTATCGCCATGCTATTATAGTTTTATTTTTATATTTATATATTTTTTTCTCTCTCTTTTATTTTTGCCATTTTTAATGAACATTTGCATACACAGAATACATTTTTGGAAAAAAAATTTTTTACTTCATTATTTGAAGTATTTTCCCTAAGTGCTGAAACGGAGGGATGTAGATGAGAAAGACTGAGTCAGGAACAGAGACAGGAACAATGATTGTTTTCCAGAAGAGTCTTAATGAGGAAAGGGATTCCTAAAGTTAACAAGCGCTCTCATTATTCGTCAGCCCATTAGTGAACCTAAATAAAAGCTGTTCTCACTCCTCTGTGTGTTCATGCTGTCAAAGACCCTTAATTATCTTGTCTTAATGCACCGTTTCCTCGTGAGCCTGATTTCTGCTGGAATTTCAGTGGAAGTGTCACCAGCAGCAGCTTCTGTGAGAAACCTCAGTCAGAGAGTTAGAGAGCGGAGACGCTTCTTTCACACCACGGTTTGATGTTTAACACGCTGTATTGTGTGAATCCCAACGTCTTCCATCAACACTGACAGGGGTTGATTATTGAGCGCCAGCTTCCTGGAATTAAGAAAGAAGCACTGTGGAAATGTTTATCTTGGTCGTAAATCAATTTGCTCGGTGTTGTTTAACACCTTAAGGTGTTTGCAGAGGAACAATAAACGCATATAGACGGCCCGATATTTTGACTCGCGTCGAGCCGCGGCCTCGGATGTGAGGAGGGCTTGATTAAATGATCATTTTGTCAAACAAAGTAGGTCAAACACAGATACGGGTTAATGCGCCTTCACAGGAATATATTTTCAAATTGAGCATCTGAGAAGGAAACAATACATGTCTTTGTATGAACATGCAGCAATTATGAATAGTTCCTTGTAAAGGTGGTTCAGGTTGACTTGTTGCCTGAGGCCCACATCAAAGACTCGATTGCTGTTTCATGTCTCTGCTTGCCCATATCATTTCAGTCAGTGTGTGTCCACATCGCAACTATTTTATTGCATGTATGACTTCATACAGACTTTTAAGCACACACAGAAAAAATTAAAAACAAGGCTATGGTTGATAAGTCACAATAAAAGCTCATTAAAAGTTGCACTGAGTCATGATTAATAAACATTCAGTATATAGACAGAGTGCAGTGTTACAAACAACATAACATCAGGCTGCCAAAATAATTTAATTTAACTCTAATAATAACTTAATTGTAACTCTAATATGCATTGCTAACACGTAAAAGCAGAAACAAATTAATTAAATTATACTCATTAAATATGTTTTTTGAAGGAGCGACTTCTGGGAGAGTCCTTTTACTCTCAGATGACAGTGTTTTGCTTGCTAAAAACATGGTTAATATTTACTTTTAATTTTTAAATATACATTACATATTGTTTAATATATTTTAAAATGAGATGGATTTTAATTGCATTAAAGGAGAAGTTCACTTCCAGAACAAAATTTTCATCCAAGATGTTTATATCTTTCTTCAGTCGTAAAGAAATTGTTCTCTGAGGCAAACATTTTAGGATTTCTCTCCATATAGTGGACTTCTATGGTGCCTCTGAGTTTGAACTTCCAAAATACAGTTTAAATGCGGCTTCAAAGGGCTCTAAATGATCTGTAATTTATTTATTTTTATTACAATTTACATACATTTTAACCTCAAACACTTGTCTTGTCTTGCTCTGCCTGAACTCTGTTTTTTCCTGTTCAAGACAGTTAGGGTATGTCGAAAAACTCCCATCTCATTTTCTCCCTCAACTTCAAAATTGTCCTAAATCGTTTTACCTTTTTTATTAAGGGTGTTTGATCTTCTTTGCATGTACACTTTGCAAACACTGGGTCAGTACTTCTGCAGCGATGTAGGATGATTTTGAAATAAATTTTGAAGTTGAGGGAGAAAATACGATGGGAGTTTTTTGACATACCCTAACTGTCTTGAACCAAAAAAACTTCAGTTTTCAGTTCAGTCAGAGCAAGATAAGACGAACGTTTGAGGTTAAAAAGTATATAAATTGTAATTAAACAATACATTTAAAAAAGCTGATCGTTTCACTAGATAAGACCCTTCTTCCTCGGCTGAGATTGTTTAAACTGCATTTTGGAAGTTCAAACTCAGGGCACCATTAAAGTCTACTATATGGAGAAATATCCTAAATTGGTTGCCAATTTTAATATTGTCTTACTCTAAAAGTGCATATTATTTTTTAGATTTTTTTTTTTTATTCTAAAACAATTGTTACAGTATGTCAGCTGTAGTGTCCTAATGTGCATTTTTAACCAATTACCAGATGTTTACCATTCTATCTCACCTCATTTAAGCAGTCACGCCTAATTAATGATCACACACAAACGTTTTCGTTTCTCTGGGAATAATGACACTCAGGAGTGGTTAATGTATAATATGTAATCGGTAAATAAGTACAATGTGGGTTCACATTGTGGTTTTGTAATAAAAAAGTACCAACAGGCGTTTATTTAGCATCATTTAATTATACACACAGACACAGACTTATATTACAGATGTAACCAGGGCGTCGCAGTGTGTGTTCAATTCAGAGAAGTCATCTGATAGCAAATAAGTAAACTGAGCATTGTAGCGTTGCTCTTTGGCTTCCCGCTTTGGCCTTTTGATCCGGAGTCAGTTGGTGTGGAATGGACAACGTTCCCGCCCCTCCGCTCATCCCACGAGAGCCATTCCAAAGCTGCATTAATTATTACACACCTGAACAATACCAGTGGCTTCCAGGGCCAGTCGCCTATACATCAAAGGAAGTCAGGAACATTTCATTCAGACGATGTAATGGTTTGACCTTTCTGCCTTTAGAAGACAGAAAGAAAAATGGGGAAAGAGAGAGAGAAAAGAGAAGGCAGAGAAGTGCTGAGTCTTGGACAAATGTTATGTGGAAGTGGGATACTCTGTTCCACCACCTCTGGCCGGTAATTGCCATGTAATGAAGTTATTAATGTTTGGTGGAATTTACAGGCCTGATGTCCACCGGCTCCCGAGCCCCGCATCCTCTCGAACCTGCTTCTCTTTTGTCGGCCTCCACAAAAGAAACACAGGCAATATGTGAAGAGGCATTAATTTCCTTTCCCTCTTTGTTTAGGTTTTCCCCTTCCCTTTTTACTCTCTTTCACCAACTCCTGCTCAGTGGGAGCCATGGTTTTGCTCCCCATTCCGCCGGTTTAAGGTTGTAATAGCGTTTGCGGGAGATTGACACAGTTGAGGTAAATGAATGAATAAGCCTGCCTCTTTTTCCCTTTCAGAACCTTTTAAGCAGCCATGCTGTTTTATGGCCCGGCACAATTGGCTAGTTACACTTCTGGGAACAATGCAAATGCGTAATCAACAAGGGGCCCAATACCCGGCCCTGCGGTGTCCCGCATCAGCAGGGCAGAGTCGGGCTTAATTGGTGGTACGTGGACGTTTCTGGTCCTCGGGTCCCTAATCCGCAAGCGCTCTGGCCGCTCTCGGGCTCTCCTGCTGGGGCCCGCATGACCCCGGGCAGACCTCTGTGCTACCTTACCTGACCCCGGAGCACCGGGAGGAGCGGCCCCTGCCCTCCGCATCTCAAACCCCAACACTGGATGTCAGGAGGCTCTGTGGGTGAAATCAATAGCTGTAAACAGCAAGGTAATAAATTACTGGTCGCGGGGGCTTCAGACAAATTGGAAGCCAGCAGGAAATCCCTGAAAACGGTCTTCATGTTTTTACCCTTGTTTCCCATTAGCTGCTCCAGGGCAGTAAATCGTTTTGAGTGAATTCATTTGCACATGCAAAAGCCACCGGTTCTGGAGCTCTGCATAAGTCGTTGGCACTGTAGCTGAAACAAAGACACTCGGGAGTAGCGTGTAGGGAGGATTTTTAACATTTCAGGGTCCTCGAGGTCTATAAGAATATAGATAGGCCACGTTTTCATAGTACAGCATTGCCACCGGAATGTACATTGCTATAGGTTGGAAATAATTAAACCTGCTCAAGCCGCAAAAGAAACTATTTGGCTAAAAACAAAGAACATCCTGCAAATATGCATTTGTACAGTTCTGTAACCAATCTTAAAGGGGTCATCGGATGCAAAACTCACTTTTCCAAGTTGTTTGAACATTAATGTGTGTTATCAGTTTGTGTACACAACCCACCCTACAATGATTAAAATCCACCCAGTGGTATTTTTTTAATCTTTAAAAGTAATATCCCCTTTTTAAAACCAGTTCATTCTCAGCTTCTTGTCGTTGTAATGTCCCTGAGGCACTTTGCTAAGTTTGTACTTAGAAAATTATTATAAACAAAATGTGCATAGTGTGTGTGATGTTTGCCATTAATGTTCCTTTATTGTGAAATATATATATATATATATATTTAAAACAGCAAGATGTTTTATATATAAAAAAAAAAAAAAAATCAGACTTTAACGTTATGTCCCTCAGTCTGAACTCAACCCTGTCACACTAACCATTCTACACCCATAGTAATTTAGATTCTGCTCATATATGACAATATTTACCAGAAATGGCATCATTCAGGTCTCTTTAATAGTGCTGCAGAAAATGGTTAGTAGCATCATACTTTTTATTCATATTTTTGAGGCATATTATAGTCAGGGAGGGTACTGTTAAGCTTAACAACCTCAACCCCATCACATAAAATTAAGATGGATTTTTTTTTTTTTCAGCAATTTATTGAAATCCATAAGTATATATATAATGTACTTATATAATATAATAATTATAGTAAATATTCAAGTTTACCTAGATGTGATGTAAAGGAGCACTAAGTTACAACTTACTCGCTACTAAATGTTTTTGCTTTACACCATTAAACTGCAGAACTGCAAGCTAAAATTTGAAGTCTTTCCAAAATACACAGAGGCAGACAATGGGGTAAAACAAGGATAAACACTAGCAGTGTTTTTACAAGATGGAGGAATTTGATTGAATATTTGGGTTTCAATTGATGTGATGAACTTTCTTCTTGACAGTTGGTTGATTGAAAGCATGCTTATATTTGTAGTCCTGCTAGGTGACACTAGTAGTGCAAAAAACTGCTTTTAGTAAATATATATTTATGTAATTTAAATGCAACTTCTGTTCATGAATTTGAAGACAGCTACTGGATCAAGTTAAACATATTGTTATGTGACAATGCAAATGCGTAAACAATGATGGGCCCAAGACCCTGGCCCTGCGGTGTCCCTTATCAGTGGAGCAGAGTCAGGAGGGATCTTTTATAGCTGGGACCGCTCCATCTTTCAGTATCAAATGATGGTCAAATCCAGCATCAAACTGGGCCTTGTTTATAAAACGTTCATCAACAAACACACTTGCAACACTTTGTTTCTGCCCCTGGAAAAACAAACTGCATCCACTGTCCATGTATCGCTGAGTTCTTCGGGAAGCTGAGAAAGGTTATCTTTGCCTTGCAACCAAAACCACACTTCTTTAGAGACATTCTTCCCGATTGAGTCTCATGCAGCAGTGCAGCCGGATGAAGCGCATTGATGGGCATGCTCTTGCTCTTACTTAAAATGCATGAAACAGCATTGGACCCCCCCCCCCCTTCAAAAGTCATATGATGTTGTTAAAAAGATAATTATTTTGTGTATTTGTTGTAATGCAATGTGTTTATGCATTTTGAGGTTCAAAAAACATATTATTTTCCACATACTGTACATTATTGTCGCTCTTCTCTGCCCCGCCTTTCTGAAACGCTTTGATTTTTACAAAACCGATGCCATTTCTCGGCACGACGAGACAGAAACAATAAAACCCATTATAGAGGAGGCATTTGTTGCATCCAGTGGGGACATAACTACTGATTATAATGACTCATACTGTCGCGCAACATAACATAAACATAACACCACGTCTGCATTTGCAATCGTAGAATAAGAAACAACAAGCACTACTCTACACTGCTCTAAACTGGCGTTTGAATAGTCAGTACTGAATTCTTTAATTATGAAAACGTACTTACAGCCTGCGATTCAGAAGCGCCAGACTGTCCTTGCAACATTGGAATTGCCCCACTTTATAGCCTTAACTCTTTGTGTACAGCTGGCATTGTAAGCTGCTCTCCCAGGTTCAGGAAACAGTCCTCCATGAAATGCGCATCAGCCACTCCAATATTTGCGTTGTATTGTTCAGGAACAGTGTTGTAAATGTAACTTAGCCACCGATTTCTAGTTGTGTCCTCATTTGGAAGGCCAAACAAAGTACTTTCGCTTTTGCTTTCGCAATGAAACACACAGCGTCTCCACAACATGACTAAGTTACACAACATAAAAGTTACACTTTCTTTCTTTCTATATACATATGGGCGGTGTTATGCTAGTGTTTGAACGAGCCGTTTTAGGAAGGCATGGCTGAGTCTTAACTTTTATAATAAATATCTCTTTGGTTTTGAGACTAAGCTTTGTAACTTTACAGATCTTATCTATGCACAAACAGCTGGTAACACTCCAAAGACAAAAGCAAACAAGACCCTTTTAAGTAAGAACTTACAACCCAGTTCTTTCTCCACTGTTTGGTGCTTCTGCCTGTCCATCATTCTCCGGCTGCCACATCCCATCCCAAACCTGACCATAACTCAGCCATGCGTAGAGAGTCTGTGATGGAGTTTGGTCAGCTGCACTGGGGTGAGTAATTAACTAGAATTAAGTCATTAAACTGTCCCAGCTGTGTCCATGAATATGTGTGAGCCCAAGCCGGTAACTCAGCCTCTACAGTCTGGCTGATAGGCAGCGGCGTGACGTGGGATTGGTAGACGTCACTGGAAGCCCCGCTTACTCTTCCTCCTCCCGGTCCAATTCAAGAGCCAATCTAGCTGTACGTAGACTATTGCAAGCACACTTTAAGAGGCTAATTGTTTCGTGCTCTCTTGGAAATAAAATTAACCATCAACACATGTTCGCCCGCAATCTATAATGATTGTTAAAAGCAGGGCAATGAATCCTGCTGTGCTGTTAATTGGTGAGGCTGTTCTGGGCCCTCTGGTGCTGCTGGCAAGTGACCACGCAACATTTTCAGAGTTGGCATAAGGAAAAGTAACATGCCAAGAGCGGTTTGGATTTGTTAATTATATAACAATTAGAGCTGGGTGATATAGTGAGTATTCACAATAGGCCTGTATTCTTGATGATTTTATTGTGAAATATGAGCATATGAAATTAAGCAACATTGTGGTGATTTGAAACCAAATTTAAAGCCATGGACTGTCATTAGACTAGTTTTGTGTTACCTCATTGTCTCATACACTCTTAAAAATAAAGGTGATTCACGATGCCATAGAAGAACCTTTTTTGTCTAAATGGTTCCATAAAGAACCTTTAACATCTGAAGAACCTTTCTGTTTCACAAAAGGTTCTTTGTGGCGAAAGAAGGTTCTTCAGATTATAAAAAGGTAAGAAAGAGATGGTTCTTTAAAGAACCTTTGGCTGAATGGTGCTTTGTGGAACCAAAAATGTTTTTTCTATGGCATCGCTTGAATAACCTTTTAAATAGTGTAGGTAATAATTATGAGAACACCTGGACCATTTAATCCCACTGGTCACAATTGTGACCATAAAAAAAGAGCTTTCATTGATAAAGCTCTAAAGACCTTACTGACTGATGTTTTAGTGCACTTCCTGCAAATATGGAAAAAATAAGTGTTAGATAAATAAGGGTTAGTGCAAATTGTCACATGACCAGAGCAGTTTATTTCTGGTTTGCACCTTGATGATGGCTGCATCAAAGCTCCAAAATGAAAGGCTAGTAAAGTATGGTAACAAAGATATGACACAGATTTTTGGTACACATTATATTTAAGGTATCTAGTATCAGTATATTAATTCACATATATTCCGTTTTGTCAAGTGTGGTCATAGAATGAGTAAACATGTTGACGTCACAACTGTGAGTGGTGGGATAACAGTCAACTTAGGTTTACAATATAAATCCAATTGCAGTTCTTAGTGAAGATTGCAATAAAATGTTTTTCAATGACAAAATATTGCACTAAATTCAAAATTTAAATGTTACAAAAATGTACAATATTAATGTTGTAATACTGGTAGCACTAATATAAAAATTTGAAATTATATTTTACAAAAAAGTTGATGGTTTTTTTGTCTTTTTGTTTTTTGTCTTCATATTTTTTGTCTTTTATCTCAGTGTTCCTATCAATGTTGTATAAGTTTTTTAATGCATAATAGTAACCCTAGAATGTGATCAATGAGTTTAAAATTGCTGGGATAAGATATATAACAGTTTTTATGACTGCAGAAATATGTTAATTTAGTATATGCATTACCCCACCAGTCACAATTTTTCACACAATTTTCCAAAAAGAAAAAAAAAAAAAAAATTTAGTTTTAATTACTGATTACTTCAAAGTGTTAAATGGAAGAAATGGAATTAAACAAGTTAATATTGTTTCTGTTTTAAACTCAATAGTGAAAAATGTGATGGTGAATCATCCATAAATCACTTTAAACTGTCTAACTAGTTGGTTCAGTAGTTGGTTTTACCTTGTGACTCATTTAAAATATTTTTTTATAAAATGTTTAACCGCTGTTGTCCATGAAAATATTTCAATCAATCATTCTTTAGTTCATTTAGTGCTTGGGTGTTCAGTCCTGTGGAGTTTTGCTCCAGCCTGCAGCACCTCAACACACCTGTCTAGAAGTTTCTAGTAATCCTGAAGACCTTGATTGGCTGGTTCAGGTGTGTTTAATTAGGGTTGGAGCTAAACTCTGCAGGATAGCGGCACTCCAGGAGCAGGATTGGACCCTTCTGCTTTGCTGAAAAGAAAATTGTGGAATTTTTGCCATTTTTTTCACCACTGCATAAATTAAATAGCCAAAATGTGCTTTTTACAGTTTTGTCTGACTTTAAAAAAAAAAAAATCAATTACAAAACAACAATTTAAAAATATTTACTTAACACTGAACATTTTTAACATTCCAGTAGACATTATAGCCTACCAGCAAAGCACAATTTAACTTCAAATGAATAAGTTAGTAAAATAATATTCTTTGGCTATTTTTAAGACCCTTCTTGAATCAGGCATGTGTTATTAATGGACAAATAAATGCAGTCTTGCTGAGCAAAGGATAATGTTATAGTAAATGTATTAATAGCGCTGTGGGAATGATTGTTATCATTATTTTTGTCTTACTTTTTTATTTTATTTTAAAGAACAACAGTAAAATGACAATACTAACATTTATAAATGTTGACTTTTATTTAGTGGTAAACCCGCAAGAAGAGCTCAGTCCTAGTTTTTGCTGGCAGCAGCAGATTTGTGAATGATTGTCATCTTTGGTCTTTGAACCCTGGCTAAGGAGCTGCTGTCAGAATAAACACAATTAGTGTCTGGTGTATTAGACAACAGAACGTTCTGGAGTTGATTGACTAATGGATGATTTCAGTCATCATACAGTAACCTTTCTCTTCTCATGAAGACATGCGATGCGCTTCTAAACAGTCTCTCGCTGTCGCTGCTTGGAATGATTTTTGCATCTTTCTCTGAGAGTTTTAAATGCTTCCACACTTTTGATCATGTCACGTCATTGTTCGGTATAATTTATTCAGTCTTTTCGGTTGCCGAACATTCGGTGCATCCCTAATGTAAAGCATTTGATGGTTTCGTAAACATAAAAGGTAGAAAGATTGAATAGTAAGTTGACAAATATAGAAAAAGGTTTATTACCAGTTACCAGTTTTGTGTTGTTTGGAACAGATCGCTTCTCTCATAAAACGTTTAAAACGCACTGCATGAATGGATGAGCTCAAAGCAACAGGAATGATGTGATTTATTCATCAGCCAGATTTACATTGCAAGACAAACAGCTGTCTGTGAGACACACCACAAAAAATATGTAAAACATGTGCAGGTGTGGGAGGACGAGAGGCTTTTGAAATATGAGATGTGGGCTTGATGAATTGTCTGAAAATGAGTGCTTGACTGCGGGTTCATGTCTATGAACACCTTGCCTCTTCTCTCACTGCGCTGGAATGCGGTGCGTCTGTCTCTCTCCGGCACTTGCTAATCTCCTCCCAAGTAGGACAAGAGTAATCGCTAATAATACCTATTAGCTAATCAGCTGATTCCCATGAACCATTTTTATCTTTCTCCGAGAGCTCGCCTTTCAAAATAAATAAATCCAGCAGAACCCAATTGGACTCTGTTCGACGGCATCTGTAGTTATGATTACCCTTACGAAAAATAAGTGTGCTTTTCTTTCTTTTAAACTAAAAATAGGAAAGTATACTTTCAGTCTACTTTTTGTGTGCTTCTCAGAAATGTACTTTATATACTTTTCAGAAATATACTTAAAATAACATTTAAGTATACTTGACTTATACTTAGAGTCTAAATATATTTGAGCTATAGTTGTGCTCTGAGAATCTGTTTCATTGTTATACGCTAGGGGCGCTATTGCACATCTTCTGAACAGAATTTCCAAAACACAAGTGAAGAAGAAACCGAAACAACAGATGCTTCCACATCTAATCTAACACAATCGTCAGACATAAAACAGTTTTGTTTTTTGTTATAAGTGTGCCTGTGTTAATGCCAACTGCATAAATCTTGGCTCAGGTGTTTATTTTTATTGAAAGTTTAATATTTCAATTTCATTTTTTTAAAATCTAACACTACATAAAACATGTAAATGCCTCTAAATGAATGTTGTTGTTCTTCACTGACACTCCCAAGAATCTAAAAAGCAAAGAAAAAAAATGCTGCTTAGCATTTAGTATATGTAAATTAACTACTATTTTATATTTTTAGCATTTAAAGGGTTACAACTGTTTTTTTGTTATGAGTGTGCCTGTGTTAATGCCAACTGCATACATTTTGGCTCAAGTGTTTATTTTTATTGAAATTTTAATATTTCACCCTCATTTCCTTCAAAAAAAAAAAAAAAAAATTTACCCTCCGTACAAAAAATACTCACACTCAGGACCTTAAGGACAAAAACCCCATTAAAATTGAATTTTTTTAACCCAGGGCCAAAATGATGCAATATTTGCTTATAGGCATTCCCATTCTTTACTAGATTGTGCCATTTTTTTTTTTTTAAATTTGGCTGTTTTTTTTTTTTTTTTTTTTTTAAATCTAACACTACATATTTTGTTGTTCTTCACTGACACACCCAAGAATTCTGCTTAGCATTTAGTATATGGAAACTATTTTATATTTTTCAATAAAAACACCTGTGGCATTATGTAAACAAACCAGCATTTAAAGGATTACATTTCTGAAAATTAATAATTGATAGGTATCTATGGATAGAACAGGTGCTGGTTAAAAAAATCGACATCAGTGAAAGTGGAAAAAAATATTAATGAATCATATTTTTATGACAGTTTTTGGACATTTTGCACCTATGTGTAACTTTTTTTTTTTTTTGACGCTCAAGGGTTAAAATATACTTGAACCTAACTTAGGTATACTTAATCAAATAAACTTGAAGTATACTCTGTTTGGTAAGGGTATGCTCCAAAACGCATGATCTGCACGAGTAGATGGAAGCACAGGGTCTGCAGTGTGAGTAATTAAAGCTCTTTTTAACGCTCCTGTCTGTGAGTATCTGAACAATGAGGTATTGACGGAGCGCAGCTTAGATAAGGCCAATTTTTCCTCGCGAGCGGAGATACGACAGCGATTCTAGTCATTCGCACTTAGCAAGGGTCTCTGAGGGTGGACGGGAAAGATGCATAAGGTTAAGGTCAAAATATTAGCAGTTAGTCTCCAAAATGCTGAATGATACGGAGGGTGAGGTCTTGCTGGAGGAGTTGTCTGAGCAAAACACTTATTAAAGTCTCACTTACACTCCAGCTTCCCTCAGAGTCTGGCCTTGGGCTGACTAGATATTAATCAACCTGATAATTACAGCATTCCTCGAGCCGTGTCACTGAGGTGTTTAGGGATAACGGCGTAACCTTGTCTATCCAGCCGTGTTTTCTTTGAACCGGGCTGTTTCATCAGGCAAATGTTTTATTCCCGTTTGTCTAACAAATTATAGCTTGTACATCATTTAAGGTCTGTTCAGACAGGAATTGTTTCTCAGGGTGACGCCTATCAAAGAACATTCGCAGAACTCATAAAAATTAAATCATGAGCCATTGAGGGATTTTTCGCTTCATTTATGGATCTACAATGACACACACAGACACACACTTATCTTAAGTGGTTAATGCTGTTTCTATAAACAAGAGTTATTCATGTTCTCAAACACATTGTGCAATGGACTTCTGAACTTGTTAACTATCACAGGTTTGTTTGTTTTTTGTTTTATTTATAAAACTATTTTGATTTTAATTGATTTGGCACGGCGATATTTGTCTTCTGAACTGCAAAAAAAAAAAAAAATACATTATGTGGGTACATTGCAAAAAATGCTTTTCTTACTTAGATTTTTGGTCTTGTTTCCAGCCAAAATATCGAAATATTCTTAAATCAAGAAGGATTTCCTAGACAAGTAAAAATTCTTATTTTCAGAAAAAAACAAGTCAAAATAAAGTGAGTTTATTATTATTATTTATTAGTTTATTTAATCTGCCAATGGGGTAAGAAAAAAAAAAATTCAAACAGAAAACAAGATTATTTTTCTTACCCCATTGGCAGATTATTTTGCTTGTGTCAAGCAAAAAACACTTAATTTTCACCTTTTTTTTTTTCTGAAAACAAGACAATTTTTACTCATCTAGAATTTTTTTTTTTTTTTAGATATTTTGGCTGGAAACAAGACAAAAAATCTAAGTAAGAAAAGCATTTTTTGCAGTTCGTTTGACAGATACTGTGCAAACACATACACTGAAAAAAAAAATACCTACAAATTCTAAAATCAAGAAGGATTTTCTAGACAAGTAAAAATTGTTTTCTTGTAGAACAAGCAAAATAATCTGCCAAAGGAGTAAGCAAAAAAGTCTTATTTCAAACAGAAAACAAGATTATTTTTCTTACCCAATTGGTTATTTTGCTTGTTTCAAGTAAAAACATACTTAATTTTGACTTGTTTTTTTTTTTTTTTTTTTTCGGAAAAAAAGACAAGAATTTTTACTCCTTCTTGATTTAAGATTTTTTTGATATTTTGGCTAGAAACAAGACAAAAAATCAAAGTAAGAAAAATGTATTTTTTGCAATATAATGGTGTTTCAATAGTGCTTCAATAGACAAAAACACACACGATTATGTCAAAATGTTCAGTTTTGGTGTGTTACCTCATAAACATAGCCTTAAATGACCGTAAAGAGTTGTGAGAAAATCAAATGTGTCAGATTCGAGTCATGTGAATCAGGTTTTAAGGAGACCGCGCTGCTTTTAAAGTGAAACCTGCTGAAGTCTGTCATTGATGGAAATCGAAGAACAAATGGAAAAGAGAAATCTTCACTCGACTGCTCTAGTCACTGATTAACTTTTGTATCTTAAATAAAGGTTCATTTGTATAGTAGTTTATGTGAAGACTGTATGAAAATCGCTTAATTTAAAGTTGTTATATGTTTAAGATCCTATAAATAAGAAATAATAGCTTTAAATTATACTGTAATGTTGAATAGCTATAACTAATGGGTAAAATTGAGGGTAAATGCATTTAACAGAGACACCAGAAGACATCATAAATATGTTCAGCCGTTGTAGAAGTAACAACTGCCTGTTTTTGCTAAAAGAGTTTCATGGCCGGTTAAAAAACATTTTGGCTGATAAATTTTATCAGGTCAACGGCCATTTGCAGGTGTGCCAAAAAGTTAGTTGTAGGCTCTGATTAAAGACCTTTTATGTTTAAAAACTACACTTTTTGACCAGAAGACCTATTCATATCGTCATGTGACCATAATATCAATATTTTGGTATTGTGATACCACAATATTGATAATAGCTTTACATTCCTGTTTGAAACACAAAAGCCTTTAAACATTAAAAAGTTGAGAAAACACTTCTTAAAGCTGAATTGATTTTTGTAAATCCAGTGGTCAAATGCTGTGTGGCTTCTTAGTTTCTGTACTTTCACATTTTTTTGTCGTGTTTTCAGAAAAAAAAAAAAAAAAAAGATAAATTAAGTGAGTTTTTGCTTGAAATAAGATCTTTTTGTTTACCCCATTGGCAGATTGAAAACAAGACAATATTTTTTTACTCGTCTAGAAAATCATATTGATTTAAGAATTTTTTGATATGTTGGCTGGAAACAAGACAAAAAAAATCTAAGTAAGAAAAGCATTTTTTTTTTGGAGTGTATCCACTAGTGACTGGACTGTGAATGTTCAAAAAACTGAAAGACTTTCTGAATGTATGGCCGATTTTATTTATTTATTTATTTTTTATTTAGAAGATAAAAAAAAAAGAATTATGGAGAATTCAAAAATTCTGAATGCTTTATTGCTATAGTGTAAATAACATGCAAATAAAATTTAAAAAATTAACTGTAGTCTGAATACCAATATACCAACACATTTTAAAATGTGATGTAATCTAATCACAAGTACTTAATTTGTAGTATCTATTTATTAATTTTAGATTTTTTTTTTTTGTCTTGCTTCCAGGCAAAATATCTAAAAATTCTTAAATTAAGAAAGATTTTCTAGATGAGTAAAAATTATTGTTTTGTTTTCAGAAAAAAACAAGTCAAAATTAAGTGAGTTTTTGCTTCGAAACAGTCTAAATAATCTACCAATGAGGTAAGAAAAATAATCTTGTTTTCTGTTTGAAATAAGATCTTTTTGCTTACCCCATTGGCAGATTATTTTGCTTGTTCTAAACAAAAACTCACTTAATTTTGACTTGTTTTTTCTGAAAACAAGAAAATCATTTTTACTAGTCTAAAAAATTCTTCTTTTAAGATATTTTGGCTGGAAACAAGACAGAAAATCGAAGTAAGGAAAGCATTTTTCACAGCGTGACGTAGTTGCGAAGTTACTTATAGTCAACAGAATGGCTAAAGGGGACCATCAAAATAAAGTGGAACCCAATAAAATGACCAACTAGCTGCTGTAAATGTTGAAATGACCACTGAATGGGAATCCTTATTGGTCAAATATCCAACTTCACATTGGAGACACGCCAACAAACAGTTGTGAAGCTCTTTTTGGCTCCATATCATCTGAGATTCATCAGAGGTGAAATAGCCAGCTTCATGCGTTGGAGAACGGGCCAACTTGGATGTGGATCCTGCTGAACTGTCCTGTCTTACAGCACTAGTGGTTGTTGAACTGTGACTTGAGCTGCTTAAAGTGTCTATCTGCTCTTCGCCTCCATCACTCGCCTATTTTAAGATACCTCGCCATTCCCGTTGCCGCTCTCCCATCCACCAGATGAACGATGACAAGAACTATCTCTCCTTTTAACCTTTGCCGCCCTGCTCTGAAATTCTTATCGCGAGCCCCTTGAAGCATTTGAAACAGATAATGGTCATTCGCCGTCTGAGACGTATCCTCTGGTGACTGAGCTCATATAAAGGGCTCGTGGGAATGAGGGAGCAGCCATATTAGCCATATAAGTGGAGAGGGAACGCAGTCACATCCTCAGTGATGCGAGGACTGTAGATTGCCTGACGTCATTTGACGTTATTGACATTATTGTAGTGGCAAGTTTTTGCAACTGCAAAAGAAAAGTGCTAAATAACCTCTGTGCTCTGATTAAATGGTATCCGTTCATTTTAACCAATTAATATTTAATTTTAAACTGTGGCATTGTTGGCGGTTATTTGAGGATGACAGCTTTTTTTTAACTGACAAATGTACATTTTCGAATTATGTACTGAGAGAAAACCCTTTTTAATTCGACTTTTAGGCATTTTATTTGTTTGAACAGTAATTTGTCAACATGTTGTTAATTGGGGAAATTAACTCAGTGAAAAATTATTTTCTTACTTATATTTGTTGTTGTTTCCAGCCAAAAAAAACCCTAAAAATTCTTAAATCAAGAAGGATTTTCTAGACTAATAAAAATTGTCTTGTTTTCAGAAAAAAAAACTACTCAAAATTGAGTGTTTTTGCTTGAAACAAGTAAAATAATCTGCCAATGAGGTAAGAAAAATTTGCTTTCTGATTGAAATATTTTTTTGTTGTTGTTTATCCCATTATTTTGCTTCTTCTAAGCAAAAACTCACTTAATTTAGACTTTTCTGAAAACAAGAAAATAATTTTTACTTAAAATCCTTCTTGATTTAAGAATTGTTTTTTATTTTTGGGCTAGAAACAAGACAAAAAATCTAAGTAAGAAAAGCATTTTTTTTTTTGCACTGTCATTGAAGTCAATTTCTTGTGCAAATATAGCATACATTCCTATGAATGAAATACATTGTCATATGAAATAAAAAAAATATAGATAGATAGATAGATAGATAGATAGATAGATAGATAGATAGATAGATAGATAGATAGATAGATAGATAGATAGATAGATAGATAGATAGATAGATAGATAGATCTGCCAATGGGGTAAGAAAAAAATCTTCTTTTAAATAGAAAACAAGATTATTTTTCTTACCCCATTGGCAGGTTATTTTGCTTGTTTCAAGCAAAGACACTTATTTTGTCTTTTTTTTCTGAAAACAAGAAAATAACTTTTACTCATCTAGAAAATCATCCTTGATTTAAGAATTTTTAGATATTTTGGCTGGAAACCAGACAACAAAAAAAAAAAAAAAAAAAAAGTAAGTAAAGCATTTTTTTGCATTGTGTAGATGTATATACATCCCTAAACTCATCAATACATATTATATAAGAATCTATACAAAAATATTTAAAATGTATTACAAAAACATACACATTTTTTTTTAAAGTTGCATATATAAATAAAATGCATATTATTGACACATATGGTTGTTATTTATAATAACATATTTTACAAAATGTTATTAATTTTATTTATATAGTATTTTATAAATATTATAAACTCATATCTACACTGCAAACTAATTATTTTCTTACTTAGATTTTTGGTCTTGTTTCCAGTCAAAATATCTGAAAATTCTTAAATCAAGATGGATTTTCTAGACGAGTAAAAATTATTTTCTTGCTTTCAGAAAAAAAAAAAAAAAAAAGCCAAAATTAAGTGATTGTTTCAAGCAAAATAATCTGCCAATGGGGTAAAGAAAACAAGATGATTTTTCTTACCCCATTGGCAGATTATTTTGCTTGTTTCAAGCAAAAACACACTTAATTTTGACTTGTTTTTCCTGAAATAATTTTTGAGTAAAAATCATTTTTACTCGTCTAGAAAATCCTTCTTGATTTAAGAATTTTTAGATATTTTGGCTGGAAACAAGACCAAAAATCTAAGTAAGAAAAGCATTTTTTTGCAATGTACCCACATAATGTATATATGTCAAAACTATATATGGCCTTATAGGTAACATATATGTGACCCTGGACCACAAAACCAGTCTTAAGTCGCTGGGGTATATTTGTAGCAATAGCCGAAAATACATTGTATGGGTCAAAATTATTGATTTTTCTTTTATGCCAAAAATCATTAGGAAATTAAGTAAAGATCATGTTCCATGAAGATTTTTTGTAAAATTCCTACTGTAAACCTATCAAAATGTTATTTTTGATTAGTAATATGCATTGTTAAGAACTTAATTTGGACAACTTTAAAGGTGATTTTCTCAATATTTTGATTTTTTTGCACCCTCAGATTTCAGATTTTCAAATAGATGTATACATCTCAGTTTTGTAAAATTTAACCTTATGACTGGTTTTGATATTGGACAATATACATGATCAATTTAATCAATTTATTGATGGCAGGACTGAGAAATACATAATGCAAGAATAACCAAATATACAGAAATAAATATCGTCATTGTTTTTAACCCATAAATATGCACGTGGCTGTATGTGAACTCCACATTTACCGCACATCTGTGTTTTAGATGGGAGGTTAATCACTGCTGCTGTTCTTTTCCAGATAAACCAAAAAAGCAGCGCTCATCCTGCATCTCTTAAATTAGGCTTGTGTTGTTTCTGCAATGAAAGCTATGAAAAACTATGAGACTCTAGAAGTTTGCGGACAGAGCCGAGAAGAATTTATGTTCTGGTGTCACCGTGCCAATGATTCATTTGCAGATTTCCCCATGCGCTGTCTGATAAAAAATAGCGTGTCGGTGATTTTGAGGCCAACATTTTGGTGTCTGGAACAAACAGTAGTGGATATGACTCACCGCTGCACTCGCGAGCACGGACCGATACTCTCCAACCCACCTTTTTCATTTCCTTCCACCTCGTCTGTTTTGGCAAACCTGGGACCGGATTGGTCAGCGGCGAGGTTTTCTCGTCTCCAGGCTGGATTTCGCAAAGCGGCCCGGGCCAGGAGGAGAAGTCAGATTAGGTTGACGCGAGCTGTTTTTCCAAGGTCTCCCCACGCTCCGTGCCATTGTTATTGTAGGAAAGCGATAATACTTCTCACTTGAAACATAGCCCCCGCTCCAGCCGCGCTTAACTCCAGCGCGCACACAGATGTATCAGATTAAATCGTATCTCCGAGTCCTCGCTGCACTCCGACTCCAGGACTGCCAGAAGGCCCGTAGGCAACGACTAAATTGCTTTGGTTTCAGTACACAAGGAGGCTGGCCCAGACAAGCTGGATCAGCACATTAGACGTGAATCCCTCCCAGATTTGAAGGCAGCCTTTAGCACAATTATTGATTTAGAGGGATGATTAGATTTAATTGAAGAAGACTGTTCCTACCTGTAGCTCCGCTGGAGGCTTCGGGAGCAGCGGATAGACACCGCGCCTAAATTCATGGTGACAGGACAGACGAAGCCAGTTATTTTCTACAGAGAGCTTTTTACATGGCCAATAAACTTTAATAAAACCTCACAGCAGACGCATCGCTCGCTCGGTTGTATGAAAGCGCTAAAGTGGTTACCGCTGCATTTGTCAGCTATAAGAGGGAATCAAAAATAATAGATGAAAATGTTGCAAACCCTGCAAAATCCTCTCGTGCAATCCATTTCGAGTTACATTTATCACGGAAAGTAATTACTGATACAGATTATCGTGGCTTAACTTAACAAAATAGTCATTTTGTCATAGATAATTATTTAAGAAGTTCTTGTGTGTCATTCCATCACTGTCTCACCAATGGATCCTTTGCAGTGAATGGGTGCCGTCAGAATGAGAGTCCAAACGGCTGATAAAAACATCACAATAATCCACAAGTAATTCACACACCAATGCTTTTCTTACTTAGATTTTTTTCTTGTTTCCAGCCAAAATATCTAAAAATTCTTAAATGGAGAAAAATTTTCCAGACAAGCTTTTTCAGGAAAAAAACAAAACAAAATTAAGTGCATTTTTGCTTGAAACAAGCTAAATAATCTGCCAATGCGGTACAAAAAAAATTGTTTTCTGTTTCAAATTTATTATTATTATTATTTTTTTTTTTTTTGGTTACCCCATTGGCAGATTATTTTGCTTGTTCTAAGCAAAAACTCACTTAATTTTGACTTTTTTTTTTTTTTTTTTTTTCTGAAAACAAGACAATGATTTTTACTCGTCTAGAAAATCCTTCTTGATTTAAGAATTTGTAGATATTTTGGCTGGAAACAAGAAAAATCTAAGTAAGAAAAGATGTTTTGCATTGCAGTGCATCAATTAACATCTTGAGAAGACAAAATAAACAAATCCATCATTAAGACGTTTTAACCAAAAAAATACGATTCCATAATCCAGAAAAAGTGAAAAAGTCATTTGATCTGAATTGGGAGAGAAATCTGCACAGATCAAGAGTCCAAAACAGTTGTTTTTATTGATCAAGTGTGGATTATCATGATGTTTGTATCAGCTGTTTGGACTCTCATTCTGACGGCACCCATTCACTGCAGAGGATCCATTGGTGAGACAGTGATGGAATGACACATTTATCCAAATCTGATAAAGAATAAACCCATCTACTTCTTGGATGATTGAGCATGAGGACTTTTTTAGCAAATTGTCATTGTTGGGTGAACTATTACTTTATTACAGCAGATGAATATTTTAAGGCTTGAAAACACGAGGCCTAAAACAGCAGCTCATGTCAATGCCAGTTTAATGGTTTTTTGACATTATGCTCAGTTTGGACGCTGCACCCAACCGCACAAATGTCAAAAATAGGCCGTGCACTGAACCCACCTAAGAGTACAACCATATAATCGCAAATAGCCTCTAATCGGTCTCCCAGGATGTGGATAAAAGCCTCTGCGCTGTGACGCCAAACACTACGGGCATCACGACGCGCTGAATGGGGCCAAGCGCTCGGCTAATGAAGCTCCTCAATGCCAGGTAGTATGGCGGCCATTACCGCCCAATACCCCGCACAGCTGATCTGGATCCCCTCAGATCAGCTCTCTGCCAGCCTGTTGGAGAGCTTCTGCAGACATTTGGTTGGCATTCATGCTCCCTGACGTTTTATCATGTCCATTCCTGCACTGCCATCTCTGCTGGTGAATGCCACCATAGTGAACCTCAGGGGATCTGTCAGTCCGTATGAAAATGGATAATCTGGCCCAGAGAATTTAGATATGCCGAATGTTCATATAGGACGAATATTGGCAACATGTGGAAAACTGTGGTACTACTAACCAAATAGTTGCGACTTTTTGTTAAGGTTATTTTGTCATCCAATATTGGAGACCCTATGTAAACTCTTAGTTTTTCGGTTAATTAAGAGCACCATCTAGGTATTTGAAGTGCACTTTTTTCTTATTTCTTATCATTAACTCATGCTATGTGTTCTACAAAATAGCATAGAATATTGTGTACACCTTTTGTTTTGACAGTTAGAGCTCAACTGAAACTAAGCGCTAATTTAAACCACTTATAATGGTTCCCTGGAGAGCCCAGAAGTGTCACAGCTGGTCATTTATTTGAAAAAAGTATTTTGGTCAGCTTTTGAGGTGCATATTTCTTCCCTGATTCAGATGAGGCAGTTTCTTACTTGAGAAAGCCAGAAGCGATGGTTTGAAGTTAAAACGTCTTGGTGGATTTGTTGAAGCTTTTGTCTTATGTCAACATGTTAACTAATGGACTGATAACTTTTTTGTCAGCTGTTTGGATTTACTACATTAGTAAGGAGTATTTTGAGCTATCTTATTTACATACAAGTATTTTTAATCTCCTATACTCCTAAGATGCTTCAGTTCATCCGTTGTTGTGCTTGTGCATTTAAAGGGGTGTTTCACCCAAAAAATGAAAATTCTGTCACTAATTACTCACCTACACTACCTTTGTTCGTCTTTGGAACACAAATTAAGGTATTTTTGATGAAATCTGAGAGGTCTCTGACCCTTTATAGACAGCAAGGGTCCTACCACAAGGTCTAGAAAGGTACCAAGAACATTGACAAAATAGTCCACGTGACATCAGTGGTTCAACCGTGATTTCAGGAAACTTCGAGAATACTTTTTGTTGTACAAATAAAACACTTAAAATAACAACTTTGCAAATCAAAGCATGCACATACGTCGTAGTACTCTGGCGCTAGAGTGATGCAGAGGAGAAGAATTGTTGAATAAAGTTGTTATTTTAGTTTTTTTGCAGTCAAAAAATATAAATTTATTACTATTTAGTCGATGTTCTTGGTACCTTTCTGGACCTCGATTGCGATTGGACCCTTGCTGTCTACGGAGGGTCAGAGAGCTCTCGGATTTCATCAAAAGTATCTTAATTTGTGTTCTGAAGATGAACGAAGGTATTACGGGTTTGGAACGACATGAGGATGAGTAATTAATGACAGATTTTTTCTTTCTAGGTGAACTAACCCTTTAAGGTGTATACTGTGAAGGGAATTTGGGTTTTGAAACATGTATTAACATTGAGTCCAACATGATCCAGGAATGTCAGTTTTGTATAGCAAATAGCGCATCAAATATTAAAGCATGTTAAGGAAATAATAAAGAGATAAGCCACAGAAAATATCCTAATCCAGTTTTATGTCCCACGGTGGAATGGCCTGCTCCCGACTGTATTCTCGGTACGTCAGAAAGGTCTTCCCTGCGTGTCTTCCAGAGGTTTTCCACTCAATATAGACAGTAAAAAAAAAAACTTAATTAAATTTGTAGATTAAAGCATGCACATATGTCATGGTACTCTACAAAAAGGCGCAGATGAGAAGAATTGTTGAATAACATTGTTATTCATAATATTACGGTTGAACCACTGATGTCACATGGACTATTTTGTTAATGTTCTTGGTACCTTTCTGGACCTCGAACCAATTAGTACCCTTGCTGTCTATGGAGGGCCAGAAAGCTCTCAGATTTCATCAAAAATCTTAATTTGTGTTCTGAAGATAAACAAAGGTCTTACGGGTTTGGAACGACATGAGGGTGAGTAATTAATGACCGGATTTCAAGATGTATGATGTAAAGGGACTTTGGGTTTTGAAACGTGTTTTAACATTAAGTCCAACACGATCTACAAGCCTTGGTTTTGCGTGGCAAACAGCGCATCGAATATTAAAGCACGTTAAAGCGATGGTTCGGAGTAGATTTGACTACATTGCTATGCACTCCGAAGCCCATCTAAATACACCATCCGAAGTTTTGTTTACCTTAGTAGAACATTGACGGAGATAGCCGAGCTTGTCGAATGGCTTGCTACAGCCGTACATGGTACATGTGATGTATCTGGTAAATTGCACCACTAAACGTGCAAGTAATATAACCAAACTTCTACAGTAGTGTAAATAGGGTATGTACTCACAAAACGCTGCATCGGAAAATTTGTAAGTCCACCATGAGTGTTTTAAAAACAACTGTTACCCGATCCCTACTAGTCTCAAAAATCCAAAATGCCGACACGTCGACGTCACTTCCCTAGTTTGGGAAAAGCACGTAAAAGTCCACCTACTACGTCTGTGTGCATGTCCACTTGTGATGTGGGCGGTGTCTCGCGACATCACCTGGTTTAGATTTTTTTTTTTTTTCCTGAAGTATTAACAACTTAGTTTCACATAATCTTTTTTTGTGAAATTGTTTTATCAACAAATTATCATTGCATTCGTCGTTAGATGCATCGCTTTCTGACAGGAAGTTGACATGCACACAGACGTAGTAGGTGGACTTTTACGAGCTTTTCCAAAACCAGGGAAGTGACGTCGACGTGTCGGCATTTTGGATTTTTGAGACTAGTAGGGATCGGGTAACAGTTGTTTTTAATACACTCAAGGTGGACTTACAAATTTTCCGATGCAGCGTTTTGTGAGTACATACCCTATTTACACTACTGTAGAAGTTTGGTTATATTACTTGCACGTTTAGTGGTGCAATTTACGAGATACATCACATGTACCACGTACGGCTGTAGCAAGCCATTCGACAAGCTCGGCTATCTCCGTCAATGTTCTACTAAGGTAAACAAAACTTGGGATGGGGTATTTAGATGGGCTTCGGAGTGCATAGCAATGTAGTCAAATCTACTCCGAACCATCTCTTTAAGGGGAGAACGAAGGGATAAGCCACAGAAAATATCCTCATCCAGTTTTATGTCCCACCGTGGAAGGCCCCGGTACGTCGGAAAGGTCTTCCCCGCATGTCTTCCAGAGGCTTTTGGGAACGGCGCGCCTTCGCCATCCCGGTCGTCGCGACCCGCTCAATATAGACAGTATATTTCAGCAGTCAACTTTTGGCTCGGGTAGGCAAGACAGATGAAAACGCAGCGGTGGCAGTATGAGATTTCAGCGCGGGTCCAGATTAAACTGGACTCTCCCAAATGAGAGCTGACAGGCTCAACGAGCGGCAGATCATTTCTGGTGAGCGCTGCAGTCTGCGGAGCCGCCCCCACGGAGCAGAGGTGAGCCGGTAAGGATGATAACTCATACCCTTAATTGAATCGTGGCTTTAAATTTCATAATACAAGATGCCCATGTGACAGCTGCCGAAAAAAATGAGGTGATGGAGCCAAGGGTATAGCATAATAAGAGGAAGGGAGGAGGGGGAAACGTCTCGGGCGCATCGAGCGAGGTACGGGGGATATTCTTCTTTGATAACGGATAGCCTCCAGTTGTGTGGACCATTATTCCGAGCACACCTTACAAAGCAAATGAACTTGACAGATGGCTGTGTCACCCAAACCCTTGACTACCGGTCCGATTATGCAGAAAACAATACAATAGAAAAGGGAATCATTACCAAAGGAACTCGGTTAGTCCGCCGAGGACAATGCCACGCGGAGGAACAAAATTACACTTGTGAAATTGGACAGTGAGAATGAGTTTAACATAAAGTGGGTTACAGCCAGGCAATCTGTCATAGCTAAAGCTATTGTCTGGGCCTGCTTGCATGGCATATGAAGTCATCTGTCATCTTTCTGGCTCTATTAATGGCCGCCGCTCAATTCTTAAACGATAGCTTTCACCAGGGCCGACCTGCCAGTCCGCGCATGCTGATGAGATCCAGAGCGTCACGCGTGCGCGTACCAAACGTCGGCCTGCGTCGAAACTCGACTTTGTTGACGTGGCATCTTTTCTGGGGTGAGCTCGCTGTTTTTAATTGCGTCTGTGTGGGTCATGTTTGACAGCAGACTTTGGTCGAATTCTCTGTGATAATTGCACATGGATGCTGAAAACTTGGTTGGCCGCACCGTTTCGTAGACAAGTTGTATTTTCAGTCAGTGCTTTTGAAATGTTTATGGATGGCATAATCATAATTTGTTCCATCTGACACACATTTATTATGAAGCAACCCTCCCTGTGAAACAAAACAGAAGATAAAGAAGTCAAACTCCATGTGGTTTAATCCTAGAGCTCTCTCAATGCATTTAACAAATTATTTAATGACTATTTGGACAGTTATTAATTAAAATTAATAGTGATACCTGAAGCCTTTATCATGCATTTTAAAAGTATTTTATTGCATTATTTATGCCTTGTAATGCAGCTTATAATGCACTGTATAGTCTCATGAATAATTGTAACTAGTTATAATACATTATAACAATTCATTGTTACACCTTTATAAAGTTTAATGCATCAAAACACTTGACAAACAATTTCTGATGTAACAATGAGTCTACATGATAATGCATTTATTAAAATAAACAATGCACTACAAAGTCTCATGAATTTGTTCTTTTTTTTTTTTTATTATTAATTTACATGCAAAATCTATAAAGTGCTAGAAATTAATGTATTTTACTCAAACTTAATTTAG
Source organism: Garra rufa (assembly GCF_049309525.1). Lineage (NCBI taxonomy): Eukaryota > Metazoa > Chordata > Actinopteri > Cypriniformes > Cyprinidae > Garra > Garra rufa. Next base: position 43,907,150 of record NC_133369.1, read on the forward strand.
CATATATACTATATAAACATTTTAAATTCAAAAGAGTGTTTATAAAAAAATTATAAACAATGTCTATATTTCTTTTTAGGAGTGTTTTTTTCATTGGGGACAAATGGCAGACCGAGTCTGTGAGCAAACTTATTAACACTCTAAATGTAATTATGGACATGAATATGATATTTAAAACATTGGTTATATTTAGCTACATAAAAAGACAGCAAATGTGAAACTGCATTGTTAACAACTTCTCTCAATAGAAAAATCAGCTACTGTAAATGTGGAAAAAAATCTAATGAAAGACCACTTGGCTAAAACCACATTGACTCTGTGCATTAAAATAATGAAGGTGGAGGAACAGTTTATCACTGTCTCTTTAATGTGGACAAAAACGTCTGCAAAACGCTGTGCACTAGAATGAACTCTATAAATGAAACTTGGCTGAACGCTGCATTTATTAGAGCCCAGATTTCCTTTTAATTGCCTGAAATATTTGTCGAGTGTGCAGAGAAAACACAGATCGAGGACTCGACTGCAGTTCGGCAGCCATGTGTTTGTTAAAGCCCCGGCAAACATTTCTCTTTCTTAATGAACTCTCCTCCTCGTCTCATTACTCCGCCAGTTCACCAGTCAAACCCGGAGCGGCCGATGTGAAGCTCGCGGGCCGGCGTTAGGTGCGCAAACACGAGCGAATCAAAGGCCCCGTTTGTGCCACAACACACTGCAACTTTTCAGGAAGAGAAATAGGCCCTAAAATAGGAAATGTCACACCGGCTTGTAAGGGGCTAACAGAGCCGTATCTCGAAAAGAGGGCGAGAGCGAGTCAAAATCGTCTCTTTAAATGACTTCGATCTCTCGTGCGATGAATCACAGAGAGTTGCAAATCCTTTTTAGCTAATTGCTACCAGCTCGTGAGATTCTCCCCCCATGTTCAATATCAATTTTCAGGGCCAGAGGAGATAGTGCATCTCCCAGGAGTCCTCCAGCTACTCTGATAAAACTGCACAACAGCACTTAGCGAGTTCAGCTGGGGGAAGAAGAGAGCGGGGCCGTCTTATTCACAGCTGCTAGCGGTAATGAAGGAGAAAAAATCAGACAATCGAAGAGAGGCAGCGAGCATCCTGGTGCCACAAGCTCTGTGACCTTCTGAGGAGAGAGACGCACTGATTTCAGCCAGAAACGCACATACAGCTCTGTGTGACGTCTGCACGGATTCTAATTATGAAATGGAGACTTTCTGCTGATGAGCCACAAATAAAAGTTAGCACATGTATTCTAGAGTAAGTGTACAGTGGTTCAATTAAGACACACTTAATAATAGCATCAGTGTTACTTTTAAAAGTAATGCATTGCAATATTGAGTTACTCCCTAAAAAAGTAACTAATTATGTTACTTAGTTACTTTTTATGGAAAGTAATGTGTTACGCTACTTTTGCGTTACGTTTTAAATCTGGGCAGGGCTTGCTTGTTTGTTTTTAATATAAAAAGTTATATTTTTGTCAAATGTAAAAGCATTTTTACAGCAAAAACCTCTTTAGAGAAAAGTAAATTGGCGTCTGTACAGTAGACCGCAGAAGAACAAATGTCAACTCTTCAGCAATAAAAAAAGGAAAACAAATGTTTGATCATCTTGAGTAATTTTTGCTTATTAGTATGGATGAATTGGATCATCGAAGGTCGGCAGCAAAGACATCGGTTAATAAAATGGGATTAAATACATAAAGGATATTTGTATTATTTAACATGTTTAATTATTGGAGGTTTGCGTTGAATTTCAGTGTTTGTTTTTTTTTTTTTTCATTTTGAGGAATACTGGTGATTTCTTTGTGGATGCATGAAGACTTCATACTTTTTAAGGTCATTGCATCAATCAGCAACTTTACAAACACAATTAAACACAATCACATTATGTTTATTTTTTGCCATTGCTTTATAATTTAAAATCTACTGAAAATCTACTCTTTTGCATCTTTTTTTAAAACAAATATCATTTTTAAGCATGGCTTAGCAGTAAAAATACTTTTAAGGCCACTGTGTCAATCAGCAAGTTACTACAAACCACTAAAACACAGTAAATGGAGTAAGTAGAATTAGAATAATGAACTTCATTTCAATTTTGTTTACTAATATTATTTGTATTACTATCATATGTGTTGTCTGGATGACATTAGATATAAATACGTAACAAAAAAGCATTCTCAAACACATTATTATTGTACTTGTTACAGAACTAACTCATGTATTTGAGCTTTATTTATTTATTTATTTATTCAGCATTGTTTATTGATATTCTGATCAATAAATGTTAATTTGTTGGGGTCATGTATTTATCATGATTTCACCTGCTTATGACTTAATGATTTATTGTGCAACTTTTATATAATCAGATAAAACAGTTTGGTCTAAAGACTACATATTTATTTATTTATTTATTTTTAATTATTTTATTTAGGTTGTGGAAGCCTTTACCCTTGAAGACACAGAAGTCAGACTGTAGTGCAGGAGTCAGTGTTTGGCAGAAGCTCCCCTGACACTCGCTGTTCAGGCCTCTGCCTCCGCAATTAAACAGACACCTTTGCTTTTACAGCAATCATTGAAAAGTGTGAAGTAAATAGGCTCCGCTCAATAATCATTTCAGCACTTTCACCCCTTCGACACACACTTGCACATACAAACTCTCCTGTGATTTTAGGGCTGTTCTGCCCTCAGTCCTTGATCCTCTTCAGATGGCACTTCACCTTTATTCCTCTCAGCGTCAACATAATCCACATTAATGAGTTCAGCCAGTAGACTGTGACTTTATGACATCAAGAATCAGAGTATCTCTCAACAGGGCAGCTGCCAGGACTTCAAAACACTGACTGCTAGACATTAAGACTTTATAAAGTGATGAAGTGCAAATCTCATGTTGAAGTTTTAAGCTTTTAGAGGCCTTTGTGTAATAATGACAACAATCTGGGAACAATCTACAACCTTATTAATACCTAATTAACTGCCAGTATAGCCTGAATGGACTCATTTTCCATTGACCATTAAGGTAAACTGGACATCAGCTTTGCATTGCAAAGTCCACCTATTTATTAGTTAGCTTTTAGTCAAATTTTAGAAAATAATGCAGGTTGCTGTGAAATGCACTAATGTGATATGCAACAATTTAACTAAATTTATACATTTATATATATATATATATATATATATATATATATATATATATATATATATATATATATATATATATAGCTGAGAATGTGAGTTTGTTTCATTCACAACTGTCTGAGATGTTTCTCTTAAAATGCTGGATGATTAAACTATTCATGAAATGGTGCAAATCTGAACACAGATTGAAATTGGACACCAAAACTATACTGTAATATATATATATATATATATATATATATATATATATATATAGACAGAGAGAGAGAGAGATAGATATATGATCAGTAAGTCAGGGAAATATATCTTTTTTTTCTTCTCATTACATTAACTCATCAAATTAATTCACCCAATTTTAGTTTAAACGTAGTTTAAAGTTTAAATGACTTGTGCAGCCTCTTTGAATGTACTTAAAAATGTAAGGCCACAACAGAACTTAAGTTTTTAAGTTAAGGAGGTGAACATTTGTAGTTTTTCCCGTTTTTTTTGTTTGTTAGTTTTTTTTGTTTTTTTTGTTTTTGCATTTAAAAAAAATTAATTTGACAAACAGAATCAGAAGCTTATTTAACTACAGTTTGTCTCAGTGACAAAGACTTTGAGCTGCACAGACAAAGATTAGACATGATAAAAATAAAATAAAGATAAGCAAGTAAAAAATACATTAAAGGAGTTCACTTCCAGAACAAAAATTTACGGATAATTTACTCACCCCCTTGTCATCCAAGATGTTCACGTCTTTCTTTCTTCAGCCGTAAAGAATTTTTTTGGGTAAAACATTTTAGTATTTTTCTTCATAAAGTGGACTTCTATGGTGCCAATGAGTTTAAACTTCCAAAATGCAGATTAAATGCAGCTTCAATCCCAGCCGAGGAAGAAGGGTCTTATCTAGTGAAACAATCTATCATTTTCAAAAAAAAAAAAAATTAAATACTTTTTAACCTCAAATGCTCGCCTTCTCTGTGTGTACTCTGTATGTACTCTGTGTATTCCGGTTCAAGACTGTTGAAAAACTGCCATCTCATTTTCACATCCAACTACAAAATCATCCTACATCGCTGTTTTACCTTTTTTGTAAAGGCCGTTTGATCTTGTTTGTACTTTCTCTTTGTAAACAGTGGGTCAGTACTTCTGCAGCGATTTAGGATGATTTTGAAGTTGGAGGAGAAAAAGGAGATGGGAGTTTATTGACATACCCTAACTGTCTTGAACTGGAGAGTTAGGGTTCATGCAGAACTAGACAAGATAATTATTTAAGGTAAAAAAAAAAGAAATTGTAGTTTTTTTTTTTTTGAGAAGTAACCGATCGTTTTACTAGATAAGACCCTTCTTCATCGGCTGGGATCGTTTAGATTCCTTTGAAGCTGCATTTAAACTACATTTTGGAAGTTCAAACTCACAAGCACCATAGAAGTCCACTATATGGAGAGAAATCCTGAAAGGTTTTTTCAAAAAAACGTAATTTCTTTACCACTGAAAAAAGAAAAACGTGAACATCTTGGATGACAACGTGGTGAGTAAATAATCTGTAAATTCTGGTTTCTGGAAGTGAACTTCTCCTTTAAATAAAAGTGCATATACAATTATGCTTATGTGAATAAGAAAAGCAGTGAGATATATCAAGTAAATATGTGTCAATAAGACTTTAATTCTCTGATTTTTGAGCACTCATCAGTCATTATGTGAGGAGACTCTTTCTAACGAGTGTGTTTTAGTCTGATCTGTGACAGAAGCAGAAGTGTGTGTGTGTGTGTGTGTGTGTGTGTGTGTGTGTAACCCATAAGGACAGTAAAGCCAGTGGATGTAGAAGCGCTCAGAGTGTGTTGTGTGGATTTGGAGCGAGGTCATCATCAGGAATATGGCTCTGATCTCTCCTGGCCCACATGGCTCTGTGTACACAGGACAGGAGACTGCCATCTTGCGAACTAATCTGCCCCCCTCCAAAGTGATAATTGCTTCCACAATACTGGCAAATAAACTACGGCTAATAATACACGAGGAAAGCCTCGCAGTGCTTCAGAAACGCCATAGTTCTCCAGCTAACAAAAACATGTAATGTTTTACTAACATTAAAATTATTTCTGCAAGTTCTTTGAACTTCCAAAAGCTCATGTTGTTGAATGTTTCTAAAATGTTTTTACTTGGTTATGCACATCAAAGGAACATTCCATTTGATCATTTTGCAAACATTATTTACAAGTTTTCCCATTGCATGTTTGGAAAGTTTCATGCACAGGACACAATATTGTCAAAACAATCCCCATTCACAAAACGACTGAAAATCCTTTATTACAGACTGGACACATAATACTCATTTGCATGATGTCATTATTTTAAGAAATATGCATTTTTGTAGTTTACATGGAAATAATAACAGTATCATTTTCAAAAAACGGTTTCAAACGTTTGCATTTTCAGGCCCTCAAAACATAAATAAACAGCAAAACACATAAACATTTTTAGTTAAAAAACAGTGTTGTGCAAACACCCCCTAAATGTCCTAATAATATTATTTCTGGATAACCTCTGAATGTCCAAAAAGTGAATGTTTTAAAAGTTTGTTTTCTCAAAATGAGTTTTTTCTCCTAGACTGAGCCATAAATCTCCACTTCAGTAGCACTTACACACACCAAACTTTACATTTTTATTCCTGTCTATACCCTGACGGTTTTTACAGAGGGATTTGTGCATATGTAACTGGCTTGAGTTTATACATTTTATTCCCCAAAAAAAACGGTTCGTTTTGAGTGACAAAATAAAATACCCAAAATTCCTTCTGTAAAAACAATTGTCTAATATGTTCAAAAAATTTGAACAAGAATTTTGAAACTGACTTCCAGTGTTTAGATTTTTGTACTAGAAATGTATGCAAATTAGCACATTTCATTATGTGCTCATTTGCATATTAAAACCTAACATTTTTGAAAACTTGTAATACAAAAATGTTTGCAATTAACAATCTAATCAACTGAGTAAGTAAGGTGATAACTATTGCTTATTTTTTACCCTATTCACCTGCAGTGTCTCGCTGTAAGTGAACGTTTTAATTGTATCATTTTGCAAACATTATAGAAGTGTTACATTTGAATGTTCTCTGAAAGTTCTAAAAAACAGCAGAAACATTTAAAAAATGTTACAAAGTGCCAAACTGGAATGTTTCAGAAAGAAAGTTTCATATGCATTGAGATGCTTTCAATGTTGCTGAAAGAATGTTTGTACAAATCCATTTTTAGCTGTTTTTTCAAGCATTACCTGACTTTTTCTGCATACGTTTTGGCGTACGCTGTCACACGCACATGTGAAACCAAGAGCGGTTTCCTTCCACTCTGTTGCGGGGCGAGCACAAAAGGCCCCGTGCTTCAAACGGCAAGCTTAGCTTTAGGATTATGCCAGGAAAGCGGGGCTCTTCTTGGATTGGGCCTGTTGTGGCCCTTCTGGCCTGCTCCTCGCCCCCCTCTCCGCTCCCTAATCTGATTTTTACCAGCCATCTTTGATCTAGCAGGGCCAAACCAGTTGGGTCTGCAAGTGCAGATGGAGAAAATTTGGAGATTAGCTGCTTTCCCTTACAGCTTTAGTGGCTAATACCTGATTAAGGGCCCAATCAAGCAATTGTCTCATGGCTGACTATCGGAGGGCCGCTGGCTCGAGGGGAGGGGGCGGATGAAGGTTGATTCGGTAATGGATACTCATTTTATCCTGGTCCACTAAGAAGATTAGGCCTCGGGTGTCACATTAGCCCCGATCTCAGGCCTGAGCTGGACCCTCAAAGCTTCTGGACATGGTGCTGTTTCAAGCTTTTGAGTAAACAGACAGCTTGAATTGCGAGACCCCATGTTGTGGCATGAATAATATGCAGCATTACAAAGTAGCCCAAGATCTCAGAGCGTGGTGCGAGAGACCCCCGTCCTCTCTTTTTTAAAGAGGCGAGATGATATTATCTGAAGCGAACCATCTGGTTCCAGTCAGAGGAGCAACCTGTGTGGATGGCAGGACCAAACAAACCCCAGAGCGCTCCCAGCAGTTACGCTTCCTCTTTGGATCCTCACCAACAATGACCAGCATCCGTGAAATTGTCCTGTTAGTTAGTGCACCTACTTTTGCTTCGTGTTCATATCCTACTTTCTGAATCAGTGTTCACTGCTGTTCAAAAGTTTGCGTTCAGATGGATTTTTTTTTAGAAATGCATGCTTAAAGTTTAGCAATGATGCATTAAATGTGACAGTGAAGATATTTATAATGTCACAAAGAATTTCTAGAAGTTTTAGGTAAATGCTGTTCTTTAAAAAAAAAAAAAAAAACAGTTTGAAATAATTAAGATGTTTAAAGTCTCTCCAGAGCTGCATTTATTTGACCAAATATACTGTAAAAACAGTAATATTGTGAAATATGATTACTGTAATATATTTTAAAATATATACAAATATATAGATTTTTGTAACATTGTAAATATCTTTACTCTCACTTTTGATTTGTCCAATTATTATTATTAGTAGTAGTAGTTTTATTTATTTATTTATTTATTTATTTATTTATTTATTTATGTATTTACTTATTTACTAACTTTTATTGTAATTTACCTTACCCTGAACTTCTGAATAGTAGTATATTAAAGTTTCCACAAAAATATTGGGTAGCACAACTGTTTTCAACATTGATAATAAATGAGCATATTAGACTGATTTCTGAAAAATCATGTGGCACTGAAGACTGGAGTAATGATGCTGAAAATTCAGCTTTGATCACCAAAATAAATTACAATTTAACAGATATTCTCATAGAAAACAGCTATTTTAAATTGCAGTAATATATTTACTGTATTTCCAAATAAATGTCTCAAAAACATCACAGAAGAAGCTTGTCTGCTTGTTATATATATACATGTGATATTTTCGATATCTACAGTCGAACACTAACTTAATGTGAGAAAAAGACTAAAAAAAAATCTAAGCCATATTTGATTGGCAAACTCAAAAAACAGCATTTATGGTCACGAGAAACTGTCAGTATTTGGCAAAACATTTCTTCAAAACGTATTTTTTTTAGTTTAATTTCCACAATTTTTTTATGTTTTTGAAAGAAGTACTTTCAGCTCAGCTACGCTGCATTTATTTGATTAAAAACAGTAATATTGTAAAATTGTATTGCAATCATAACTATATATATATATATATATATATATATATATATATATATATATATATACTATTATTATTATTTTATGTATTTTAATTTATTCTGTCCTTAAAATACATTTAAATATTTCCATATATTTTATTTTTATACATTTTTTTAATGTCTCTACTGTCACTTTTGATCAGTTTAATGTATCTTTATTTTTGTTGAAATCTTTTCAAACTTCTGAATGTTAGTGTATCACGATTTCCAATAAATAAAAATAAAAAATTCAAATAATATTAATAACATTGCTAATAATCAGAAATGTTTCCTGAGCAGCAAATCAGTGTAATTCGAATGGTTTCTGAAACATCATGTGACACTGAAGACTGCAGTAATGATGCTGAAAATCCAACTTTGATCACAGAAATAAATTACAGTTCACAGTATATTCACACAGAAACAAGTTATTTTAAACTCTAATAATATTTCAGATTTTTACCGTATTTTTGATTAAACAAAAAATGCAGCCTTTGGTGAGCAAAAGGGACTTTTTCAAAAATATTAAAAAGTCACACCCAACCCAAACATCTTTGTACAACCAAAAAATGCCTCATAAAATGAATTTGACATCCAGTCATTTCCGGGGGTTTTTCGTGCGTTCCACCCAACCAGACATTAATCCACGAGCAGAAAAGCCGGAAAGTGGCCTCTCTACATATTCCCGTCATTCTCAAGTAGAGGTGAGTGACTGCCAAAAGATTGAAGCAGAACAGCGGCGAGAACGAAATGTCACCAATTAAGAGCCTCAAATATGCGGCTAACGCTGATAAACTAGCGCTTTGGCCGGGGACTTTCTTTATGAGCAATTTGCCCTGATTGGGGAATGAATTTGCTCCGATGACAACTGTTTATGTCGCCTTGTTAGGGAGCTCTCGGAAAGCCCATTAATGTATGAATATCATGGGAAGCTGGCACTCAATATAGCGCAGCGCTGCCTTGAGAGTCATTAAAAATGCTTTCAAAGGCAGTCGTAAGCAGGCCTGTCAAATCCCGCACACTTTTTATTGCAGAAAATGAGTTTTGGTGGAGCAACGCGAGCGATCCGCTGGCACCTGGGCAGCTCCCGTTCCATGTCTGCAGTCTGGAGGGAGGATTTTCCCGAAGAGCATCGAGTATCAATTTCCTGCGTGTTTTATCTCTTTAACCGAGCGCCGGTGGGATGCGGGAACGGGCCTCTCGCCAATTACCTCCGCCGTCTCTTTGTTCTTATTTCTAGTCGTGGTGGAATAGGCTGATTATGCAGGGCCGTTAAACACAAATATAAATAAGCTGACATTATGGTGATTACTACCTTGGGCTGCTCTGTTTTGTTCTAAGGATGTAAACTCCGGCCCTGATGAGATTCTCCTCTCATTACCAGAGACCTTTATCTGAGTCTTGTTAGTATAAGCAGCCACTTTGTGCTGTAAAACTACTGAATCTGTCCTTTCTGTCCAATTAATTAGCGAGGAGGAAGCAATCTTGTTGCTTAACCGCTTGAGTTTTGCACTTTAAAGTGGCAAACGGTGGCGAGGAGTTGTGTGCGCCGGTTCGAGAGGTAGAAAGAGAGCAATTAAGTTGATTAAAAAGATCTTTCTCATTCATAGAGCATTGCTGAGTTTGACTGAAAGAAGTAGATCAAGTTTGAGGTTCAGCTAAACCTGAGGCTCTGGAGAAACACATTAGAAACACAATAGCACATGAAAGCATCAAATGCAAAAATCTGTGCTGTTGGTTGACTTTTTTATTAATTCTAACAGTGGCTGCTAGAATGTGGTTTTAGTGCATAAATGCTGCGAGTTTGAGTCGCTTATAACGTGCATTTATTAATGCAACATGCACTAAATCTCTTCCCTACCAAGTGTTTTTAATGATAATGGCTTATTAATCTGTTGTCCACAAAAGAGAAGCATCTCAAAAGGGAAGTTTCCCTGTGGTTTTTCACCACAGTAAATCCTCTGTGGTTTCACTTTTAGAAGCACACACGTAAATATTAGTACCAGTGTTATTGTGCTATTATTGAGATGATTTTATACTTTTTATTCACGTTTTGAAGTTTTTTTTTTTTAAGTTTCAATGCATTTGTTGTGTGTTTGTAATTTTTATTTTAATGTATTTTTTTATTCTTCTTATTATGTTTTAGTTTTAGTCTGAGTTATTTTTTTACATTGTTAAACTAAACGAAAATAAGAAATGTCTTTGCAACTAAAACAAAAACTAAATAAATTAAACATGAACTACAATCATGTTAAAGTCTTTCTCTGTTAAATAAAGTATTTCTTTATTAATTTCTTTCATTTCTGTAATGTAAACAAACAAATACATAAATAAAAAATAAATAAATGAAATTATATGTGACCCTGGACCACAAAACTATTTTTTTTTTCAGTTAATAGTTATTTTATTTGAAGTTATTTTTGTATGGTTTATTTTTAGTTAACTGTAGTAACCCTTATTAGCATTTTAATATAATAACACAAATAATTAACAATAACAATGGATTATTATTATTATTATTATTATTATTATTTTAAATTATTACACAATATTTTACAGTTTAATAGCATTGCAGTATTTCTTTATTAACTTCTATAATTTATGTAATGTAAACAAACAAACAAATAAATAAATACAAATAAATAAATAAAATTATATGTGACCCTGAACCATAAAACCAGTCATAAGGTTTTTTTCAGTTAATGGTTATTTTATTTAAAGTCAAATTTGTATGGTTTATTTGTAGTTAACTTTAGTAACCCTTATTAGCATTTTAATATAATAATACAAATAATTATTCATTATTATTATTATTATTATTATTATTATTATTAATATTAATTAAAAGTATTACAAAATATTTTACAGCTCAATAGTATTACAGTATTTCTTTATTGATTTCTTTCATTTCTGTAATGTAAAAAAAAAACAAATACATAAATATGCATATAAATATACAACAAACGCAATTATATGTGACCCCAGACCACATAACCAGTCATAAGGGTAAATTTTTTTCTTGGCCCTACTAATATATATATATTTTTTTTATATATATATATTTATGGCATTTACAAAATATCTTAATGGAAGGTTTTTTTTTGTTTTTTTTGAAGAAGAAGAAGAAAGATCTTTAATTTTTACCCATACAAGGTATTTTTAGCTATTGCTACAAATATGCCTGTGCTACTTTCTTTTATGAAAAAATGCATAATAATTCTAGCCAGTACATTTTCTGAAATGTTAGTTTTAGGCCCTGCATACGACGACTCAAAGTCCTGTTCGGACGTGAACTGTGATGAGTAACATCTGACTGACCTGATCATCCAGGAGCAAATCCTGAACAGTTTGTGAATCTGCACGTAAAAATAATTCATTGAACATGTCAGCGAAGGGAATATCCGCAGTGTGAGATCAGCACTGTACAGAGATATTGTCGTGAAGTAAGTTTGCTCAGTGTTTTCCTCTGGGACGGCTGAGTTTGCACCTCTGCTCCCGTCCGGTCAGCTAATGAGAGAGGCCTGCGCTTCTGCCCCTCAAGCCCTGCGAACGCGATCGATCCCTGATGTCAGAGGCCGTACGTTTGGCCTGCTAAGCCACCCGCTCCCCTGTGAGCCAAATTAGCGGCCGGACGCACCGGAGATGGCCATTGTGTGCTTAGACTCCAGCGGACACAGGAACTTAATGAAGAGTTCATATACACAGCTCTGAATACACAATCAGCAATGAATATTACAACACTCACTCTCTATCATTCTGAAAACAACAGCAACAGCAGCACTAGCTAGTTTACAAGGCAACATTTCTCATTTTTATCAGTTTAACTTAAAGTAGTACACTGCAAAAATTGCTTCTTACTTCGATTTTTTGTCTTGTTTCCAGCCAAAATATCTAAGAATTCTTAAATCAAGAAAGATGTTCTAGACAAGTAAAAAATGTTGTCTTGTTTTCAGAAAAAAAGTCAAAATTAAGTGTGTTTTTTGCTTGAAACAAGCTAAATAATCTGGAAATGGGGTAAGAAAAGTAATCTTGTTTTGTTTTTGAAATAAGATTATTTTTCTTACCCCATTGGCAGATTATTTAGCTTGTTCTAAGCAAAAACTCACTTTATTTTGTCTTTATTTTTTATTTTTATTTTATTTATTTATTTATTTTTTGAAAACAAGACAATAATTTTTACTTGTCTAAAAAAACCCTTTGATTTAAGAATTTTTTTTTTTTTTTTTTTTGTATTTTGGCTGGAAACAAGTTAAATCAAAATGTTTAAAAGTGAAAAAATAATTGTAGACATAATAATAGTGATGATGATGATGATGATGATGATGATGATGATGACAATTACAGAACAAAAACAAAACAAAAAAATAATAATTTTATGAAATACAGTTTGGAATAATGAAGATATTTTAATGTTTTTAAAAGAAGTTTCACCAGAGCTCCATTTATTTGATAAAAAATACAGTAAAAACAGAAATACTGTGAAATAATATTACAATTATATAGATTTGATTATAACTTGTCCTTTAAATTTGATCAAAATATTTTCTATTTTAATGTAAAATAAAATAAAATAAAAAATAATAATAATAAAATAAAAATTAAATTAAATTAAAAATTAAATTAAATGTATTCAATTCAATTACATTACATTAAGTTGACATTATGTGAATAACATTAGGGATTTATGTCATACATTAGCTGTAAATATTACTGAAAACATAATGAAATATATTTTTTACTAAATAATATAATGACAACTTATTAAATATAGTCATGCATTGTCTCTATTAAAAAAAATGAATATATTTATTTCTGAGATAGAAAACTTATGTATTCAATTTATTTTTTTAATTAATTTATATTAATTTGTTGTGTGTTTGTAGTTTGTATTATTGTTTGTGTTGTGTAGATATGTCTATTTAATTTTTATTATTATTATTATTATTATTATTCAGTTTTAGTCTGCGTTAGAATATGAGAAATATTGTCTTTGCAACTAACTAAAAAAACACTAGCACCATTTCAGTTAGTTATGTAAGTCAATTTTTTATTGTTCATTTGTAGTTAACTTTAGTAACTCTTATTAGCATTTTATAATAATAATACAAATAATAATAATAATATTTATAAAACAATATGAAAATATAAACAGGGCAAATATATATATGTGTATATATATATATATATATATATATATATATATATTTTTTTTTTTTTTTTTTTTTTTTTTTCACTGAAAATATTAACAGGGCGTCAAAGAAAATATCATTGAACAATCCTATGTGTAATTAATAATTTATTATTGTCGTTTTCTGTATACGGGCTGCCTGTAGAGCTGAATGATTAAACGGCTCTATCATTAAAGGCATCTGTAAATTTAAATGCATTTTATCTGTCTGAAAATATCAAAAAGATATCTGAATGTGTTCTGTCAGACAATTGAAGCAGACAAGCCTTTATTCTCCAGTGCCTTCTTGAGCCCGAAATCTGTGTGCGATTGTTATTCAGGCCCAGCAGACAAAGAGTGTACAAAGAGAAGATTAGACAATTTATTTTGCCATTTATTATTCAGAGGTAATGAATCCTTCTCTGTAAAATTGAGATCTGCATTTAGCTGTCAGCATCATTTTGGGTAAGAGATGAGTGACATTTGCTCGGGGTGTTTGTTTGGTCGCTTTGAGTGACTGATAGATTATTCCACTGCTAGATGATGTTGTGAAATATTCAAATCATCATTTCATCTGCGGGGGCCAAACGCCAGGCCCACAGAAATGGATTTATTGTTTGTATATTACCAGGCCTTTGGTGGCCCCTGCTTTCGAGGGACCGTCCTGTCAGTCAGCGTCTTAAGATTAACGTCTTATGATCTCGAGTCAATTAATACCATAGTCTTAACAGAGTTTGTTGACGAGTCAAACGTAAAGAAATGCAATGTGTGTGTGCGTCCTTGTGCGTGTGTGTTTCTGCCAACTGGCATCGACACGCTTCAAATGCACGGGAAACATGTTTGGAATATTTGAATTTTAAATCCGGTGTCATGGGCCAATGCAAAAAAAACACAAAAAAGCAGACTAATTCACCTGTTCTGCCCAGATCTCTCCGCCACAGCGAGAATCTTCAATTTAGTCAGTAAACCTGGCTTACTATTAGAAATGACAGCTGAACTTGATGAAATTGTACGATCAATTGGAAAACAAAATTGCAATCAGGCCAACATGATTTCCTGGTGCTCAGACCATGCTAATTCAGCCGCCAAACACGGGTAAATGTATTTAAACAGCATAATGGCGTATTACCATGCCGTCCTCCTTTTTTCACTGTTTGCTTCCCCCATTAATCTCAAACTTCTATTTGCATGTAAATGTGGTCATATTTTATATCATCAAAATACATGAGGCTCCGCCGCGGAGTTGCACGCACGCACACGGGCGAGGGAAAAAAGAGAAACGCCCGGCCAAAGTAATACATTGAACTCTGATGCGCAATTACTGACATTTATGAGGAATTTCAAAGGCCTCGGTTCTGGCCGGAGCTGGGAAAATGAAGAAATCAACAGGGAACGATATCAATACGGCGGCAGTTGGAGGCAGAGAGTTAGTAGCAGGTGTTAAAGGGTCACGTAATGATTAATAGTGCGAGAGCAGGGGTTTCTCACCCACAAGCGCCGGGACCTGAACCTTCGGGCTCAATAACGGAAGGGCTGTTCCAGGCTCCTGTCCTCGCGCTCCCTGTTGGTGTAGAAAGCAGAGATTGCTGATTCCCACTTTAACAACTTGAGAGGCCGAATCCAGAGGGACCCCGACACGCTGCTGGAGTCTGTTCAAGTGAGAGAAAACGGCGAGAGGGGGAGGACGGGGGAATTTGAGGGGAGGCAGAAACGCTTAATTGGTCGGTCATCACTATTTCATATGCAGTTTATCCTTCATAATGCCTGGATACACCAGTAATTCATTTTACATCATATCTTATATCTAACATTGGTCAAAAGTTTGGAATCATTTTGAATTATTAAATAAATTAGGCTTTGAATTTTAAAAAAAGCCGCATTTGTTTGATCGAAAATACACAAAATTCTGAAATATTATTATAATTTAATATAACCATGTTTTATTTGAATATGTGTCAAACTGTAATTTATTTCTGTGATCAAAGCTGAATCATTTCTGCAGTCTTCAGTGTCACATGATCCTTCAGAAATCATTTTAATATGCTGATTACATTTCTGAATATAATCAATGTTTTCTATATTATTTTGAAAATTGTGAAATATTATTATAATTTAATATAACCTTTTTCTATTTGAATATCTGTTATTACTGTAACTGTAATTTATTTAACAACAGAAAGAACTTCATATTTTTTATTCAGTAAAGATGCATTAAATTGATCAAAAGTAGGGACATGTATAATGTTGCAAAAATATAATATATTAAAATATTTCATTTAAATATAATAAATGCAGCCTTGGTGAGCAGAAAAGACTTAAAAAAGACTTTTATATTTATCTTATATCTTACATTGGTCAAAAGTTTTAAATAATTTCGGGATAAATAGTTTGGAATAATAATTTAAAAAATGCATTTATTTAAAAAAGCAGCATTTGTTTGATCGAAAATACACTTAAATTCTGAAATATTATTATCATTTAATATAACCTTTTTCTATTTGAATATCTGTTAAACTGTAATTAATTTCTGTGATCAAAGCTGAATTTTCTGCATCATTGCTGCAGTCTTCAGTGTCACATGATCCTTCAGAAATCATTTTAATATGCTGATTACATTTCTAAATATAATCAATGTTTCCTATATTATTTTGAAAATTGTGAAATATTATTATAATTTAATATAACCTTTTTCTATTTGAATATCTGTTATTACTGTAACTGTAATTTATTTAACAACAGAAAGAACTTCATATTTTTTATTCAGTAAAGATGCATTAAATTGGTCAAAAGTGTCAGTAGGGACATTTATAATGTTGCAAAAATATAATATATGAAAATATTTCATTTAATTATAATAAATGCAGCCTTGGTGAGCAGAAAATACTTTTATATTTATCTTATATCTTACATTGGTCAAAAGTTTTAAATAATTTTGGGATAAATAGTTTGGAATAAAAAAATGCATTTATTTGTTTGATCGAAAATACACTTACATTCTGAAATATTATTATCATTTAATATAACCTTTTTCTATTTGAATATCTGTTAAACTGTAATTAATTTATGTGATCAAAGCTGAATTTTAGCATCATTGCTGCAGTCTTGATTTGTCACATGTGTCACATGATCCTTCAGAAATCATTTTAATATGCTGATTACATTTCTGATTATTATTGTTTTCTATATTATTTTGAAAATTGTGAAATATTATTAGCATTTAATGTAACATTTTCTATTTGAATATGTGTTAAACTGTAATTTATTTCTGTGATCAAAGCTGAATTTTCAGCATCATTACTGCAGTCTTGATTTGTCACACGTGTCACATGATTCTTCAGAAATCATTCTAATATGTTGCTCAAGAAACATTTCAACATATTGTCAATGTTAACTATATTATTTTACTTTTTTATTAATAATTTTTTTTAAATCATGATACAGTAACATTGAAAAGTTTGAAAAGATTAAAAACGACAGCAACAACAGAAAGAAGTTATTATTTTTTTATTCAGTAATGATACATTAAATTGATCAAAAGTGTCAATAGAGACATTCATGATGTTGCAGAAATATATACAAATGTAATATGTGAAAATACTTCATTTAAATATAATTTAAAGCACATTAACATATATATTTTAGATTGCAATAATTGTTCACAATATTACTGTTTTTACTGTATTTTTGGTCAAATAAATGCAGCCTTGGTGAGCAGAAAAGACTTATGAAGACTTTTATATTTATCTTATATCTTACATTGGTCAAAAGTTTAGAATAATTTTGGAATAAATAGTTTGGTATAATAAAAAATATGCATTTATTTAAAAAAGCTGCATTTGTTTGATCGAAAATACACTTAAAATTCTGAAATATTATTATAATTTAATAGAACCATTTTCTATTTGAATGTGTTCAACTGTAATTTATTTCTGTGATCAAAGCTGAATTTTCAGCATCATTACTGCAGTCTTCAGTGTCACATGATCATTCAGAAATCATTCTGATATGCTGATTACTTTTGTGATTATTAGCAATGTTATCTATATTATTTTACTATTTTTATTTATTTATTTATTTTATTTTAATTTTTTTAATCATGATACAGTAACATTGAAAAGTTTGAAAAGATTTAAAACAAAAACAACAACAGAAAGAACTTAATATTTTTTATTCAGTAAAGATGCATTAAACTGATCAAAAGTGTCAGTAGAGATATACATAATGTTACAAAAATATATTAAAATATATATGAAAATATTTCATTTAAAAATAATTTAAAGTACAGAATATATATATATATATATATATATATATATATATATATATATATATATATATATATATATAGGTGAGCAAAAAAGTCTTCTTTCAAAAACATTAAAAAAATTGTGACCATTTTGAAAATATATATATATATAATTTTAAAATATATATAATATATTTAAAAAATATATATAATAAAATATATATAATTTTCTTCTTCCATATATATATATATATATATATATATATATATATATATATATATATATATATAACAAGGCAGACAAGCTTTGTTGAAAATATTTGAACAGAATATATTATAATATTTTTTAAAATATATTAAAATAGAGTGCAATAATATTTCACTATATTACAGTTTTTACTGTATTGCTGGTCAAATAAATGCAGGCTTGGAGCAGAAGACTTCTTTCAAAAATATATATATAAAAAAAAGGTAAATGAATATATTTTCCTGTGGAACAGAGAAGGACATTCTGAAAAAAAAAAAAAAAAAAATCTGTAGAATCACAGTTTATAATGGCCATAAATAAAGAGATTTTGAAGTCGTTTTCTCACATAAAGTTACTGTATGACTGTAGAAGATATCACATATATATAACAAGGCAGATAAGCTTCTTCTGTGATGTTTTGGAGACTTCTTGAAGCTAGTTATTGTTAGGAAAAGAGCTGCATGAATATTCCTTTGTGTTTCTACAGAAAATCAAAGCGCATGAGTTTGATTCTCCCGTTCGGTAAGATCGCTCTTGCATTGGTGACGCTCCGTATGCATCGTGATTCCTTTTGCCTAAAAACGAGAGAGGCGAGTCGATCGGAAACCCTCCGACTCGGTCCGATCGGTTTGGAGAACACGAGGCCGACGTCACGGGCCGCTTTAGCCGCAAGGATGCGATCAGGTGGAGGAGAGCGGGAGCGAGTCAGAGAGCGCTCTATAATAAGAGAGCATATAATGAAGTGAATGGCAGCCGAACAGCTCTGACGCCGCTCTCCCTCTGTGCTCGGGCCCTTATTAACAGAGTCAGAGCCCGCCATCATTATCCAGTAAAAAGCCTGATGATTGGCCGCTCGGTGGCAGGCCCCTGGTGGCTGTCTTTGTCACCGATACGCCCGCTGTGGAGGGGGAAGAGAGAGAATAGAGCTTCACTCTTTCTGTCAAAACTAGCTTGGCCAAATGTTATCATTTTAAATGCCATGAAAGCAGAGGGAGCACAGGCCTAGGGGGTTTACACATCCCCATATGCTAGTGACAGTGATACAAGTGTAATTCTAGACTATTAGAGTGACACAGAGGATCATTTCTGCCCCAGAACATGAGACAGCTGAGGGGCTTATGTGGGACAGGCTGTCACGCTATAAAAATTTAAGAAATTCTTTAACCTGCCCTGCTTGCCTGATACCTCGGCCCTCCCCACCCACCTTGAATATTTTATGGACCAAAATGATTTATTAACTTGAGACAGGTAGCGCGGCGAGAGGCCAGGTAGAGCTGCTCCAGGACTGCGGGGTGAGACCGACAGGGTGCTTCATCTATCAAAAAAGAGCTCCGAGAGGCTGGGAAGCTCATTTGTAACCGCCGACTAATGGCAGAGCTTCGTCCACAGGTTACCGGGCGGAGCGGGACGCTTTCACACGTCAGAATATCAGGCGCCGTTACTGTATTCAACAGGACACCCCCAAAAACATGATTAGAAAGTCAAATATAAAGTGTATTCGTTCTATTTAAATCTCAGAACATTTTATAGACTTTATATACATTGCATGTTGTTAAGCTAGTAACTTAAAACTGGTAACTTAAATTAGTTGGCACTGATTCATAGTGCATTCAAGATATCAATATGTCTGACAGCCTTTCATATGCATGTTACAAAACAGAGGAAATATATATATATATATGTGTGTGTGACCCTAAAAATGATTATAAAGTCAAATAAAAAGTTTGTTCAACATGAATCATATTTAGATTTTGGAATAAACAACTTATTGAAATAATTATATATGGCATTAACTTGATGTATTGTGGTTAAATTCAATTATTTGGCAGATGCAATAAACTTAATTTAGTAAATTCAATGTATATTAGTGTGACAACACTTCATCTACAGGTTGCAGGCAGAGCAAGTAAGTTTTTGTTATTTTATAACTAATAATTTTATGATTTATTTTACAATTTCTCCAAATATGATATATACACTGTTACATAAGACTATCATTGATGGGACCCTACAAATGATTAGAAAGTCAAATAGCACGTTCATTTATAATACCATAAATCATATTTAATAACCATTTATGAACATAATTATACATGACATTTACTTACAATGTATTGTGGTTTATTTGGCAGAAATTAAATAATGAAAGCAATCAATAACTAAATCATACTTGAATATCAGAATGAACATGGACATAATTAAACATTTAATTAATTTATAATGTATTGTGGTTAAACTGGCAGCTCAAATGAATTGCCAGATGCAATAAAAACAATTCATAGTGCATTAAATGTATATCAGTTATCCTTACCATATCCTCAGGATACAAAGCATATTCTTTAAAACCAGATTTAGATTAACTTGTAGTTTATTTCCTCAAAGACATGCAATAACATTGGAAGCCTCTTCTGCTCACTAAAGCTACATTTATTTGATCAAAAATACAATAACAATTGTGAATTATTATTCAAATTTAACATAACCATTTTCTATTTGAATATGTGTTAAAATGTAATTGATTGCTGTGATGCATTTTCAGCATCATTACTCCAGTGTGTCAACATGATCCTTCAGAAATCATCTAATATGCTGATTTGCTACTTTAGATTTTGTGGTGCATTTTGTTTTTCAGGATTCTTTGATGAATAGAAAGTTCAAAAGAAAGGCATTGATTAGAAACAAAAATGTCTTTACTGGCACTTCAGTATAATGCATCCTTGCTAAATAAAAGTAATTTATTATTTAAAAGAGAAAAGAGATTTTTATTGTAGTATAATTCAACTGCAAAGAAAAGCAATTTTTAGTGCATTTAAGGCATATGGTTTACAGGAACAGGAAAATGCATATAAAAGATTTTCATGAGCAAAGCCTAATATTAATCAGCATATAATCTCAATCAATTTGCTTTCTAGAATGTAAATTGAATGACGTTTCTCCAGTGCATCATTAGAGATTTGATGTGGTTATAGCACATTAGAGTCTCGTGTCAGTGGCGTTGTGCAGAATTAGTCTATTGCAGTGATAATCCACCGGTTTTAAGCATACTCATTGCTCATGATGTGCCCATGAGGGCTTTATGACATCTAATCCTACAGCTAATGAAGCCTCTAATGCCTCTCATTCACGGTTGAATTTAACCCAGGCACTCTCCGTCCATCTCGCATTCGTCATTCAAGCCTCTGCGTGGCTCACTGCGATCGACAGCGTTTGGCCAACAATGTCAAAAGGGTCAGCGAGGGCCCGGCGCCGGAGAGAGAGCGGGGAGAATGAAAAACAGCCCTCCGCACCATCTGAATGCAGCGTCCATAGATCGCGGCAGACTGGCACAGCGGCCCGTTGGGACGGCCAGAGAACAAAAGGCGTCCTTCTGCTAATTGACTGCAAAATTAGCCGGGCTTCCCAGTGGGACCAGCGCAAGACAGCAGCAGATGGAGCCGGACCGGACACTCTGGCGGAAAGAGCTCTCCCAACCTGCTGAGAGCCTGCCCACAATTATGGGTCACAACACTTCTTGTTTAACAGAGCGCAGTGAAGCGCCGAAATCAGGGCAGAAGATTTAAAGGTCAGGGACCCAAAGCGCGGGAGGCGGGCGTTTGAGAGGATCCATTCCTCGCGCCTCGGGATACACAATTGTCACCTTTGGAGATTTCGAGAGGCGTCGGAGTGTTTAAAATGCGCGTAGCTGTGGGGCTTAATTTTGGCGACTCGAATGCACGAGCAAAGACAAGTCATTTACAAATATTTTCTCCCCGAACCTGGAGTTCTGAAAGGCTTCAAATGCCTCCCCGGGCTTCTGTGGTGTCATTGAACAAAAAGCGCCTCGAGTGACTTTAGACTGCATATACCCTTTATTGCAAAGTCAAATTCAAATCATAGCAGAAGTTTGTAAGGAGAGCGGTGAGAAGTATCTCGAGCGTCAAGTTGCGGGAGCAGATGAAAGGCAGGAGAGGACAGGCTAAATATTTGGCAGTCTTCACAGAGGCCTGTTAAAGGGAGCGGAGCAGCGTTCCCCAACCCTTGAATAAACAAGTAGCTGGTGTCGCTGTGAAGTTGAATTACATAGCTCAAAGCGCTTTCTTCCACTGGCAAAAAGCGTTCCCCTTTCTAGGGATTACTCTGAGGAATGTATTTACTGTTTCTCTCGCTCACTCTCTCGCTCTCCTCCATAAAGGATATATGGAAATCAGAGGGCTACAGACACCACTCAGAAGCCGTTTTGAAATTCCCAGAAAGGTGGAGAGAAAACTATATTGTCCTTTTGAGGTGGGTGGATGCTTTCCACTCCACCTCACCATGACTGTCATAGTAATCTGATATGACAAATTCACATACAGTGGATTAGCGAGCGGCGGAGAAAGCCCGAGCGCTTAATATTTGTTGATGTCGCTTTTATCTGGCGGCTCGGTGTCCTGGGGCCACAGTTACCTTGGCGATGAGGGTATAACCGAAATTCCGAGGAGATGGGTGCTCCTGGAAATTCCGGGGGCCGCCCGTCATTTCGCGCAAGCGCGTGCCCCGCCGTCGTCATCGTCGCCGTCGCCGCGATCTTTGATGTTCCCGGACTCTTGATGTCAGGCTATGAAAAACGCTTAGCTCGATTTAAGCCTCTCGCAAAAAAGGGCTAACAACTGTAATTAAATCATTAAATTCTTGTCTACGCTTCACAGAGCATAGAGAAAATTAACTTCCCACCAACCTCATTTTCTACTTGAACATGAAATAATGATTTTTTGCTCACATAATTACAAAGCTAACATCTGATAGAGTCAGCATCCAGGGGGGATTATCACATGCATGAGTATTAGACCTCATTACCAGCTTGACTGCAAAATTATTACATCTTGTAATTGGATGGTGAGATTTATATACAGATTGGCTGGGTTTCTGTAAGATTGTAATTACAGGCTTCATTGGTTCGCTACTTATCGGAACTTCACAGAGAAAACAACTGCTAGAATGAAATGAGCATTTCATTAACCTATAGCCTTATCATGGGAAAACCTGTGTAACGCTCATGTATGCATTAACATAAATAGGATCGTTCATTTCTCCGGCAGATAGGGCCGAGCCAAGTTTTTTGGCGAGCCTGCCGGGAGGGGTCGCTCGGGGGGGGGGTTACCCCATGGTCGTCTCGTTTGCCTCTCGTAATCCATGTAGATGGAGAGAGAAAACAGTAAATTAGTTGTCTATTTCACCAGGATGAACTCAATACATCTACTACTTAAAGACTAACCGGCTGTGAAAGCGCCGGAGCTTCGGCCGCGGTGTCTCCTCTGATGTTCTTTTCGCTGTTAACAAAATCTCTGGCCTTGTTCCCTGCCCGAATACAACAGCAGCTGGAGATTGGATGCCCACATAAATAACCCCCTTACACAATGACACTGCAGGATCGATCCAGATTTGATGGGTACTCACACAAAGACGAGGGGGAGGGGAGTGCCGGAGCACGAGGACCAGGAGAAGAAGGAGGAGGAGGAGCGGGGGCCGCCGGGGCCGGTGGGGCTAAAATAAAATTGTTCAATTACTGAGCAAACACTATTTTTCTTACTTTAACAAGAGATTTCACGGTGCGCTCCGCGACTCGCCGGCCCAGCTGAGTATCTCTAATGCCAGCATTACCCGGCTCCAATCAGCTGGGCCCTTGAAATGGACTTGCTATTGGACCTCATTGTTTGGATGGCTTTTTTCAGCTGGGATCAATGCCGCCTTTACGTGGAGCTGATACAAAACCGAGGGATGCAACCTGCCACCCCCTCGGGCCACAACCCCGGACGCTCCGCCTGAGAGCGTTCAGCCCTGAACGAAAGTGACACGATGCCGGACCGAGGAACGAGCTCTGCCAGGCCGTACCTGCCAGACCCCTCCGTGCCCTCCCGCTCCGTAACCTTGTACGCGGCGAGTGGCTTCATAGATGCTGACAGTTCAATGAGCCACGCTGACTTAGTCCGCTGCATCCCTTTGTGCCTGAAGGTGAATGAGTAATCTGGAGTTGAAAGAAATCTGTGCGTTTGTTTAGCGCGCCTCGCAGACTCGCTGATTATTAGATGCTTGATCGTAACGCTTCGTGGTTCACCTGGAGATAATGCGCCAGATCTAACAATGCCGATAACACTACAAACCTGATCATGGGAAGACATACTAATGCGAGGCTAATGTGAAACTGCTTTTGACTTTTATGTAATATCTAAATGAGCAAAAGTTCTCACGCATGTGGAACATATCTGATCTAACGATGAATGACTGTGATAAAAATAAAGACAAACAGATGATTAGCGAGAGTTAAAACAGGATTTATTTCATTAAAGCAGATTTGGAGCATATAAAATGTCAGAGTTATGCTTAAAAGTGCGACTCGCCTTTTAATTCTGTCCCAAGATATGGTGATATCAAAGTCTGCATACAGACAAATCCATCATTTGGACAGGCCTTCTTTTAAATTCAATTAACAGATTTGCATGCTCCGTATCACGTTGTGGGTGTGCATCTGCGTGTGTGTTCTGTGCGTTTGAAGAAATATCTTAAGGGGAAATTTTGCACATTCACTACAATGAATAGATTATACAAGTGTAAAAGCTAAACGATCTCTGTAAAACCTCCATTCAAATACAGCATTATGTAATCATTTTCTTAAACATCATTTCCATGAAGCTTTCACCAGAAGTTGCAAAAAAGCTGGCCTAGTTCTGCTCACGCACTTCAGCGACGTCGAGGAGGTGTTGGTTTGGATTAAGTGGTGTGCTTGAGATTTAAGCGCGGGCCACCTGATGTCTTTTATCAGCCTGCAATCTGTGGTGAGAGGAGGCCTCCATTTAACAAACCATTACAACTGAAAGAGCCATAAAAGACTAATGCACATAAACACAGCCATTCTGTCTATTAATTACCTCTGGCCCTGTGGCAATGAGGGTACTTAACCTCCACTAGATCACATGGTGATATGTTTTCCTTAGAAAAGAGCCAAAACAATTAACATCCCCTCTCACATTTCTCTGCCTCTCTTTTTCTCTCAGTAGCCAATCACTTCAGAGAGGTGACCCACCCGCTAATCAGCATTGACAATGCCCTTTGGGATGGCCAGCACCCTGGCCAGCCTTTGATATGTGAGCATGCTGGGGTGGCCGGGTGGGTGGGTGGGAGCAGGTTTTGTTGCCTTTTTTTCCTAAAACCCTTCGAGTGTTTCAAGAGGTGCGGGATCCAGCGGGAAAGACACTGATTAACCCAAACACACACAGCCACATCTACCAACCCAAACTAGCTATCCACTATTGTGCTTCTGGAGTTCCATTTTTATTTCTCAGAGTAGCCTTACTATATTAAGTCTACTTATTAAGTATTAAAAAGAAGTTACCAAAAATAAATAAACAAGCAAAACACACAAACTGTGGGGCAGGTTGTCACAATGGAAGCTTATTTCAGCAAAAGGGGAAAAAAAACTATGATAATAAAACATTTTTAAAATTTGCACACACACATTAAAAAACTTTTTTATTTATTTATTAATTTTTATTTTAGTTATTTATTTATTTATTTATTTATTTTTTGCACATCCACAGATATTGTAAGTAATGGGTTGTTTAAAATGTGACAACCTGCCCCATTATGAAAAACATCATAACATACTAAAAACTTACCCTCATTAACTAAGCTAAGCGTGTGTTTTTGTTTCCATGTTCTGTTATTACAAATAAACAAACAAAAAATAGCAACATATGTGACCACTAAATTAGTCATAATGGTCTTTTTTTTTTTTTTCAAAATTGAGATCTATACATCATCTAAAAGCTGAATAAATAAGCTTTTTTATTTATGATGCAATCTGGATAATCTGATGATCTGGACTCTGAGGGTGCAAAAGAAAAATCTAAATATTGAGAAAATCGTCTTTGAAGTAGTCCAAATGAAGTCCTTAATGCTTATTACTGATCAAAAATTAAGTTTTGATATATTTACGGTAGAAAATTGAACATGATCTTTACTTAATATCCTGATGATTTTTGGCATAAAAGAAAACTCAATAATTTTACCCATACAATGTATTTTTTGGCTATTGCTACAAATATACCCATGCTACTTAAAATTTGTGGTCCAGAATAACATATATAAAGACTCATATACAAAAACCCTGTATTGTTGTCATGAGACCTTTTACTCGAAACCTTTTACTTGTCCCTTACTCTTCAATTGATGTCTTTGTTGTTGTCATGTGGGAAAATTGTTTCAGTTTTTATAGAATATACTAGTCATATAATTTCATTCCAGTTTTTGTTCCTTTTACATTGTGTGTTAATGTGTTTTATTTAAATATAAGGAACAAAAACACAATTTGTTCTCCTATCAAAAATAAAGAAAATAATAATAACACAATGGTGACACATGTAAAATAATAAAGTCACAGACAAGTGCACTAAAACAACTATTTCATGCTTTCGTCCCTTTCTGGCGAATTTGCAATTGAGTGGAAAGTTTGCAGGCAAGTGCCAAACTAGCAGATGCCCAGTAGTGTTGGAGATTCACTGCCAAGGTGTCGCTACAACGAGGTAAAATCTCTTTCCATATGCTCTGCTGTCAGCCACACACACTGCACTCTGGCCTTATGACATTTCCACACACGTCTTTTATTAGCCTGAAATTCCCTCTTTCCGTACCTGGGTGTGGTTCAAGCATTCCTCTCGAATTCCTAGAGCAGGACTCTAATAAGGCATTTAACTGCTCTCCGGTTTATTGCTGCATTGGGGGATATTTGGGGTTATTGGATAAACTTTATTTGTGGGTTGGGAGTGAACGGCACGTCGCGACGGTTGGTGGTAACCGCTTTCTTCCGAATTTAGCTGGACTAGATTTCAGCACATATAATTTGTTAATCTCTCCTGGGCGAGAGGGGCATACCAGAGATTTTTAACCTCATGTCAACTCGCCGAAGACAGAAGAGGACAATAGGGGACAATCATGTGTGGTCCAGCCGGCCGCTGACGTGATAACAGTTCCCAACATTGATAATCTCAAGACATTCCCAAACTGCTGAAGGATCCTGGGCGTTTTCATCAGTTGTGATTTCACACATGATATACTGGACACATTGGATTGCATCCTTCATGAAATAGGACATTAAATTTTGCATATATTTAAAGCTGAAAGTTTCAAAGCACCATTCACATCCCATGCAATGATTATTCTTACAGACACACACTGGCCCTGCGCAATTAGCTCACAAGCTGAGATGCAAATAGTCCGTGCGGCCAAGACTGGATCACAGGCCTGTTAAATCAGTGCACTTGCACTGCGTTTCTCTCCTCAAAACCCCAAGCATAAAATGCTACAATGATGGCTGGTGCTGAAAGTCAGTGCAAAAGCTCCATTTGACCACTGCTGACTCAAGCTCGGCTCTGGTCATCTTTGAGTCCAGAGGGGATTTACTCAGTAACCATGGTTGGGAGAGATGTCCTGGTTCCCTTTAATAGCATTAAGGGTTCAAACCGTTAGGGCTGTAATCTAGAGAGAGAAGAGACTCCAGCGCATGCCTTTGATCTCATTGCTTTTGGCTGTTTAAAGTTGACAGTTTAGTTGAATGCCATTCCCTGCTTTCGTTTGTGCGACACGAGTTTCACAGTGTTGTAAGAATTGCCCTACACCTGTACTTAAAGAATGTACATTGACATGCTTGAGAAACGCATTGATTTTTGAGTTCTATGAAATCAAAACACAAACAGGAGTCTGCGCTGCAAGATCTGTTTCATGAAGCTTGCATGCAGATGACAGAAATGGTCTGAAAAGTAAAATAAATAGTAGTTTTTGAAAAAAAAAAATCCATTTGTGCATTAATGGGAAAGTGAGCTTGGATATGCGCAGTGTTTATGTCATAATGACACTTAGACAGCAGCAGAGTCACTCTACAGCAAACCTTCAAACCTTTCAGATTCTGAATATAAAACAGCACATGAAACTCCACCATGAAAATGTTTGCGTGTCTCCTGTTGTTTTGAAATGGTTTAAAAGTCTAAAAAAAAAACTTTAACCTTTGAAATATGCAGAATTCAGCACTGTAATCACTGCTCTGCTCAGCTTAGGTTTGCTATTTATATGACAGAAGAAGAGCAGAAAAATAAGAGCTTGCTTAAGGGCATGTGTACTAGTGTACTTTCCATAATTTATAGATATGTGTGTATACATGCACGCCTTTCCCTGTATTCACATGCATGGTATAATTATCATCTTGCACAGAAGTATATTTAGAGAAAAATATTTTAGTGTTTATAAGAAAAAAAAAACATTTATTTTTTATTAGATTTTTTTAGAAACCTCTATAAGAGAGAACACGCTACAGGTATCCAGTAAAGTTGCATTGGTGTCTCGCTGTTGCAGTTGCAGGGAAAGTGATAATGAGAGTTTAACAAGCCCCATAAATCAGTTAAGTGTGAACAAGCTTTATTGCCCATAGATTACACGTGCCTTTGTTTGACGAGGGTCAAACTTCCACCCCTTTACAATATATTTTCCCTATTGACCCGAAAAAGGAAATTTGATATTCTCCACCCAAAAAAATAATAAAATTACCGAGCATTAATAAAGATTATAAAAAAAAAAATAATAATTTGACGTAAATAGTAAATTATTAAAATACGCATAACATTGAAGCCCATAAATGCTTATTTTAAAAACGTCAAAAGCGAATGGTTAAAAAAGAAGCGAGTAATTGAGCCACCCTAACTTTTTTCCCCTCTACACCATTTCTCAAGATTGAATGTCCTTTCTTAACGTCTGTGTCTTCGTCGTTTAGAGATATTTCCAGTGTCATATCTGCATGATCTTCAGCTCTGCGCGTTTCCAGCGGGTTATCACCAGTGCCATTCCTCCTTCTGTCTGATGTGTTCCTCTGATTGGCATCAGTGCCCTCAGATATTTTCAACAGATCCTCCACTCGCGGCCATCTGGGGCAGATCACAATCACTGGCTTCATCTGAGCCGTTAAAGTATTAAATCCACTATATCCTTTCAACGAGCACAACTTTAGAAGCGCTTGAGCAGCGACCCCATGACAGAGCTGAGTCCCGGACCCCGGACACGAGCGGCGGCGAATCAAGAGCCGAGCACCAGCGCACTTGGTTCGGTTAAGAGGAAAACACTCGCATTTAATGTCTCGACTGAATTATAATAATTAAAAATGTCAATTTTATTTGCAAATTTAAATTAGTAATAATAATAATAAATTGCTATGTAAAAATTAATCATTTCGAAAACACATTTTGTAAACAAATCTGTATTTTACAAATCTGAAGAATATCGGCAAGTGGCATATTTATTTTAAGTTGCGTATATTCGGTTCAGTATTATTCGTGGGAGTTGTTTTGGTAAAGATGTGGCGGGATTAGTGAGATTATTGTTACCACACACACGTTAAATCACAAACTGTTAGACCACAGGCGATCCCTTTATCTGTCATGACTATTATTAGTGGTATTAATAATTTTGGGGGTTCGTAGCTAAATGGCGCTCGTGTGCATGTTAATGAAGTGCTCACGATTATTCACGACATCACCTCGTTCAGTATTTAACAATGAAACATAAATACAAAGTCCCCAACGCCCCCACCCCCGTGTGTATGCTTGTAAGTGCCTCTGGGTTATAAGTGTGAGTGAGTGCGTGTGTGTGTGTGTGTGTGTGTGTGTGTGTGTGTGTGTGTGTGTGTGTGTGTGTGTGTGTGTGTGTGTGTGTGTGTGTGTGTGTGTGTGAGAGAGAGAGAAAAAGAGAGAGAGAGGGAAGAAATGCAAGAGAACGCGTTAGAATGTTTTAGACTATTTGACACACATTTTCTGCCGTGATTTCCAATATCGAGAACAATTAATTAATATGTTTTACCAAAGAAAAAAAAGTCGTTTCGCATAATTATAGTTTACATCAGTTAAAGGTCGTTTGAAAGTGCATGCATTAGAAACTATTTTTTGTCAGTACCAAAAAAAAGAATAAAGGAAAAACAAATTCATGAGGTTTAGAGTATGGAAATGCACATCTTTAATTATTTAAGCTCACTCCAAGAAAACAGAAAAGCCAGTGTTTCATTTGAATAATTCAATTCAGAGAATAATTTTTACCAAATGTATCTAATCCTGCACGCTAAAAAAAAAAAGAGAGAGAGAAGCCACCTTCAAAAAGAATACAGTTGTTTGATCGTCAATACCTTATGAAGATCAGTGTCATCGCGAGTGTTGCTTTAATTCTCCAGTGTTTATAAGAATTACGAGCCATTCAAATAAGTTCCGCGTGCCTATCAGTTCATTTCCCCAGTGCTGGGCAGCTGTAAAATCGTGTAGACAGGTTGTCACACTACAGTGAATGGATTCTAATGCTAAACATTTAACATACAATCCTCCAAACAGTGCAAAAGTGGCCCTGGCCAATGCACTAACCACATGCGCCAACGAGGAGGAGCCTGGGACGCCAATCAAAGCATCAACTTCAAATTGTATCTGAGAGATCAGCCCAGGACCTAGGGGCAGAGACATCAGTTGGAGCTCAATTGTTGATCTGATCACATCCGACGGACTTGCTGCAAAAGAGAAGCTGAGATTTAAAGACGAGCGTTTCCCATTCTCACTCTGTGCGGCGGCTTGAGAGAGAAACTCTTCTTTCACTTCTTGCTTTGGTGGTTGGCTATTTGCTTTTTCGCCTTGTTTTGGCTTCCGACGTGGCGAAGGAGATGTCTTTCCCCCAGCTGGGCTACCCGCAGTATTTAAGTGCCTCCCAGGCGGTGTACGGAGGCGATCGCCCGGGAGTGCTGACTCCGTCGTCCCGCGGAGGGAGCGCCGAGATCGGGGGAAGCGCGTCGGCGGCGGCCGCTGCCGTGTCCTCGGTGCTGGGCATGTACCCGTACGCACACAACTACAGCGCCTTTCTGCCTTACACCAGCGCCGATCTGGCTCTTTTCTCCCAGATGGTAAGAAACGCAGATCTACTTTCTCGAAAGCTGCTCGCTTTTGTTTTTATTGCTTTTATTCTACTAGCGTCCTGTAGTCGACTGCCAACCATTTTTGTGGGGATTGCCGCACATGCCTGGTTCATGTAACTTAAGCTTGCAATGTGCATGGGAAGTTTCTTCGCAGATTTGCACATTTACATTAGGCTATGTTAAAATGACATTATGGATCTGGAACGCATAAAATTCCAAAAATACCTACAATTCGTTCCCACCGCCATTTTAAACCGTAAGAAAAGTTTGATCTCGGCTCGGGTTTTGAGTTGAAGAACAGTTGTGCGGGGTTTTCTTGATAACACGAATAGTGTACCAAATTTCTACTTTTTAAAAACGGTATAATTCTAGCAAAGCTCAATTTTTCATTTAATAATTCATTTAAATTATTTCGATCGAGGATTTTGACGTTCGCGATGGAAAACAACGTAAAACGAATTATTGTTTGGAACAGTCCTGCTGGCTCAGAAACTGCTGTACAGTTTATTACATCATGCTTTCTTGTTTAGTACTAAATTATAAAAATATCAGTGCTCATAAAAGGAGCAAAATGAGTTGATGTTGTTGAAATGTAATACTTGACAGTAGAATCCCGTTGCATTTCCGCCAAAACTAAAAGATATTGAAAGTGAGATTTATTAATCAGTCGTGCCTTTTGCTAATCTATAATAAATTCAATTCAGATTGCATACATGAATCTTTTTGGGACAGATTTTTTTTTAAAAATGATATAAACGGTTTCATTCTTAGGGGGTAAAAAAATGGGAAATACTTTTTACTTGCAATTCTACTTTTTCAATTGAAAAGCTAATTACGTCGTTTGTTGTATAATATCATTTAAATAAAAATAATATTTGCTACTTAGGCTAAGGCCTGTACGTCGTAACCTAGCCTTGCTTTAAATATACACTTAATTTCTACACACATCGGACTCGGATATAATGCGGTCATGTTGACCCAGAATGGCCGGGTTTTTTTCTCATTTTCCAGAATGAGATTATTATTAGGTTTGGGATAATATTTATATACTAATTTAGTGTGTTGTCTTTATTAGTGGCCTAGCGTTTGATATATAACAATAATGGTCAAAGGTCAAAACAAACGTTATTGGAGAAGAAAACAAACAAAAAACTCGGTCAAGTTTTCCGAAGGAGACCAGATTTCATTAATTAGAAATTATTTTAATTTTGCGAGGGAAAGTGAAAGTTCATTGTGGAATTTTGGCACAGCGTAGCCTATTCCAGAATTTATTTGCGCGCTTTGTCATGTGCAGTAAATGCCATGTGAATGATGTTTTGTTCCTTTTCTCTTGTCGATCTCATTGCAGGGCTCTCAGTATGATTTAAAAGACAGTCCTGGCGTTCACCCCGCCAGCTTTGCTGCCCACACGAGCCCTGCCTTCTACCCCTACGGTCAGTTCCAGTACGGAGACCCAGCCAGGCCTAAAAACGCCACACGGGAGAGTACCAGCACTCTGAAGGCCTGGCTCAACGAGCACAGGAAAAACCCCTACCCCACCAAAGGCGAGAAGATCATGCTGGCCATCATCACCAAGATGACCCTCACCCAAGTGTCCACCTGGTTCGCCAACGCCAGACGGAGACTCAAGAAGGAGAACAAGGTGACGTGGGGCGCCAGAAGCAAAGAGGACGAAGACGGCAACATTTTTGGCAGCGACAACGAGGGCGACGCCGAGAAGAACGAAGACGAAGAGGAAATAGATTTGGAGAGCATAGATATCGACAAGATCGACGACAACGACGGGGATCAAAGCAACGAGGAGGATGAGGAAAAGCGCGGGGAGCTCGAGAGCCTGCAGGAAAAACGGCACGCGCTCGCGCTGCAGGCTCACGAGGCCTTCGAGAAATCCAAATCCAACGCCATTTCGGTCAGCAAAGAGCCGTCGGACGGTAACAACAACAACACCAGGGTCCTGTCGCCGGGTCGGCCGGGAGGCTTTCAGGTTCCGGTTAGCAATAAGCCCAAAATATGGTCCTTAGCAGAAACCGCCACCAGTCCAGATAGCGCTCAGAAACCTACGTCACCCTCGGTTCCCGCCACTCACGCGGGCGCGCACCCGGCCTTCCTGCCCAGCCACGGACTGTACACGTGCCAGATTGGGAAGTTCCACAATTGGACAAATGGCGCTTTTCTGGGCCAAAACTCCCTGCTGAACGTCCGATCGTTCTTGGGCGTCAATCAGCATCACCATAATCATCCCGTTCACTCACAGCAGCAACAGCAACAGCAGCAGCCCACGTCGGTGGTGGTGTCATCGATGGCAGCCGTCAACAGTGAGAAGGCGCCAGAGGACCTGAGTCCAAAACACATAGGTATGCACGAATCACACTAGGCCCAACACACTTGACGAACATTGCCATTTTCAATGTCGCTATTATTAGCCTATTATTATTAATGATAATATTGCTGTTGCCATTTTTCTCTTAAAGTATAAACCAATATGTAATATAAAATGAAATAAATTAAAACAAATGTGTATAATAAATGCTGTGCAAATTCCAGTTCCAATCTAATTCCACCGTTTTGATTTTAAATTTCAGATCGGGAAAACGTCCTCAGAAATGAATCACCAACGCAACCTTTAAAATCATCATTTCGTCCTCTTCACGACAGGTAAATTTGCATTTTATTATTTTTATTTTTTCAAAAGTGTTATTTTTTTATTATTAGCAGTAGCTGGCTATCACACACAAGATGAAACGCATCGAACGGCTGTTTTTAAAAACTGCTTATCGGAGAAAGACTCTTGGGATAAAGCTATTTCCTAGCAGACAGGCAGAGAAAAATCTGCGCTTAGCGCTTATAATAAATAGTTGTGCTTTTCCTGGTGACAAAAGGCCACAATTTCCCCTCCCCACACACACACACACACACACACACACACACTCTCTGTCTCTCAAGAGAATAACTACTTATCAAGTCACCGAGGCTGTGTGCCTTTCCTAAAGACCCTTGGGAAAAGTGAACCTCGGGGGAGCAGTCTTGTTCAAACTTTCCCCTTTTAAGTGCCACAATTTTAGCAGGGGGTTTCGGTGACTTGACTTATGCTTATTATTTATTTCCTCCATCAAAGTCGCGCCAGTGGATTAGCCGCGAAATCGCCATTTTGTATTTAAAGTCTGTATTTTAGAACGAAAGAGGCTTTTGTAAATTGTTATGTGGATGGGAAATAATTTATTAAATGGTTACAATTTATAAAAACGTCCATTAGCCTATTAGCAGTAAACATTAGCTATTAGTTAGCCTCATATGATCGTCTATTATAACGCGTGGGAAATTTATGTGTGGCTAACCGTGAAATGCCTCAGTGTTTAAAACTTCAAGCAAAACATCATCACACCACATTTATTTCTCTCTGTTTGTCTCCACAGCCCCAGAAACCAGCAGGAATCGACACAGAGGGTCCTCACAGCTCTCTCTTCCGCTTGATCAAGACATTTGCCCCGCAAAAAGGACTGATGGCACTCATAATGGGACAATGAAAACGAAATCAATTCAGCATAGCATTCAGTTACTCTAAAACAAATGGCCGAGTTTGATTAGCGCCCGCTGGACTTGTACATATTGACACCCGTGATCCCTTCCTTACCGTGGGACATTGGTAGGCTTATTTTGTCTTCATGTGTTGGTGTTTTCCTTTAAGGTGACCCACATTTGTAAATAGTGAGTTGACGGAGTTTGTTCAGATCATATATTTTGTCTAATAAACTAAATGAAATTATAGACAAATTCGAAGTGCTCTTTTGAGGCTTTTTGTGGTTTGGTTCGATTCCTGGAGAGGTTTTAGAGAAGTTACCGCATTTATATTTCAGTTTGTCCTTTTTATTATTATTATTATTATTATTATTATTATTATTTAATACACCATAATATAATTTCATTTTTTTAATAATCGCCGATAATACTAACGAATGCTCGTAAAAGTTAGCGGGGAAACGCTGTCGGTTTTTTCGTTTGCATGAGGCCCAAAATGGATCTCCAGATATTTTGCGGGAGTGTTCAAATTCAATTGTTAAATGGAGCTGGCTGCAAATGCATTGAGGTGCTAATAAGAGACCAGATGGCTGCTGGCGGCGGAAAATGGACCGAAGCAGCTGGGAATATCATTAAGTAATAATGTGGGAACGCCCTGTGCAAACAAAATCAAATGGTTAAAATCTAATCTGTCAGAGGAGGGAAAAAAACTCGATATGATAATAAATTATTAATTTGTTGAGGAGAGTGACATTCAGTTGAGGGGAGTGTGGATTGAGGCCTTTCAGCGTCATCAGCATGAGACACTGGCGCTCATTATTGTTTACAATTTATAAACTAATAATTACAATTTGTTTTTACAAAAATGCAGTTTCAAATTGTATCAACACAGTTTCAAGTTTAAATATAAACTATAATCAATTGTTAGACAGGATGTTATCCTTTTGAAAGCGAAATTCTTTTTTCCCCCCGATAGTCTAAATAATTAAAATTCATCCAGTTAGTTTATAAAAATGAATCAATGAACAAAAACGTAATTAAAAAGCAATATCCAATTCAGTTTGTTTAAATGCGGACTTCAGAAACCACACACAAAAGTGATTCATATCGAGTGATGTGCAGCTGTTTTGACAAAAACAGGTTAAGTGATTTTGCATAGCACTGTCAGTTATATTTAGGCTGTGTATTTACTTGCCCTCTGAATTTCTTATTCCCTTCAAAACTCCATTGATGCAGGAAACCAGAATATGCCGAATTGCAAATAAATTAAGGCTTGCAGCGACCTCTATAGATTGGCAGAGTCATTACAGCTGGTTTACATGGGAAAGAAACGGGAGAAATTCATAAAATCACTTAACCTGTTTTTCCCTGAAAGTAGACAGCATTTCAGATTATAAAATGATGAAATGATTGAATCCCTAGTTAAAAAAAAAAAAATAGGCCTACTGAATATTTGACCAAGGCACTATTATATAACATGTACTGTATAATTGCATTATAGCCTACCAAAACATCAAGCCCGTTTGCGTATTTAATGCACTATAAAATAAAATAATCAAAGTGTTTTTCATTTCAATAATGCACGAAATTGAAACATCCAACAATAATAGTAGAACTAAATTAAATCAGTCTGAAAACATCAAAACATTCAGAAAGGATTGTATGCGACTTGAAAATCGAAATACTGAGTTTAGTGTTAGTTATATATATATATAAAAAACATTCTTGTAATTTATTTCTATATTTATGTTATGTTACTAACATTAAACAACCTAAAACAATAATGAGCTTAACGAAAAACTTAATGTAAAGGCTACGCTCATGTTTTAGTTAATTATCGGCTTTATTTAGCAGAGACTAAATAAATCGCATTAAATGCTTATGCTATTTAACTATTATTATTATTATCATTAGGCTATTATATTTAATGTTTTATGTTTCCCCGATTTAAGAGGAAAAACACCGCGCACATAAAATGTTAACCAAAGTCTCGCTTAAACAAATTGTAATTTTACGATAGTAATAATAATACCAATTATACTAATAATAATGGATAGAGATGAAATGAGGGCAGGTGCGCGAATCTCAACTCTCTCTTTCCCTGTCTCCTGGTTATTTCGTCTTCATCTCGTTTGGTTGAAATGCAATAAGCTCCCGGTGTTTCATTTATATCTTTTGTCCTGAACTAGCATGGGGTTCGTGCTGGAGGCCATCGGGCTGGGATTCGCTAATGCGCACGCAATTACTCATTCTGTACTTGATGTACAGTCAATTGTCTAACGAGAAATAAACGGGGCTGGAACCCATAATTACTCTGACACTTCCAGCTCCTCTCACACCCGCCGCGGGCGATAAACGACAGCCAAAAAACGACGTAACAGAATAAAGCGAAACCCAGGCGCGGGAGGGCTGGAAATATGGAGGAAAAATCGCAATAATCGTTTAAATCATTATCATAATCTTATTTGAAAGACACGGATAATGGTGTGTGTGCTGTGGTGACATAAAAGCCAGCCGATAGGAATAATAAATAATGCAGCAGCGCACTATATACTTGCGCAGGAACTGTTGCTCCAGCATAGTGTGAGTGATTCTCTCCCATGATGCCTGTGTCTCTGTCAGAGAAAGAGAGAGAGAGAGGTGAACAGGGAGGAAAGTTTATCACTGTCTTGTCTTTTTGGCAGAAACAGGTCATTGGTACACCCCCCGCCCTACAACACAAATGCCCCCTTCATCCACCCCCACCATCAGCACCGCCCCACGCTGTTGTCTTTTTGAAGATGCCGCCAGTATCTCTGAAGAACTAATCCATTTATCTAGTTTCATGAGTGCACTGGGTGAATACCTTCAACAATGGCCGGGCCCTGCTGGGAACCGCGAGTCGGGGAGTCCAGTAGTCACACACACATCCACACTTGCCATGCACCATGTTATGGTTTGACTACTCTGCTGTTCCTGCTTTCCAAAACAACAATAGAGGGTGAATGGGACGGATACCTTGGTCATCGTCTTTTCAACCCAGGAGCGATGGGTTGCTGTAAAACATGCCACCGGATGAGGCTGGGCCTCTGCTTCCAGAGAGAAAGACAGAGAGAGAGCTGCTCTCACGCCACTCGCACAAAGAGCAACAAGGGACAACTGCTAGTGGCTTTCACAATCACTGTGTGCTGGTGGAAAAGCAGTAGTGAGAACCCAGACACACAGATACATACTTCTTCCAATCATCTGGAAAATGTGCTGGTGATATGCGTGGGAGTTTTTAAATATATATAAAAGTTGTGTAGTATATAAAACAAATTTCATTTAGAAATTGCGAGTAAATTTCATAAAGAAGCGACTAGTAACACTGAAAAAATAAAGTATAAAGACTGAAATGGTATTTTCAGTTACACTGAAGTGTAATTATATATTTAAGTACTGAATAATATTAATTAATTACATGCACTTACTATGTGGTTAGGGTTTGGTTTAGAGTTGTAATTAAGCATAATTAATTGTCGTTATAATAGTAAGCACATGTAACCTGTGTAACTTCTTTTTGCAGTGATATAATATGTTGGATATAATGATTTTGTATTATGTAATTTAGTTTAAACATTTTGTTAGTTATTTCTTTAAATATTTTACCAATACTATTTCTAATAATAATATACAATTTAACAACAATAAATTATTATTATTACTATTATTTTTATATGTGATCCTGAACCACAAAATCAGTCATAACGGTCAATTTAAAAAAAATAATAATTGACATCTTTCTTTGACAGCTTTTCATTAATGTATGCTTTGTTTAAAACATTTTGACCGATGGTTTGAAAATCTGGAATC
>NC_133369.1:43945892-43973653 GCF_049309525.1 Garra rufa
CAGTAGTATTGAACTTGAATATATATATATTTTTTTTTTTCTTCTTTTTTTTTTTTTCCGTAAGGGTAGCCTTTGTTTGCTTCATAATGTATTTACTCCTGTTGAAAGAGGAAGTTAGGATAAAATGCTAGAATGATTTTCATTTGGCGATTTCACTTGCAAAATATCAATTTATGTCCTACTAAAGAGAGAAACAACCAAATTTTAATTGTGC
This sequence comes from Garra rufa, assembly GCF_049309525.1. Taxonomy (NCBI): domain Eukaryota; kingdom Metazoa; phylum Chordata; class Actinopteri; order Cypriniformes; family Cyprinidae; genus Garra; species Garra rufa. The sequence continues at coordinate 43,946,107 of NC_133369.1, forward strand.
ATTTACACTTACCCTAGTAAAAAAGTAATAGATTTAAAATGCATTTATTTCATACTAAGTATAGTTGAAGTATGTTAACAAGTGTACTGACATACCGCTTGAGACTTACTGAAATTGTAATAAACTTTATTTGGAGCACAATTCGTGCAAAATGCACATTTCTTAATATTAAGCCTAAAATGTGTTTTAATGTCACTATTGATGAGGATTGAATGATATTTAAATAATATAAGTCTTTAAATGCAAAATATTTAAAGTGCACCCAAAGTATACTTGCAATAGTTCCACTTTAGCACAATTTAATATAGGCTACTTAAGTATATCTTTAGTCGGACTTTAGCACTACTTCTGCACAAAGTGCATTAAGTACACAATTAGTCCAATTTAGCAGCCTTTAAGTATACCAGTATAGTATACTAACAGTATAATTGCAGGGCATTTTTATTATACATTGTTTGGGTCAAAATTATAGATTTTTCTTTTATGCCAAAAATCATTAGGATATTAAGTAAAGATCATGTTCCAAGAAGATACTTTGTAAATTTCCTACCGTAAATATATCAAAACTTAATTGTTGATTAGTAATATGCACTGCTAAGAACTTAATTTGGACAACTTTAAAGGCAATTTTCTCAATATATAAAATTTTTGCACCATCAAATTTCAGATTTTCAAATCTCAGACGAATATTGTCCTATCATAACAAAACAATGGAAAGCTTATTTATTCAACTTTCAGATTTAGATTAGCAGACATGAATTACAAGACACAAAACTCCAACAAAACCAGATTTCACAGGGTCTTTAAAAACACAACAACCACAATTTTCTAGATTACAATACAGTTCTTGTAAAAAAAAGTACACTTTTCTCACATAACGATAAAGAGAAGTGATATATACTTAAAAATAATATAATCAGTGCAAACTGGACACTTAACTGCATTATTTGCAATTAAATGAAAATGTATAATAGTTTACATTTATATTAAACGAACTTTAGAGTTATTTTGACTCACTTAAGACTTTTTAAAATGTAATTTAAGAGGTAATTTAATAATAGCTTCTATTGTCTACTGAAATATGATTAAAGTGGTTCTTCTGAATGTTCTGACAAGCATTTATGATAAACTATGATAAACTAAAATATACTTGCATGTCATGAATTTAAAGATATTTGTCATTACACATTTATAATAATTAAGTTGCAATTCCGTACAATTAAAATAACTACTTATAATTTTGAATGACACACTCAATTAAAATTATAATCAAGTGCTTTAGTCAACACATCAAAATACGTGTACTTCTTTAAATATATTAAACATGAAATTTTATATTAAGTGCATAATATGTGACCCTGGATCAGAAAACTTAAGTAGCACGGATATATTTGTAGCAATAGCCAACAATAGAGTACATTGTATGGGTCAAAATTATCTATTTTTCTTTTATGCCAAACATCATTAGAATATGTAAAGATCATGTTCCATGAAGATATTTAGTACCATAGTTTCCTACCATAAATACATCAAAACTTAATTTATCATGGCTAAGAATTTCATTTGGACAACTTCAAAGGCAATTTTCTCAATATTTTAATTTTTTGCACCATCAAATTCAAGATTGTGTGTCTTTGCTTTCGTCAACACATCAAAATATGTGTGCTTCTTTAAATCTAATAAAAATAATGATTTAAAATGTACTTTAAAGGTAATTGTTTAACTTGATATTATTACAAAGTAAACTTTTCTTCTTCTTCTTCTTCTTCTTCTTCTTCTTCTTCTTCTTCTTCTTCTTCTTCTTCTTTTTAAGTGTACTTAAGTCTAAGCAATAGCTACGTCTGAAAGTTTATGTCACTTAAGTGGCCTTTTATTTCATTAATGATATGATATCTAGAAGTTTTAAACTCAAAATGTGCAGTACAATTAATTGTGTTTATTGAGTTATTATTTTGGATTGTTTTGGATGAAACAAAATAATTTGTCCCTTTAAAAAAAAAGTTTAAAACTCTGTTGCCAAAAAAATACGAAATTATTTTGCAACAACGGAATTTCAAACTTTTTGAGCAAAGTTCTGTAGTTCAGCTTTTAAAGAAGAAGTAATTTTGCTTTCCATTGTTAGCTGACAACAAATGGGACTTAGCTTAGTATTTATAATAAAAATAATAATAAATTTAATGACTAAAAATACAAAAAAAAATATATATATGAAGGTGCTTCAAAATTAAGGCTAACTATGATTTTATTTTTTTGTTCTTTTATTTTCCAATTAACAAATGATTTCTGCCTATATATATAAATAATGTATCCTTTTTTGAAGAACATATTTATATTTCAGTTTTTCAAATGTAATATACAGGTTTTTTTATATGTTTATCAATACGAATGACTGAGTTACACCACCATAAATTTCTATGTTTTTTAAAGAAGTTTCTTCTGCTCACCATTTGTTTGATCCAAAGTACAGCAAAAACAGTAAAAATGTGAAATGTTTTATATTTGAGTATATTTTAAAATGTATTTTATTCCTCTGATCAAAGCTGAAATTGATTAAAACATGATTTAAAATGTACTTTAAAGGTAATTGTTAAACTTTCAACATTATTACAAAGTAAACTTTTCTTTCTTTTCTTTTTTTTAAGTGTACTTAAGTCTAAGCAACAGCTATGGAAGTGTCACTTAAGTGGCCTTTTATTTCATTAATGATATGTTATCTGCAAGTTTTACACAATATATGTCCAAAAACGCACAGCACAATTAATTGCACTTCTTTTTCACCAACCTAAATCCAGTTTGGCTGGGAAAACACTCAAAACACCCAATACATGAACTCATACTCATGTCGACTTAAAACTCAGACCAGCGGTTTATTATATTTGCTGGTGTGTATATAAAAACATACCATGTCTAATAACGGAATTTGTTGTGAATATTTACAAAAACTATAGACACGTATTATGGGATCATGTAAAGTCACTGCTGGAGGGCAAATGAATTTCGCATGTATTTGAGTAAAGTCAACATCTCCGGCTCAGTCGGCCTCGGCCCAACGCTGTCAAAATAAGCCCAACACTGTTGTTTCTGCTGCGGTGCTGTAACGCTCACAGTGCTCTCTGAGAGCAAATAATCACATCATAGGTTTCCATGAAATAATGATGTCAGCGCATCCCACCGTTTGATGATTCCTCTGCCGTTCGGGAAAAATAACGGGCCCCCGACTTACGCGACGACGCTTCCCTCTCGAGGGGCCCTCTCTATCTTTGTTCATATAAATTGAGAATAGGGCATTATTAGAGTGCATCTATTTTCGTTAGCCAGACACAAACAAGCACACACTTTCAACAACATGCCTCAGTTCTGGAGTTGAACGGGGGGCAGCGAGGACGGCCGGATTGAGCAGAGATGGAGGAGGAGTCGCTTCCCATGGAGTCCCTGTAGACCGGCTCTTTGTGTAAGTAAAAGAGTGGCCCCAATCGCTGCATCCTGACGACATGCTCCTGACTCACAGTAGTGCCATTCTATGCCAGAATCCTGATTCATTCAGCACCGGAGCCACCGATCCCTGCTGTACATGTCACAGCGACTCCACAACGCCATACCCACCATGGGCTGTTCTTGTGCTTAATTAACTCTGATCAACAATAACACTTCAGCATTATTGGTGATGCCATTCATGTTTTTCGGAGAAATCTGATGTTTTATGCACGTGCAAGGACAAAATAGGCTACACTGCAAAAATGCTTTTCTTACTTAGATTTTTTTGTCTTGTTTCCAGCCAAAATGTCTAAAAGTTCTTAAATCAAGAAGGAGTAAAAATTATTTTCTTGTTTTCAAAAAAAAAAAAAAAAAAATCTGACAATGGGGTAAGCAAAAAAAATCTTATTTCAAACAGAAAACGAGATTATTTTTCTAACCCCATTGGCAGATTATTTTGCTTGTTTCAAGCACAAACGCACTTCATTTGGACTTTTTTGTTTCTGAAAACAAGACTATTTTTATTCGTTTAGAAAAGAGAATTTTTAGATATTTTGGCTGGAAACAAGACAAAACAATCGAACTAAGAAAAGCATTTTTTGCAGTGTACAGAACTGAAAAGTTTATTGATTTATTGATTTACTATTTTGGATGAAACAAATTTTTTTGAAAAAAGTCCATTTAAATAAGTTATAAAAATAAAACTGACCACAGGAGGAAAGAGACAGGGTAAATTTCTATAGATCAGCTTTTAATGAAGCAGTCATTTTGTTTTCCATTGTTAGTTGGCAACAAATGGGACTTAGCTAAGAAATAATAATAATAATAATAAATATCAATAAATAAAAATATTTTTTAATATATTTTTTTACAAAAATGTAAACAATAAATATGAAGGTTCCTTAAAAATTAAGGCTGACTGTGATTTTTTTTTTTTTTTTTTCATTTTTTTTTTTTTCATTTCCAATTAACAAATGACTACTTCCAGGACATATTAATGATGTATCCTTTTTTGAAGAACATATTTATATTTCTGTTTCTTCTTAAGTGTAATATATAGTTTTGGATATGTTTATCCATACGAATGACTGAGTTACACTACCATAAATGTTAACGTTTTTAAAGAAGTTTCTTCTGCTCACCAAGCCTGCATTTGATTGATCCAAAGTACAGCAAAAACAGTAAAAATGTGAAATATTTTTACTATTTAAAATAACTGTTTTCATATTTGGATATATTTTAAAATGTAATATATTCCTGTGATCAAAGCTAAATTTTCAGCATCATTACTCAAGTCTTTAGAGTCACATGATCCTTCAGAAATCATTCTAATATACTGATTTGCTGCTCAAAAATTGCTGCTCATTATTATTATTATTATGTTGAAAACAGCTGAGTAAAATTTTTCAAGTTTCTTTGATAAATAGAAATGTCAGAAGAAGAGCATTTATCTGAAATAGAAATATTTTGCAACATTATAAAGTCTTTATCATCACTTTTGATTAATTCAAAGCATCCTTGCTACATAAAAGTATTAATTTTTGTAATTTATTTTCAAAAAATAAATTCAACATTTTGTTATTTCAGATAAATGCTAATTTTTGGATCCTTCTATTCATCAAATAATGCTGTAAATACTGTTTTAAATATTGATGATGATAATAATAATCAGAAATGTTTCTTGAGCAGCAAATCAGCATATTAAAAATCATTTCTAAAGGATCACGTGACACTGAAGAAGTAATGATGCTGAAAATTCAGCTTTGATCACAGCAATAAATTATATTTAAGAATATATTCAAATAGAAAACAATATATTTTAAATAGTAAAACTATTTCACATTTTTACTGTTTTTGCAGTACTTTGGGTCAAATAAATGCAGGCTTGGTAAGCAGAACAGACTTCTTTAAAAACATTAAAAGCTTTTGACTGGTAGGGTATGTTTTGAGGATGTGGTTTAGTTTAGACTAGTTAGACTCGTAATGTCACAATAAAAAAATTAAAAAAAAAATTAAATGAAAATGATATGTTTCTAAAACCCTAAATTAATGTTATTAATGTTAGTAAACTAACGTTTCACTCTGACATTGTCATTTGTAAGCTTATTTTAGCAAATGTATAATTATAGTTAATAGCATACGGTGACACAAACTTCATCTGAGCATGCGGTCCATTAATATCTCTGCCGCATTAGTAATGCTGTGAATATAAACTCACAGAAGAATCAGACTGCTTCTTTTAGACCGCTCTCCGTCCTGTTTCTCCTTCCTGTGCCAGTGATCATTCATCTCCTGTCTTCATATCTCCAAAACAAAGCAGCAGCCTCTCTCTCTCTCCCTCAGTGCAGTTGCTAATGGGCTGAATGATTAAAAACAAACCGGCCTCCATGTGCTGGAATGAAGGGACACGAGAGCGTGATCTATGGCCCACATGTGCGCCATCTACGGCACGCTTGAAGGAGTTTTTGGAGAGGTCACACGCAGGTCCTTCTGCACTGATCCGATCTGATCTGCCACCCTCACGGTTCATCTGGGGTCCAGCTCAGCAAGCACAGACCCGGATCTGCTCAGAGCTTCTGTGAAGACCGGTCTGATCAGGATGCTGGTTTAGACAGTGTTTCCTGAAATAATAATTCTTACTGACGTTTTTCCCCTCCCCTCAGACTCATATGTAGCACATATCATTAAATAAAACACATCCTGAAAGAGCAAATACTGCACTGACTACACACTGATTAAATTAGGCCCCGTTTACACTGTCAGTTAAATGTGACCCAATTCAGATTATTTGCTCATATGTGACACAGATCAGATCTGTTCTATGAATGTAAACGGGTTAAAATGCATGAATTCTGATATCTCGAGATCGGTTTCAGGCCTCATTCATATGTGGAAATAAATCAGATAACCAATGCGACTGTCATGTACACTACAAAGAATGCTTTTCTTACTTAGAATTTTTGTCTTGTTTCCAGCCAAAACATCAAAAAATTCTTAAATCAAAAAGGATTTTCTAGACAAGGAAAAAATATTGTCTTGTTTTCAGAAAAAATAAGTTAAAATTAAGTGAGTTTTTGCTTGAAACAAGCAAAATAATCTGCCAATGGGGTAAGAAAAATAATCTAGTTGTCTGCTTGAAATAAGATTATTTTTCTTACCCCATTGGCAGATTATTTTGCTTGTTTTAAGCAAAAACATGCTTAATTTTGACTTCTTTTTTCTGAAAACAGGACAATATTTTTTTCTTGTCTAGAAAATCCTTCTTGATTTAAGAATTTTTAGATATTTTGTCTGGAAACAAGACAAAAAATCTAAGTAAGAAAAGCATTTTTTGCAGTGAAACAGGCAGATTGGATTTTCTGCGGCATTGCATTCTGTACGTCATTAAAACTGCTACAATTTGTACTTCTCTGCGGTTTAATGACGTCTTTTGTTACCCTTGCTTGCAAAATGAGTGTAAATGCGCACAGGATATTTTGAGGTAGAGGTAAAATGGTGAAAACGTGAAAAAGTGAAAAATGTCAGTTGAGGTTTTCACAAAAACGAGTTTATTAAGCTCCTGTCTAGTGTTCCCAAATGCTCCGAATAGTGATTAGACATCTAAAAGTTTCTTTATTTGTACATTTACTGAGAGGATTACCTTTTCTCTGATCGCTTCTCACGCTGACTGTCATCCAAAGTGTGCGCATAATGCGCTTCCTATGGCGTGCAAACCCAATAAATACACAGAATTACTGTATTACAGTATTCAGGCAAACATAATCTGTTTTGTCTTAAGTGAACGCTTGGGGAAAAACATCTGATGTGCAATGTTATATTTGATTCGTGCATTACAGTATATCTGTACAGTAGTCTGTCTCATGAATGTTAATCTAACCATAAAAGAAAAGAGGGAATCACTCACTGCACTTCTTTTGTAGTTTTAATAATCCATTTATTTGTAATAAACACATGTGAGTATTTGTTTTTCACACATGCATGCTTTTGTTTAAATGTAAAGTGATAAAGGTAATGCATTATTTCTTTCTTTCTAGGCTATTTGTTATACTGTTTTTTCGCATCTGTTCTTATTTATAATAGCAAAGATAAAACAAAAAATAGCTGTATTGTGATTACTAATATAGTAATTATTAATAGGAAAAGAACTGGAGGAAAACTTTAATCTTTCTCACAATCAACTTTGCTGACTCTATCGACTTCAAACGGGTGTAGTGTGGTCCAACAAATCATGCATTATATTTTTATAAATTTGTTAATTGTGTTAATTTGGTCAGCACTGTTCACATTATTCCCAAGAGGAAGCATGTGTGAAGGAGGTAATTGACAACAATGCATGCATGATGTTTAAGATGGTATGGAAAGTGTAAACGCATGAATCGGATATGGCTCACAATCGAAATAATGTGTAAATGGACAGCCAAAAAAAAAAAAAAAAACGGATATAGGCAACAAATCAGAATTGGGCATTAAGACCTGCAGTGTAAACGAGGCCCTGAATTTAAAGAGGTCATCGGGTGCAAAATTATAGTGTTTTTTTTTTTTTTTTTTTTTTTGAATCCCTATGAATTATAACCCCTTTTTCAAAAGAAGACATTCTCAGATTCTTGGCTGTGTGACATTGTCTAATGCATCACAATTCTCTCTTCGGTGATTCTGAATCAATTCTGAATACTTCAAAATCTATTCTAAACTGTATTTTTATTTTTATTTTATTATTATTATTATTTTGCATATGGCACGTGTGCACACTAGAGATGCGGTGGGCTTCATTGCACAGAATTTGCACTGTGAAACACGTGCACAATGCTTGACAGTGTGTGCTTCCACCCGCCATGTTTAGACTTTAGATGTGCTTTCATGCTGTTTGGAATGCAGTACTATTACAGTCAGTTATGTTTTTAGAGCAGGACAAAATCTGATACATGGAAATAGATCTGTGCATTAGTTTGAATGCAGCCTGTTAAAGCTGCCACTGTCTATGATCCCATCAGTAATAATCAAACAGCAATAATGAAAAAGGAAAAGCCAATAACTATTGTCTGTAAACTTTTGGATACTTAAAGATCACTTATTTATATAAGTAATTTGTTTTTAAAAGTAGCCTGCTCATATAATAATAAAACATGGCGCAAAATAATTTGACATTAAATGTGTATGAAATTGTAGCCATGTGCAGTAATATTGAAAACTAAGAATGTGATACATTGTGATATTTAGTTGATAATGAAAATCATAATTAAATTAAATCTTGAAACCAGTGAAGATTCACAGCCCTACTTTTAAGATGGCAGTCCTGGTATAAAGATTCCAACTATAATCAAAAAGTATAGAAACTGCAATTTTACATTTTGTTAAGTTGTACAAGTTTTAAAGATGTATTTGCACAGCAGAAGAATTAATAAGGGAAAAAATGTAGATCAAGAATGGTGTTGGATTGGAAGATTCCCACCCCTAGTGACATCACACCGACCAAGGCCACTCCCACAATAGCTGATACTTTTTATTAATTTAACACATCCTTGGTGAATAAAAGTAATTATTTCAAAAAACAAAGAATGAAATGTACTGAATCCTAACAACAACAACAACAACAAAAAGTGTCACAGGTTCCAAAAATATAGGATCATGTGACACTGAATACTGGAGTAATGATGCTGAAAATTCAGCTTTGATTACAGAAATCAATTACATTTTTAATGTATATTTAAACAGAAGAACGCTATTTTACATCATAATAATATTTCACAATTTCACATTTTTTTCTGTATTTTTGATAACATAAACACAGAGCATTAGAAACTTAACTTAAAATACATCTTACTGTATAAGTAATTTTCAAAAGATTTCTAGGTGTTACTTCCTATAATATGTTAATTACTGGCCAGAGTAAGTGTTTTTTTTTTGCATTTGAAAAGCATTCTGAACACCGCGGGCCAGACGTTATCCTTATTTCACTTTTTTGCTATTTTAACAGTTCTCGCATGTTTAAAAGCCAGCCTTTGAGAGAGAAAACAGAAAAGTTTTCTTCGCAATAGACTCTTGAGAGACAGAACAAAAAAACAAAAAGCAGAAAGCAAAATAGGTTTGAAGAAGAAGAGCGAGGTGTAGATTTAACTCGGAGTCCTGGCCAGTCTTCTTATGTTTTTGCGAGAAATCAAAGCCTCTTTGTGGGGATGCATTTAATCCTTTTTCTGGCACATAAAGGATGTACCTTTAAACTCGCTTTCAGTCCGGTGACAACCATGCAAATTTGTGTGAGGTAGGATGCCATCTCATTGACACTGTTTGTTGGAGGAACACAGCGGAGGGGAAAGGTCCCGTCTCTGGCATTCCTCCGCCGCCCTCCCCTCCGAGAGCAGAGCAGAAGAATTGTCAAAAGCTTGTTATTTACCATTAGTTTCTAGCATTCCCGCCTCCCTCCCTCCCTCCACCCCCTATAGCTGCCAAGCTAATTCAATCGTTTGGGGTAATCTCTCCGTCCCCCTGGGAGGTTTCTGCCTTTTTTCTTGCCTTTTTTGTCTTTTTTTATTTGCAGGCAGCAAGAGACCTGACCCAGTTTGAATTGAAAATTCCCTCTCTATTGGAGTTGACTAACAAACATGCTATGACGGTTCACATGCCGTGAATGCGAGCCCAGCCATCGTACGGATGTGTATTAATTATGTGTTTGGTCTGAGGATGTAGAAACTAACCTCATCCATCTACACTCTATTAACATCTGCCTTGATTATAGTGACTCCTGCTGAACTCAAACAAATGACACCTATTTAGAGGATAATTTGGTTTCACTTTATTTTGATGGTCCCTTTAATCCTCTGGGCCTCATTTTTGACCGAAAAATTGTATGTTTTGAAATGTTAAAAATCGTAGCTTCATCGGAATGAGATGACACTTGGTGACTTTTGTTGCATTAGCTATGTGAGCACACAAAAAAACCACTGACATGATTCGAATAGGTTAAAAAAAATGAACAGTTGGCTCCTTCATGGTCAAAAATGACCGACACTGGAAATGAATGGGAAATATGACAAAATCCAATAATTCAGAGAATCTTTTGGTGGTACAAGCTACAAATCAGCCACTGTGCTGAAAAAAAGTGTTCAGCAATCAAGGAGTGACACTCTTAAATATCAAGAGTGCCAAACTGACACACACACACACACACACAGAGAAATTAACTTTTTAAGTTTTAATTTTTTAATGCCACCAGATTGCAGAATTCTCACTTAAAAAAAAAAAAAAAAAAAGATGTTTAAATGCATTCACTCTATTTTAATGTGAAAAAATAATCAATAATTAAATACAAAAAAATAATAATTCTAGTGGAAAAAAATATGAATTAAAATGCATAGTATCATAAAAACTCTTGAAGAAATTTTTTTCCTTTTTAAGGCTTTCAGTCACTTTTTACCATGTCCTTCACAGCCAAGTGTGACTCCTGAATGAAGGATTAACACATTCTGTTGACTGTAAATAATGTTGCACCTATAGTCGATGTCTACTAACTCTCAATAGATTGCTAATAGAGTATTAGTAGACTGGTTTGTGGTCCAATTTGAGCATGTTAACTATTTTATTGTCAAACATAACTCAGATTTTAGGCCTGAAATTAATATTATTTTAAATTTCACAATTGTGTATTATTATAATTTTAAATTACTGTTTCATAATTGTAAATTGGGATTGTTTCGTTGAGTAAATATGGAAATAACTAGACATTATTCAATGCACATTTTTCATCATCTGGTGTGCTTGTGTAGCATCATCTCCCAACAGCAGCTGAACAAATGATTTCTATTATTCTCACTTCCACAGGGAGTTTTACTGCTCCACCTGACGAATGCTTCACGTCAGACGGCTGTGAAAGAGAAAACCAGAAAGAAAAAGACAGACAGTGACAATTAATGCTCAAGTGTTCATGGCTGAGGCTGCTTTGCCCCAGGACGGGTTGAGTTCGGTGAAAGGTGTCTTTTTACTCCTCTCTCTGTCTGCTTTATTTAGAAGGTCATCAACAGGACATTTGAGGGCAGATGTGTAACAGGAAGACGACATGGAGTCTGCGATTTGTCACCACTCCTTCTAGATAATTGAAAGCATCCCAATCGTAATTAGTGATTGCCATTGGCTGCTTTGGTGGGACGGGCGAGGAGAGAACAAATAACGCTGGTGCTGAAAGAAAGACTGATGCAGTCCATATTTACTGTGGTCTCAGATCAGTCAGTAGCAGCTGTCTCATGAAGAGCTGTTCCCATCATGTGCACTGCGTTTTGTTCATCGATTACTTTATATAAAGACATTTCTGCTAATATGTTTCTCGCTGAAGTGGAGGTGGGAATCTCGAAAAACTTGTAGCCAATAACCTTTAGTTTCTGTCACAGTCATGACGAAATGCTCAGACGGAATTCTCATTCTTCTAGCGAGCTTTTGATTGGACAGATATCTGGATATGCAAATGAGCACAAGATTCCGCATCATTTTATTGGTCTGTTTCCCTGGAAGAAAAAAAAGAATCTGCAAAATGTTAATTATTGGACCAGAATAAGAGGGATCATACAAAATGCATGTTATTGTTTATTTAGTACTGACCTGAAGATATTTCACATTAAGGATGTTTATATATAGAACACAAGATATTTATAAAATGATCCACAGCTGTGTTTTTTTGTTTAGCGATAGTTGTTCATGAGTCCCTTGTTTGTCCTGAACAGTTAAACTGCCTGCTGTTCTTCAGAAAAATCCTTCAGCTCCCACAAATTCTTTGGTTTTCCAGCAATTTTGTCTATTTGAACCCTTTCCAACAATGACTGTATGATTTTGAGATCCATCTTTTCACACTGAGGACAACTGAGGGACTCATATGCAACTATTACAGAAGATTCAAACACTCACTGATGCTCCAGAAGGAAAAACCATGCATTAAGAGCCGGGGGTGAAAACTTTTGAACAGAATAAAGATGTGTACAGTTTTCTTATTTTGCCTAAATAACTTATTTTTTTCATTTAGTACTGCCCTTCAGCTACAGAAGATACGTACATGTTACCTAGAAGACAAAATATGTTTACATTTACCCTGATCTTAGCATTCAAAAACCCTTCATATTTTTCACCCCCGGCTCTTAATTCATGATTTTTTCTTCTGGAGCATCAGTGAGTGTTTGAACCTTCTGTAATAGTTGCATATGAGTCCCTCAGTTGTCCTCAGTGTGAAAAGATGGATCTCAAAATCATACAGTCATTGTTGGAAAGAGTTCAAATACACAAAAATGCTGGAAAACCAAAGAATTTGTTGGAGCTGAAGGATTTTTCTGAAGAACAGCAGACAGTTTAACTGCTCAGGACAAACAAGGCACTCTTGAACAACTATCACTAAACAAAATAACACAGCTGTGGATCATTCAGGAAACAACACAGTAGTAAGAATCAAGAGGATGTAAACTTTCTTATAAATTCAACTATTATTTTCTCTTGTAAACATCTTTAATGTGAAACATCTTATTCAGGTCAGTACTAAATTAAAAATAACATGCATTTTGTATGATCCCTCTTATTTTGGTCAAATAGTTAACATATTACAGATTATAAAAGGGGGATATAAACTTTTGACCTCAACTTTATATATATATATATATATATATATATATATATATATATATATATATATTTTTTTTTTTATTATTTTTTTTTTTTTTGATTATTATATACATTTACTTTAATCAATCTAGGATGTATTAAATTAATCAAATGTAACAGTAAAGGCATGTATAATGTTACAAAAGATTTCTATTTCAAACAAATACTGTTATTTTGAACTTTCAACATTGCTAAAAAAGCTTTTCTTACTTTGAACTACCTAAAAAAATTTAAATCAAGAAGGATTTTCTAGACAAGTAAAAATGATTGTTTTGTTTTCAGAAAGAAAAAAAAACAAGTCAGAATTAAGTGAGGTTTTGCTTGAAACAAGCAAAATAATCTGCCAATGGGGTAAGCAAAATAATGTTTTCTGTTTGAAATGAAAAAAAAAATGCTTACCCCATTGGCAGATTATTTTACTTGTTTCTGAGCAAAAACTCCCTTAATTTTGACTTCTTATTTCTGAAAACAAGACATTTTGACTTCTTGGTTTAAGAATTTTTAGATAAAAAATCTAAATAAGAAAAAAAAAATCGCAATGAAATTATCTGTGAATCCTGAAAAATTACAGCACAACTGTTTTCAATATTGACAATAATCAGAAATGTTTTTTTGAGCATCAAATCAGCATATTAGAATGACTTCTTAAGGATCATGTGACGTCGGCAGTCGTCAGTAATGATGCTGAAAATTCAGCTTTGATCACAGAAATAAATTACATTTTAACAGATATTCACACAGAAAACAGCTGTTTTAAATTCTATTAATATTTCACATGTTTGCAGTATTTTTCACATAAAAGCAGCCTTGGTGTGCAGAAGAGACTAAATTATTGACCCTAAAGTTTTAAACAATCTGCAAAAATGGAAGAAAAACTCATTTTACCCCATATCACAATCCTAATCGTCTTATATTTTTTTGCATTGTTTATTTAATTGTTCTGTACATAAGAAAGCATCATACAACTTACAGCTCAACTACAGCTGGTAGTTTGTCAAAAACTGCTAAAACAGACGATGATGATCAATACATGTCTCTCCTAACAGTCGAACCCTTCAACCAATCCAGCTCTACAGTGACATTAACTGCTCTGCGCTCATTTACGAGGGCATTTACGCACAAGAGAGCGTCTGAGAGAGGAGAGCGCGCGGCTGACAATGAGTTCAAAGTGCTGCGGATCAAACGACTGTCACCGCTGCGGTTTGAAGGACAGTACACAGGTTTCCATTCCAGTCATCTCACTCAGAGAATGTCGCCGTTCAGAGCGTGTGATGAAATCTGAAGTCCTTCTGTTCCTCCGCGTAGTTCTCTGTGACCTTTCTCTCCCCGGGTCGCACCGAGCTGTCAAAAATTTGGCAAAAACAAAGACTAAAGACAAGTTCTGTGGTGTGGAGCCACAATGCAACTACAAAGGTGCAGATTTAGTTCGAGAGACAAGAGGAGAGAGGCAGACAATGACCAAAGATCAATGCTCAAGGTCAAAGGAGCTCCTGAAGAAACAATGGAAGGTATGGAGCTCAGGCCGACGGGTCATTTCGACCATCTGATGTTAAAATAGCCTAAAAATCTCGTCTTGAGAGTTTATAATAGTTTCTATTACACTTGTGGAAGAATTTTAGACACTTGCTTAATGGGACACTGGGGCTAGTCGGACTTTACAGTTAATATTTCTCATTTTTAAATGTTTTTTGAACAGAAGGATCTGTCAAATGATTAAATGTAAAGCATTGACTACAAAAACAAAATTATTATAATTAAATATTATTATTATTATTATTATTATTATTATTATTATTATTATTATTATTATTTATATAGTGTGGAAAATATTTTTTTTTTTACAAATATCTGTTTTAAATTATGATTTAAAAAATATTTATTACAATTATATATTTTAAAATACATATATTCAACATATAAAAAAGGATAAAAAATATTTGTAATATTTAATATTTAAATTTTAATTATTTAAATATTTACTATAATTATACAATGAAAATAAATATATTCAACATATAAAAAAATAAAAATAAATATATATATATATATACCCACATGCATTTAAGCTTCACACACACACAGCCACTCTGCGAAGTCTTATTGTTCCTATGGTCGTAATTCTAAGCGTTTATCTCTGTGTTGGATTCTCTGTGTATGACTCTGGACTGTGTACCCCATTGACGATTCCTGCTACCTGCCATTGCGACCATTGCCTGAGTATTGAACTGTTTACTGGATTTCCTACGTTGTTCCTGTTTTCCGGTGATTACTCTTGATTGTTGACGATTCTCAATAAATGCTGCAAGTGGATCCGCACGTCTCAGTCTGACTCCCTGTGACTATATATATATATATATATATATATATAAACAAATATTTACTATAATTATATATTAAAAACAAATATATATTCAACATATCGAAAAGAGAGAATTTTTTTTTTAATGTTATTTTTAATTATTTATATATAGTGTGGGAAAATATTTAAAAAAACTAATTTGTTTTAAATGATTATTTAAAAATATATTTATTCTATAAATATATATTAAAAAATTTTAAATTTAACATATAAAAAAAGAGGAAAAAAAGGCAACACTGGGTCCATATTATTAAAAAATTTTTTTTTACTATAGTTATATATTAAAAATAAATATATTCAACATATTAAAAAAAGAGAAAAAAAAAAGAAGAAAAAAAGGCAACACAGTGTCCAGTCATGTTTTTATTATTATTTTATTATTATTTAAAAATACACATACTATAACATTTGCTTTTTGTAGACTTACAACCCCGAACCCTTTAAAGACATAAAAAACAAAAAAATCAATTTTAGCAAAGTCCAGATTTTGGACTTTTAGGTCCACAATGGCCAGAGGTCAATATAGTCCTTGAAGAAACAATGTAAGAGATGGAGCTGAGGCCGACGGTCATCGCCGACAGGTCATTTTGGACGTTAAAAAAGGCCTAAAAAGGCTGTGGTGAGAGTTTCTAACAGTTTCTGCTCTGCAGTGGAAGAATTTGCCTGCGAGCTCAGCTTGACAGATTAGCTGGGTACCCAGACAAAGCGGGGTGACGGTGAAACAAGAGCTACTTTTATGAGGCACGTAACACAAACCCCGGCCAGCGACGCGAGGGCTGGAAACCGATCTCGTGATGAAAGTGAGGGTGCTGCTCCACCTCACGTCTCCATAGGCCTTACTCCGGCCGGCCACAGACACAAATGACAGACAATTAAGATCGCACAAAGACCAGGGAAATTCGGTATCGGGCTACATGACCCCAGCCGGCCCGCAGGATCGCAATGCGCACGACCAGCTTTTGTCCAGACATTCCAAGGAAAACCAAAGCACACATGAGAGCGACATGCTGAAGGGGACGTTCACACACGCGTTTGGAGAACTTCAGGCCAGGAGCTGCAGCATGAAGATGGACTGATGTATGTACTAATATTAATGCACAGATTTAAAGCTGGAATTGTGTGTTTTACTGAGATTTAACCTCAGATAAAATAGGGGCTAAAAGCTTTTTATGTTCAATAAAATAAAATAATACTAAAAAATGAATAAAATTGGGGCTAAAAGCTTTTTATGTTGAATAAAATAAAATAAAATAAAATAAAATTGGGGCTAAAAGCTTTTTTTATCTGTACTTAAATAATAAAATAAAAATATTGGTGCTAAAAGCTTTTTATGTTTACTTAATTAATAAAACAAAATAAAATTGGGGCTAAATGTTTTTTTATGTAAAATAAAATAAAATTGGGGCTAAAAGCTTTTTCGTGTTTCTTTAAATAATAAAATAAAATAAAATAAAATAAAATAAAATTGGGGCTAAAAGCTTTTTATGTTGACTTAAAATAAAATAAAATAAAATTGTGACAAAGCATTTTATGTTGAATAAAATAAAATAAAATAAAATTGGGGCTAAATGTTTTTTTATGTAAAATAAAATAAAATTGGGGCTAAAAGTTTTTTTATGTGTCTTTAAATAATAAAATAAAATAACATTGGGGCTTTTTATGTTGACTTAAATAAAATAAAATAAAATAAAATAAAATAAAATAAAATAAAATAAAATAAAATAAAATAAAATAAAATAAAATAAAATAAAATAAAATAAAATAAAATAAAATAAAATAAAATAAAATAAAATAAAATAAAATAAAATTAAATTGGGGCTAAAAGCTTTTTTATGTTTCTTTAAATAATAAAATAACATTGGGGCTAAAATCTTTTTATGTTTACTTAATAAAATAAAACAAAACAAAATAAAATAAAATAAAATTGGGGCTATAAGCTTTTTATGTTAAATTAAATTTAAATCAAATACAATAAAATAAAATAAAAAACATTGGGGCTAAAAGCATTTTATGGTTGCCTAAATAATAAAATAAATTAAAATTTTGGCTAAATGTTTTTTATGTAAAATAAAGTATAATAAAATTGGGGCTAAAATCTTTTTATGTTGACAAAAATAAATAAGAAAATGCATACAAATTAGCCCAAATAGTCTACAGTGTAAGAACAAGCATTTACTGTAAAAACTTCCATCCACAAGACTGTAGTCTCTACAGATGGAGGATCTTTTTCCTCTCAGCAGAACTTGGTGGAGGCGTGAATCTGATTGTATTATATGATTATATGACTAAACTCAAGCACACACAGGTGAAGTCTCTCACCTCACTGTCCGCTGAAGAGAAATGGGCCGCATAGAAACCCAACCATTGTTGATCTCATATACTAAGGTGGTCTTGCAGAACTATAAGTTAGTGGTCATCTGTGCATTAGGCCTATTCACCACTATAGCGGCAGCACACAGCCTTTGGCTAACCGCAGTAAAGCACAGTGTCTTCCAGCAGTAGCATTTGTTTGCGTTATTAGCTAATAATCCAGCAGCTCGCCGCTGCGATCCCGTGGTAAGTCTGAAGCTGCTGAGATCATGAGGGATCTGCTGCGAGGCGTGACTATATCGCGGCGTTAGCTCGTCTCATATGACAGCTCTGCTCCTAAAGTGATCTCCATCCTGCCGTGACTTAATTACTTAATGGAGACGTGTCTTATTCCACCCTTGAGATTGTGTGGGATTGTGTTTTTAATGAAGAGCTAAAACAGCTTATTTTCCCATCTGTGCTGCTGCTCGTTCGCGTGGCGTTTGTCGAAACTAATCTTATCAAGAAAGGCCGTATATTAGGAAGAAATCCTTAAGAGCAGACTAAGGTGTTGGAGTTTGACTCACTGTCACCAATTTCTTTAATAACCGCTAATCTAATTAATTAGGAAGAGCACAGAACACATTGTGCTTCCCATTAATTCCCAAAACAAGAGCGGCGAGGTTCCTTAATGCAGGCGATTTCTTTACTTCTGCTGCATCACATGTCCATTAATAGGGAACGATCAACAACTGAAGGGTTTGAGACACACGTCAACAAATGAAAAAGAAGTCATCATCATATAAATCTTTTTTAACTTAAAAACTTCATCTGCTACCTTATATTTTTAAGCATAATCAACTTGTTTGTAAGTAATTTGAACTTTTAAAAAAATCATGTTTATTTGCACATAACTTTAATTTGCTCAACTTATTTTGATGAGGTAAACTGATGTAAAACATAAGTTGTCAAGACTTGTAATATATTATTACCCACAGTTTTTTATGTTAAATAGATATAAAATAAAATAAAAAATGGGGGAATTTTTTTTAATAAAATAAAATGAAATTGAGCCTAAAAGTTTTTTATGTTCACTTAAATAATAAAATCATCAAATAGGCTGTTTGTGGACATCATTCATTCTCACTGTAAAAATCAACACCTTTTTTAACTTAAAAACTTCAGCTGCTGCCTTGAATTTTTAAGCATAAACTTGTTTGTAAGTCATTTGAACTTAATCTACAGTAAACTGACTTAAAAAAAGATTCATTGCATACAGCTTGTAAAAAAAAAGTTGCTCATATTAATATAATGAGTTAAAGTGATGTAAAAACATAAGTTGACAAGACCTCACATTGTTAAATAATGGACGTCACATTAGTTGTGTTACATTATTAACTAAGACTGACACGATCAGGGATGCTATTGTTAAAGAAAACATTTTTGTTAATTAAATAAAGCTGCAATAAAATAAAATACAAATATTAGTTGAATAAACTTATAGAAAATGAAAAGGAAAAAAATTGTTTTTGCAGCTAGCTGAAATAAGGTGAAGCTCTAAAATGATTCAAAACTAAACTAAAATTGAAAAATAAATAAATCCTAAAAAGTAAATAAAAATGCTACTACTACTATTGTAAAAATGATTGTCTTGTTTTTAGAAAAAAAAATAGTTTTTGCTTATAACAAGCTAAATAATCTGCCGATGGGGTAAGAAAAATAATCTTATTTCAAACAGAAAGCAAGATTATTTTACTTACCCCACTGGCAGATTATTTTGCTTGTTTCAAGCAAAAACTCACTTAATTTTGACTTGTCTTTTTTCTGAAAACAAGACAATCATTTTTACTTGTCAAGAAAATCCTTCTTGATTTAACCCCTGCTTTGCAATTAAGTCCATCACATTTATTTGAGGTTGATTCTGTGATGTTAGATGGTTTGTGTCACTATTAAACTTTCCATCCTGTTTCAAATTCAAGTTTAAAAACAATCACAAATCACTGTCTGTATAACAATATCACAATTTGGGAAAACTGCGTAAAAATTACAATGCATGCATAAATATTAGGCACACTGATATTCTGGTAATTTTTTTTATTTTTTTTTAAAGCTCATTTTACAGATTCCAAACCAAATCAATCCTAATAACTGCAATTGTTTTTGTATTTAATAATTTATAAGTGATATATAATTGTCCATCAAGGCTGGAAGTGAAAAACTCTTTTTTTTTTTCTTTTACAGATACAATGAGCTAAACGGCCATGAGAAGGATGCAATACTAATGCAATACTACAATTTGCAAAGTTAGAGCATGACCATTGGACAGTGAAATGCTCATTGGGTCAGCACGGTCAGAAAAAGTGTTGTGAAATACATGAAGACTGTTTTTTATAGGCTTTATAGGCAGATATAATCACATCCTCTTGTACCACTCTTTCAAGAATCTGACAGTAATCTTTGGTTCACTCTCAACGTATGGTCCAGTGGTAGTCTTTATGCAGTCTTCATGTGTTTCACAACACTTCAGCCTGTTATTCTTATTAAGTGAGGGTCAATTTTTAGGATTTTTAGGATTTTAGCAAACTCTCTGAGAACCTGACACATTGCACTTCTGGAGACTCCATGCAGGTTGCAGTTCTGGAAAATAGTGGCGCTGGAGACTAAATGGTTCCTAATGGTTTCACACCCAATTCTTAATTCTTCTGTAGTTGTGTCTTTTCTTCTCAGCATGCTAAACCAATGAGCATTTTGCCTTAACTTCGCCTTAACACTGTAAAAAAAGTCAACTTAAAAAACTTAATCTGCTGCAAAGCGATTTTGAGTTCTTTCAACTTTAGTAGATGGAAGTTGTCCCAATTCACATATAAAGCTCACTAAAACTACTTTAAGTTAAGTGTACTATCAGTCCTTTTAAAAATGAGTTGGCACAACTTAGTTCTTGAAGTTGACTCAACTTAAAATATTAATGTAACCAGATGCAAAGCTTTTTTGAGTTGTCTGAACTTTAAGAACTAAGTCGTGTCACTCTTTTTTTTTCTTGAAGTTCAGTAAGCTCAAAATAAAAACTTTTGCAGACAGTTGCTTTAATATTTTAAGCCAACTCAACTACTTTTTTTTTTACCATTTAAACAAATAAATTTAAGAAATCATACCTAATAATTATGCACACTTGAATATAAGGAGTTTATTAGCCTTAATGCACAATTATATATCACTTATAAATAATTAAATACAAAATCAATAATAGTTATTAAGATCGATGTGGTTTGGTATTGGCAAAATGAGTTTGAAAAAAAAAAAATGACCACAACATCAACATGCTTAATAATTATTCATGCACTGTGTTGTTCAAATAATCAAGTTGCAATTTTAAAAGTTTTCTATACTTCAGAAGTACATTTTCATAGTAATACAACTCTAAATGGATATAGAAAACACACAAGCATATTCATATTCATATTCAAATCCCTTGGTTGTTTTTTTCTGTCTCATCTGTGGTCTTTGAGTCACTGGTTCATGTTGAGCAACTTTCACTTTCAACCCTCCCCTAAATAAGCGTCACTGCCAGCAGTAAATCTGCTCGTTTGGATTTGCACGAAGGTGTTTCACAAGTACATTTAGGCCAAAATAAATCCTGCAGCTCAGGTTTAGGAGTTAGCATAGCGTTTAAGAGTCGTCGCAGTAAAGCAAGCTCGTGTCCCTGACAAACGGAGACCAGAGAGGTCAGCGGCACATTACATGGCGATTGGATTTTGTGATCATGTTCCCCTGTTGTCAGGTCACGTATGCTGCTTAAGTCCCTATAGTGAAAGATTTACGGCGTCTCTGCAACAAGTCACAGTGATTAGGTGTACAAGTACACAATGTGACCGCACCGACGAGCTTAAATCCGTAACAGAAATGCACTCGGATTAAAAAGAGAAAGTTTTGATAACTCACACACGTCGTTAATGATGGATATAATGGGCTTGTTGGGATGAATACGACCGTAAGCGCTTCTAGAGATGTGTGTGGCACGTGTTGCAGGCCGAGCTGCATTGCTCAATATTTATTTCCCACAAAGACATTCGAGATCCGAGCAGGAAAGGGATCGCTGCGCTGTTAATATGGCACAGATCTCACCCCGCTATGAATAGAAAGTACAAAAGGTCATATTGAAAGAGTTTCCCAGCTGATCAAATGCTATAGTCACCCTGTAGTGCGAGTGGATTTTACGGCTATAAGCAGCAGCGCAGGAGCCAGATGGAGCACATTTACCGTACAATCACAGTAAATCACTGCAGACAATGTCCTTATTCTGCACACTGCACTTCAGATGCAAACATTCAATGAAAACAGTTAAAAACTTAAGATGTGGCATTATGGAGAGACTTCAAGGTTCAGATGTTTCAGAGATTCAGTAACAACAGTCAGAATAACTTTGGAGAAGCACTCTTTATTTCCATGCTTGAGGAAAACTGGTCATTTGATTATACCTTAATGCATGCCCAAATGACTCATATGTGACCCTGGACCACAAAACCAACTGTAATGAAAGTTGAATAAATAAGCTTTACACTGGTGTGTGGTTTGTTCGGGTAGGACAATATTTGGCCGATCTACAACTATTTGATAATTTAGAATCTGAGGATGCAAAAACATCAAAATACTTAGAAAATCGCCTTTAATTCTTAATTCCTTTGCAGTTGTGTCTTTTCTTCTCCACCTGTTTTTTTTTTCTGACCGTGCTGAACCAATGAGCATTTCGCCTTAACTTTGCCTTAACACTGTAAAAAATAAGAAGTTGAGTCAACTTGAAATGTAAGGTAATCTGCTGTAAAGTGGAGTGACAAAATGAAACACCTAAAATCCCCTCTGTAAAAACATTTGACAAAAAAAAATTAACCAAGTATTTTGAAACTGACTTAATCCAGTTTTTAGATTTTTGTACTAGAAATTCATGCAAATTTGTGCATATTTCATTAAGTAATGCCTTATTTGCATATTTAAATCTAACATTTTAGAAAACTGTTAAAAATGTTTGCAATTACTAATGTAATCAATCAACTAGGTAAGTAAGGTGATAACTATTACTTATTTTTTTTTACCCTATTCACCTGCAGTGTCTTGCCTTATTTCGTAAATGTCCTACCAGAAATATATCAAAACTGAATTTTTGATTAGTAATATGCATTGCTAAGAACTTAATTTGGACAACTTTAAAGGCGTTTTTCTCAGTGTTTCGATTTTTTTGCACCCTCAGATTGCAGATTTTCAAATGTTGTCCTATTTTAACAAACCATGCATCAATGGAAATTTTATTCATTCAGCTTCCATATGATGTATAAATCTCAATTTTTAAAAATGGACCCTTATGACTGGTTTTATGGTCCTGGGTCACATATGAGATGTTTGGGCATGCCTTAAGAAATTACAAATATATCAGCCAAATATTGTCCTATCCTAACAAACCATACATCAGTGGAAAGCTTATTTATTAACATATGTGACCCTGGACCACAAAACCAGTCATAAGGTTAAATTTTACAAATCTGAGATATATACATCACATGAAAGCTCAATAAATAAGCTTTCTATTGATGTATGGTTTGTTAGGATAGGACAGTATTTGGCCGAGATACATCTATTCGAAAATCTGAAATCTAAGGGTACAAAAAAATCAAAATACTGAGAAAATCACCTTTAAAGTTGTCCAAATTAAGTTCTTAACAATGCATATTACTAATCAAAAATTACATTTGGATAGATAGAAAAATCTTCATGGAACATGATCTTTACTTAATTTCCTAATGATTTTTGACATAAAAGAAAAATCAATAATTTTGACCCATACAATGTATTTTTGGCTATTGCTACAAATATACCCCAGCGACTTAAGACTGGTTTTGTGGTCCAGGGTCACATATGCTATGAATGAGTCATACGGGCCAATTTGATTGGTTTCTGGTGTTTTTTGTCCTTTATTTGATCTGTTGTTGGGTGAAAGGAGCAGCATATTTCGTCTTTTGTGTTTCATGGAAGTAAGACTCAAGACATTATCAGAATTTGGTCACACATGAACTCTCAGCATTGAGTATGAATTCTGCCAAAAAGTGTTTGTGAATCGACCGGCGGTGGCACAGCAGTCAGAGTGTCTGCAGGACGTAACCTGACAAGCTTTGGATATTCAGCCAGCGATCTTGTGCTGACACAAAAGCTCTCTTTACTGTCCTGCCAGTCACCATCCAGCCGCCGTTATCGTGCCTACCTTCATTGATTTCAGCCCTACTGATGTTTTCCTGTGCAATAGAACTGAATTTGTATGCATCTGTGTAGCTAGAAAACGTTAAGCAGTCGTGTTCAGCATTAGAGAGGATGTTTTCGAGAGCATCGTAACTGGATAAGGGAATAAATAAACGGCCAAAAATAAGCTGAGAATTAATAAAAAGTAGGGAAGTATATGTGCTGTGAAAACAAACATGGTTGGGACTCATCGCGCTGGAATGACGAACGTAAACAACAGGAAGTGAGCGGAGAGAAGTATCGCCGTTCCCAGTCCCGCAAGCGTTAACGCAGTTCACGAAGGCCGTGTAGACACAAGGCGAAATGTATAAACTATCACAATAAATGATCATTTTGATGTTTCTTCTTCGAGCCTTTTTTTCTTTTCTTTTTTCTTGAAAACATTCGCCGACGTCTCCGTGCAACATCTGGTCCGCTGAAAGTGAATTATGTTGAACAGGATGGAAACTGTATGTTGGACGGCTGGAGTCCGGCTGATACAAAAAGGTTACAAATGAAAGCAGGGCTCGGTTTTCTCTGAAGAACATGAGCCGGCCTGTTATTTAATTCCAATAAACCTCGGCTACGACGCTCGGCTCTCGTCGCCGTCTCTCTCCGGCGTGTAGATAGACGTTAAACTGGTCACCTGGCCTAAGGATTAGAACGCTAACAAGTTTACATTCTGCCCACAGCTTTTGAAATGATTCAATTTTCCTAATCTTGTTTAGCTTTAGAGTACGCCGCTTTGAGCCTCAGAGACATCCTTTTTCAATCGGTCTTCCTTCGGAGGGCATTTGCATATCTACGTTTGGACTCCAATTCAGGACAGCATGCTTTTGGCCCCCATGAAGAAATGAACTAAGAAAGCTTCCAGTGTCAAGCCAGAGGCTCAGCACATATTTGATGTGTCTCAGATAACCACCTGTTTTTTCCAGCTCTGTGGAAAAGAGAGAGATGCTACACTGACGCGAGTTTCTAATAGAATTCAACATCTTTATGGATTTTATTTTTTTGGGAGAAGTGGTGAAGATTCGTTGTTCGGCTTTCTGTAAAACAGACTCAGAGTCTCGTTTACATGGCTGTGTGTTTTCCATAGTTTATTAGATTAAGCTGCACTAGTCTTCGGTTAGCTGGTCTCCTCCACAGATGTTTGTGATAGAACAAATGAAAGAGAATGGACTACATTTATGCTGATTACATTTGCATTAATACAGGACGTTTACATACAAAGCAAATCAGGAAATCAGTGCTGCACAATAACTTGCTACCAAAAAAAATAATCTTTCTTGGTAGTTTTAAGAGATATTTTATTTATATAATGCATTACTAATTTAACATGCTATAATTTTGGCTCTTTAGAAGCTATTTATATATTACAGCTGTGCATTTATTACATTTCTGTTTATTTTAAGGTCCAGTTCGTGCTATTAGCTACAACTTTTGCCTCAATAAACTCCTAATTACTGCCTAGTAAGGTAGTTAAGTTTAGGTATTAGGTTGGATTAGGGATGTAGAATATAGTCACGGAGAATATGTGCTTTTTAAGTACTAATAAATAGCTACTATTCCAGTAATATGCATGCTATTAAGCAATTAGTTCATAGTAAGGATTGGTCCCTACACTAAAGTGTTACCTAAATATCTAAAATATTAGATACATTGTCATATGAAGTAAAAACATCTATGAAACCTGTTAGAAACTGGACCAATTTTATATATTAATCAAAAATGTTTATGTATGTGTAATACATTTGGACATACACTGCCGCTCAAAAGTTTGGGATCAGTAAGACTTTTGCTTTTTAAAGTCTCTTATGCTCACCAAGACTAAATTTATTTGATTAAAAATAAAGAAAAAACAAAACAATACTGCAAAATGTTATTACAAAATAAAATAATGTTTTAATATACATTATTTTTATTTTGTTTTTCCTGTGATGCAAAGCTAAATTTCCAGCATCATTATTCCAGTCTTCAGAGTCACATGATCCTTCAGAAATCATTCTAATATTCTGGTTTATTATTAGAATTGTCAATGTTGGAAACAGTTGTGCTACCAAATATTGTATAGAACCTGTGATACTTTTTTCTGGATTCTTTGATGAAAAAAACGTTAAAAAGTACAGCAATTCATGGTTGTTACATACCACATAGAATGTATCATATAGATACCATTAACATATGTATTATATCATAAATAATACTATGCACTGTAAAAAGTTTTCACCAGATTCAACTTAAAAACCTAAGTTCAGTAGCTGCCTTAAAATTTTAAGTTAAATCAGCTTAAAACTACAAGTCATTTTAATTTATTACAATAAAAATAAGTTGATTTAACTTGTGAGTTGAAATGACTTAAGTTGATTTAACTTAAAATTTTAAGGCAGCTGCTAAACTTAAGTTTTTAAGTTGAGACTGGTCAAACCTTTTTACAGTGTGGGGATTTTATGTGTTATAAACTTATATATTCATCTATCCAGAATGATGTTTATGGCAAAAAAAAAAAAATTGTATAGGTGACATATATAAGCAATATCACTCTTGATATAGGGCTATATATATAATATGTTACATTTCCATATGGTACGCCTGTGATTTCTTCAGCTGAATGGGACAGGATTAAATCTCTGTGTTTTTTAGATGTGTTTGTGTGTGTGTCTGTGTACAAATGGTCATCAAAAAACCTACTTAAAAAGCAATATGCAACATAATTATAACAGTACGCATAGTTAAGGGAATTTAGTAATTAAGATGACAGTCTGCTACAATAGCGGCCGTTCTGTGCTTTATGTGATCAGACTCTCCTTATTGATTTTGTTGTTGTTGTTGTTTTAATCAGATGCGATGCCACACATAAATCCCAAAATAGATCATTAAAATGATGCATTGGGTGTGTTACTGATCCAGTACTTCAGTGGTGTGTTAAAGACATTAAAAAGCAATCCCAAAAACAGCGTTTGCAGAAACATTGGCGAAAGAACATCCAACATATAGAATCGCACAATCTGGAAGACATATCGCAACGCATGAATATTGTTTCAGAGGTTTGATACATGAGAGGCTGAAATGAATCTTTTTAATCCTGAAAGAACATCTTGATCTCTGAGCTCGGAGGCTCGCCGGGGATGGAGTCGAAAATATAAAAAAAGCTACAAACATCTCTCCCCGTGAGATGAGGCCGATAAAGAAAATGTCAGCGGAAAAAAAAAAATAAATAAAAAATACTAAAGCTGCATGTCAGCGGCGCTGTGACGGCGGGGAGGGAAAAGGTAGAAATGTTCTATCATGTCCAACAAGGTGTTCTTTTTGAGATTTAGAGATCACTGCGCAACTTTAAACATGTTTTGTCACTTTGGCTCTGACTGGAACTATCACGGGTTTCACAAGAACTTTATCAGCTCGGCTACGGCCGAGAGGAGAAGAAGAAAACAGTCCCTTCCCATTTATCTTAGCCAGGTTTCCTTCAAAGCCAACAAATAAATTACAGTGTACATTTGATACAAATTGATTTCTGAACTCAAATAACAATGTTGT
>NC_133369.1:43974153-44019320 GCF_049309525.1 Garra rufa
ATATATATATATATATATACATATATATATATATATATATATATATATATATATATATATACAATTTTTTATTTTATAATTTTTTTTTTTTTCAAATTTCAGATAAATGCTGATATTTGGATCTTTCTATTTAACTGTTTGAAATATTGACAATAATTTTAATAATACTAATAAATGTTTCTTGAGCAGCAAATCAGCATATTAGAATGATTTCTGAAGGATCACGTGACACTGAAGACTAGAGTAATGATGCTTAAAATTCAGCTTTGATCACAGGAATAAATTACATTTCACAATATATTCACAGAGAAAGCAGCTATTTTAAATAGTAAAAATATTTTACAATATTACAGCTTTTGCTGTATTTTTTTGGATCAAATAAATGCAGGCTTGCTGACCCGAAGAGATATAACAAATACATGTTAAAAATCCTAAAAATCTTCAAAAACTTTTGACTGGTAGTGAATGTTTCTTGTATATTTTTTAAAAATATAAATATATATTTAAAATAATTTAAAATCAAACACAAATACATCATATATATGTATCAAATACAAAATAAAAACTTTATTAAATCATCTAACCCACTATAAATCTATTTTATTTTTTTTATTTTTTTTGGCTACTCTTTCCTTTTTTAGCATGATGGATATGATTGGAAATGTTTTTTTTTCTTGCCCCTGAAATACATCTTTAAATATATTTTTGTATATGACGTTTTTAATCCTTGCTAAATAAGATTTTAGTTTTTAATTTTTTAATTTATTTATGTTTTAATTTATTTATTAATTTATTTATGTTTTTATTTTGCTGAATAAAAAAGTACTAAAAATGATTTTGCATATTTTTTTGACAATTATTGCTTATCAGTGCAGTTTTCTACACTTGAAGTTTATGTATCAAATGCAAAATAAAAACTTTATTAAATCATCTAACCCATTATAAATCATTTTTTTTTTCTCTATTTGGCTACTCTTTCAATATTATATAAGCTATTGTATGACTGGAATTTTTTTTCTTGACCCTGAAATACATCTTTAAATAAATTTTTGTATATGAAGGTTGAAAATAAATATGTATTTTATTTGAAAAATATATTTATTTGAGCTTCACTGTTTACCACATAAATTTAGCAATATTTTAAATACATAGTAGCATATATATAATACATAGTGTGTATATATATATATATATATATATAGGTATATAATAAAAAATGCAGTATTATTGGGACATACTATTACAGTCTATTAAATACAGTCTATAATAGTATATATAGCGAAATGTCGATTAATCCTAAGCAAGCTTCTTTTAATCAATTAGTGATCAATCTAATGCATCTTTGCTAAATAAAAGTACCAATTTTATTATTATTTTAATTTTTCATATATTATTATTATTTATTTATTCTGCTGAATAAAAAAAAAAAAAAAAAAAAAATGACTTTCCAATACAGATTTTTTTGTTGTTGTGACAATTATTGCTTACCAGTGGTGTTTTCTACACTTAAAGTTAAATAGTCTCAACATGTAGTTAAACTAAATGAGGCATATTGACATGAGTTTCCCTCCTGAAGGGAAGCGTGTGCCTGGACTGGTTGAGGATGGTGGCGACGGACCAGAGGAGTTAGTGAAGACACACGGCGCTGACTGTGAAATGGCCCGGGGTGTTCCCGTGTCCCGATTACCCACCCAGCTGGTGAATGCCTCCTCTGCGCGGCAGGACTATCCAGATCAGCGCTGGAGCCTCCAACAAAGAGCCAGAAGATCTCGCCTCATAGAGACATCTATTTACACAGCAAACAAAGTAGAGTTTGCTAAGTTGGAAAGCAGGCCTGCTGGAAAAGAGTGATGGGCGACGCAGGCCGCTCTTAATCCGGCCCTGCAAATTCCCCAAACACTTCAAAGGGCTGGGATTCCCAGTGTGGGTGGGATCAGGAGTGGGCATCGGCGCTAACGGCACTCAGAAACGACCCCACGGCCCAGCTGAGACAATATCATACAACACAGCTCAACATGCTAATGAGAGTCCACGAATTTCAGCTCATGCGTCTTATGCTGGAATCGGACTTTTGATGCGTGTTTTTGACTTCCGTGTCTGAGGGAAATTGTGAAGATGCGACAATTCCAGTTAATACTCTTAACTAACTCCCCTTTACTCAAACTTTGTTACAGCATGATTATTAATAAACATTTTTAAACACTGGAAAAAACGCTTTTCTTAGATTTTTGTCATGTTTCCAGCCAAAATATCTAAAAAATCTTAACTCTTAGACGAGTAAAAATGATTTTCTTGTTTTCAGAAAAAAAAAACAAGTCAAAATTAGGTGCGTTTTTGATTGAAACAAGCAAAATAAAATGCCAATGGGGTAAGAAAAATAATCTTGTTTTCTGTTTGAAATAATATTTTTTTGCTTACTCCACTGGCAGATTATGTTGCTTGTTCTAAGCAAAAATTCACTTAATTTTGACTTGGTTTTTTTTTTTCTGAAAACAAGAAAACCATTTTTACTCATCTAGAAAATCCCTCTTGATTTTAAGAATTTTTAGATATTTTGGCTGGAAACAAAAAATCTAAGAAAAGCATTTTTTTGCAATGAACAGTGATGAATAGTTTAAACTTTAGAAGTAGTACTGCAAAAACAGCACCAAATACACTTAATTTTTTTTTTTTTTTTTTTTTTTAGAAAATTCTTAAATATAGAAGGATTTTCTAGACGAGTAAAAATTATTTGTTTTCAGAAAGAAAAAAAAACACGTCAAAATTAATTAGAACAAGCAACATAATCTGCCAATGGTGCAAGCAAAAAAAATCTTATTTCAAACAGAAAACAAGATTATTTTTCTTATTTTGCTTGTTTCAAGGAAAATCGCACCAAATTTTTACTTGTTTTTTAAACAAAAAAATTATTGTTACTCGTCTAGAAAATTCTTCTTGATTTGAGAATTTTTTTTTTTAGATATTTTGGCTGGAAACAAGACAAAAAAAAATCAAAGTAAGAAAAGGATTTTTTGCAGTGTAATTAATAAATTAAGTTGTAGAAGTCTGCTAACATATAAATAAATATAAAATGTAATAAATATAATAATAAATATATATAATAAATAAATACATGTTTACAGATCGAATAATTAATGTGTGAAGTGCTTAAAAGTAAAAATGCAATAGATGATATATAAAAAAAGATGATCTGTTAGTCTGTTTAAAAAAACAGTAATGGTTAGACATGTATATTGTTTCTGCATTTTCTGTTTATTGTTTCTCCTCTTCTCTAGCTTGCTTCCTAATGTAGTTGTGTAGTAACTGGTTTATTACAAATATTGTTGGCCCTTTGAATTGCTTTTGTTTCTCTATTGTAGGTCACTTCAGGTAAAAGCATAAATGTAAATGTAGATCTGTAAGGCTTTGATAAGTCATTTCATATGTGCTCCGTCCTGCTGTATCCACACACGGACACACGCTGAATTCATCAGAGTTTCTTCTCATGTCGACTGGATGAATCCTAGTTCATAATCAGCCTCATCCATTTCCTGTAGAAGAAAGGAGCTCTACAAAACAGCCCAGAGGAAGAGCCATCGTGTCCCTTCAGTTGCCGTACAAACAAATAACGCTTACTCAGTCACATTCACACTCCAACACATGTCCTCCACTTACCAAACACACTTTTGGGGGAGTTTGTTCTTATGAACACTTGATGCACACCGATTAAAGAGATCTTCACTTCTAAAAGAACAATTGGATTCAGAGATAGAGAGATAATGAATAGAGGTGTGAGATGTTTGTGTAGTGAGATACTGGACAATATTCCACATCAGCATCCTTAATCCTTTCCCAAACACATTACTGAAGATGCATGCGTGAAGAGGGGAACACACTCTCCTTGTTGAGATACAGTTAGTTATATAAATCTATCTCTTAAAAGCACAGCTATCCAAGTGAAGTTTGAAGCTTTAAATGGTCTGTTCCTCAAAAAAACTGTTTTTTTTTTATTAAAAATTACTTAAGTATACATAGAGTCGTACAGTATTAACATTTACAGTGCACAGCATAAATAAGTGCACCCTCTCTAAAACTTTAATTCAGCAATTACTCATGCACTGCAAAAAATGCTTTTCTTACTTAGATTTTTTGTCTTGTTTCCAGCCAAAATATCTAACAATTCTTAAATCAAGAAGGATTTTCTAGACGAGTCTTATTTTCAGAAAAAACAAGTCAAAATTAAGTGATTTTTTTTCTTAGAACAAGCAAAATAATCTGCCAATGGGGTAAGAAAATCAATCTTATTTCAAACAGAAAACAAGATTATTTTTCTTACCCCACTGGCAGATTATTTGCTTGTTTCTAGCAAATACACACTTAATTTTGACTTGTTTTTTCTGAAAATAAGACTCGTCTAGAAAATCCTTCTTGATTTAAGAATTTTTAGATATTTTGGCTGGAAACAAGACAAGAAATCTTAGTAAGAAAAGCATTTTTTTGCAGTGTATTAGAGTAATATTCGGGTTCTTTAGAGATATAATATTCCAGCAAGACTGCTTGATCAGACCAAAGAGGAATATCATTTTTTTATTTTTATTTTTTTTCAGGAAAATACAATTTTCTAATCAAAGTGAATGCTGTTTTTACACCCTCCTGAAAGTTACTCAGTAAACTAAATAAAAATGTCTGGTGTAACCTCAAAGCAATTCTGATCAACAGGTAAGTATGTTGAACCAAAACTGTAGTAATTGCTTATTAGTTATATAGTCCACTGAATCATACTTATGTCTTAGCATAAAAGAGGACAATGGTACAAGAGGAATGTCAAATTATTGTTTTAATTGTGTAAATGTAGCAAAAGTAACAGAAATTCAAAAACAATGGACTTGTGAAAAGGCCTCTGAGATAATAAGGTCTTCACTTTAAGCTTTCATTTAGTGATGAGTGTGTTTTTGCTTGAAAAACCAAAACACCAATAAAGTATCTCAGAGCCGACAAAAGCTATAATGATTGACATTTTATCTGACAGAGTAAGATGCAGCCTGTAGAAGTGACATGGTTGTTTATCCACACCAGAACTACTTTATTGTACCTACTGTAGCCAAAGCACAATAAACTCATTTAGCTTTTTCCAAGACTTCTGGGAATCCATACTCTGGTCTCAAGAGACCAAGTCAATCATTTTAATTCCAAAGACATCCAAAATGTTATGTTGTTGCTTGAGGAGGAGTACAGTGAGAAGTGTCTGGTTCCCACAGTGACGTTCAGTGATGGTAAAGCTCATCTATAGAGATGAATGAGTGCTGAAGGTGTGAGAGAGTGGTGTTACCAAAGAGGAATCTTTTCAGGAAAATACTATTTTCTTATCAAAGTGATAAAAAGCTGTTTTCAGGAGTACTCCTGAAAGTGCTCACCCTCCTGAAAATTACTTAATAAAACAAACAAACTCTGGTGTAATTTTAAAGAAATTCTTAATCAACAGGTAAAAACTGTTAAAGATAAGTCATTCCTTGACAATTAAAAGTGTTATATAGCCTACTGAATCATACTCACGATTTTGATCATTTATTGAATGTATTTGTATTTTTTCTATTTCAGCTAATTGTGAGTCTTCAATTTGAAATGTAGAATTTATTTAAAAAAATTTCACACCAAAATATGTTGCTTAATTTCTTCATTTAGTTGTTTTTTTCTTTAGTTTTGTTGCTTATTTTGTTAACATATTTTACATGTATTATTTTTTGCTGCTTTACAAGGTATAATCTTCACTTTAGATGAGCTCCTAAAAACAGTTAACTGACAACTACTAACTGTTTTATAACGACTTGAATTAATCATGAATTACAGTAGAAATACCTGTTAATAAAACATTTATTAACAAACGATTACTGTATTTCAAAATAATATGTATAAAAGTAGTTCATTAATCATTTACTTACATTTTCTAAATGATCTTATGAACCGCTGATGACAACTAAATAACTAGTTTGTAAATAATAACACTTAGTTTAGAAATGATAAATTGATCATTAATAAAGTATGAAAATACAATCATTAAAAACATTACAGATATGCTTAAAAATCAAGAACAAAGCAATTATAGCTGCATTTAGAAACAGGTAAGTACTGTCTATTAATGCAGAGATAATGATTAAGAATGAATTGACTATTTACTAATACTTTACTAATGGTTCATAGTGTGCAGTTATTATAAAGTGTTACCATTCACTATTAACTAACATTTCCCTCTAATTAAACTCCTAATTTGCTGCTTATTGGTAGTAAGTAAGGTAGCTGTTATTAGTTATATATTAAGGGATCTAAAATATGGTCATGCATTAATATGTGCTTTATATGCTGGTAATATGCATTTTTAAGCAAGTAGTCGATAGTGAAGAGTGTTCCTTAATCCAAAGTGTCAGCTAATATACATAATAGTGTTTACATTTTAGACGTTTCAGCATCTATCCAAATATACAAAAATCTAAGTTTTATGTCTGTAGAGTTTGATAGACCTCGTTCCCTGTGTGTTTTGACTGTAGCTTGGACATGATTCAAAATATCTCCTTTTATCTTCCACAAAAAGTAAATGATGACAGAATAGTCATTTTTGGGTGAACCATCTCTTCCATCTGCATTTTCTGTTTTTAAAGCAGTAAAGCAGTGTTCTCCAGGTCAAAGCATTGTTTGAGGGGGATAATATACATTTTCAGACTTCATATAATGTGGGATCTGAGATGTTTAAATATGAAATATGTCCTGACCTTCTGAGACGCTCATAATTAAAACTGAAAAACTGTGTCCTGTAATTCTGGGCCACTTTCACGAGGCCGGACAGAGTGAAGTCCTTCTTGGCTCAGGCATTGTTGATACAGCTGACCGTTTCTTGTCTGACAGTCTAAAATTTCATTGCACACATATATGAAGAGATACGCTCATCTGCTGTTGACAGAGCTGTGCTTGAGTAACGTAATGTTTGTAAGGATCCAGCAGAGGTGGGCTGATCAGATCTGCGTGTGTGAGGTTCAGTCTAATGTGGTCTGTGATGCTCAGGAGGTCCGACAGTTAAGATCCAGTCATGCTAATGTGTAACACAACTCAGCCAAAGTTGCACCCTGCTGTTAACACCAGTAACTGTAGATGCCTCACACAGACCTATTAAAGCTCACAAAATCCACACTTAAACCAGCAGGAACATGTGTCATGCAACAAAATGGTAAAACCGGCCCTCATTCAGGATATTATTTCGCTCCATCTCGCCCTTATTTAATGCTTGCATGCATTCACACGCCTTTCTGGGAAATTTGGCAGATCAAATCTTCCCAACTCAAATTAAAGTGATTTCCTGAAGAAAATTAATTCACGTATTTCCCCTTAATGCAACACACCCAAGGATATTGGTTTATTCAGACAAGAACATCATTATGTGTTAAATGCTCCAAGACAAACTCTTGAAACAGAAAACCATGTTTGCATAATTTTTACCAGGGTTAGAGAGTGATAAAGCTACCCAGTCTCACGGCAGTTCGTGATGTAGTCACGTAATTTAATTTAATTATTCGTGGCAGGGACACGTTTATTTCGTTATTTTCGTAAGTAAAGCACGTTTTTTAAACTAATGCATTTCAACCCAGTCTCACGGTAGTTCGTGATTTAGTCACGCAATTTAATTTAATTATTCGTGGCAGGGACACGTTTATTTCGTTATTTCCAGCCCGACTGGCAGAAAGAATCGTGCAGTTGCACGAAAGATGCATCCAATTGAAATGCATTAGTTTAAAAAACGTGCTGGGCTTACGAAAATAACAAAATAAACGTGTCCCTGCCACGAATAAATAGATTAAATTAAATTACGTGACTAAATCACGAACTGCCGTGAGACTGCGTTGGATAAAGCAGGTTCTGTTAGCCGTTCCTGAATGTTTGGCATTTTTCAGTGTTTTTATTAAATCTGCTTTGCATATATATATATATATTGTCTCTCAGTATTGTTCAATGGGTAAGCAATTTCTAACCAGCTTCGTATTGTTTTAGTGTTGGTTGCGGTGTTGGGGAAAGTTATTTTTAAAAGTAATGCATTACAATATTGAGTGACTCCCTAAAAAAGTAACTCATTACGTTACTTACTCACTTTTTATGGAAAGTAATGCGTTTTGTTACTTTTGCGTTACTTTTTAAATCTGGGCAGGGCTTGCTTGTTTATTTTTAATATAAAAAGTTCTATTTTTGTCAAATGTAAAAGCCTTTTCACATCAAAAGCCTCAGGTTTAGAGAAAAGTAAATTGCCGTCTGTACAGTAGACCGCAGAAGAACAAATGTCAACTCTTTAGCAGTAAAAAAAGGAAAACAAATGTTAGCTTATCTTGAGTAATTTTTGCTTATTATTCTGGATGAATTGGATCATTGAAGATCGGCAGCAAAGACATCGGTTAATAAAATGGTATTAAATACATAAAGTATATTTGTATTATTTAACATGTTTAATTATTGCAGTTTTGAATTACAGTGTTTTTATTCATTTTGAGGAACACTGGATCTGTTTTTTAGTGAGTGAGATGAATTAATGCATGTTCACATTTATTCTAGAACTAAAGTTACATCTTACCCACAATTTCAATAAATGGGGGAAAAAGTAACTCAGATATTTTCTTTTCAATTAAAATGTAATGCGTTACTTTACTAGTTACTCGGAAAAAGTAATATTATTACGTAACTTGCGTTACTTGTAATGCGTTACCCCAACACTGGTTGGTATAAATAAATGACCAATGTGCTGCTGCATGCTTACAGGTGTAAGTGTCGTTCATCTATATTGAGTTTAAAATGGGTTTATATGTACGGTATATGAGAGATGGCATGTGATTTTTATGTCATGGCACCTCAGGTCGGAAGATCCCAAGTGGGATGAAATCATACAAGGATAGTTTGACCTCTAATGGATTTATCTGGTACTTATGTAACGGAAATCTGTGAACTGAGAATTTAGACTGATGAAGTATGTCTCTCAAAGACAATTTTATGAAAACTAAGAGCCAGCAGCTCCTCACATTACTGATTTCACAATGCAGAGATACGCTACAGAGCTCAGGCCCGTTCACATCAAGGCTGGAATATCCTACCGCAATAATTATTTCATTTTATTTTATAAACTTTTTTAAAGTAAACAACTGAAATAATATATTTTTATTGCAGGTTTATTTCTCATTTGACTTTACTTTAACTGAATGTACAGTACAATAAAAAATAAATAAATAAATAAATAAATAGAAATTAATACAATATTAAATGTATAATATTTATGTTAAATTAAGAAACATTTACGTGAGTAGGACAATGGCATAAGATATTGAGTCTTGTTTCTGATTTTTTTTAATTGAATTGAATTGAATTTAAATTTGGCATCCCAAATAGTGAGAAAAACTGATTAACTAACATTAAAAACAAACAAACAAACAAACAAACAAACAAACAAACAAACAAATGTGTTACTCCAAATAAAATAAACATTCAAAACAAAACATCTGTTCTAACCCTATTTATTTTATTATTTTATTTTATTTAATATTTTATTTATTTATTTATTTTTTCTCCAGATCTTTTTAAAGTATTCACATGTTGTATTCAGGTATCTGCACTTATATATATACTAATTAATTATATATACACACACACAGACACACACACACACACACACACACACACACACACACACACACACACACACACACACACACACAAATATACTAGGGCCGGGACTCGATTAAAAAATTTAATCTAATTAATTAGAGGCTTTGTAATTAATTAATCGAAATTAATCGCATTTTAATCGCATATAAATATTTGACCTGAGAACAGTGAGAAGTAAGTTTTTTTATATGGATTTTTAGTATACCATTGAATAATGACTGACTACATAAGCTTAAGCAACAAAATATTGTTTATTTTTGTTCAACCAAGTCCAACAGACCAGTGCAATATTGCCATTAAGTGTAGCAATAGGCTCGATGTGCTACAGTGAGATGCGAATTCCTTGTTGCATAGCTTGCACACAACCATGCTCTTATCGACGCTTCCATCCATTCGTTTTTTATAACAAAATTTCCCATCCACAGGGCCAACCAAAGCGGTCCCATCAGCTTTTTTGTCCATGTTCACTGTGGTTTGTTTTGCTGCGTCCCAATTCGCCTACTTATACTATACCCTATAAGTATGTACTCTTTTTGTGAAGAAAAGTACATACTTTTGAGTATGTAGCAGAATAGTAGACAAGCTTTGGGACATACTACCTAGTCATAACTGCTTTTTTAACAGACGCTCTGTTGCTTAGTTACCTGAATCCTGTCACTGTTTAAACTGCCCTGTCAATCATCAAAGTTAACATTATCTACATTTCGTTTAATTTAATTTCCTACCGTATTAGAGAGAAATGAGGCACGTTCTTTAACGAGTCTTTCATGCCAAGAACTCTGCTCTTGTGTTTGCTTAATTATGCATTTAAACGTTAATGACAAAACCTATCATTATAAATGTTGCTGCACATGGAATATAACGCAGATAACATTTAAAAAATATTTTTTATCAGGTACACACTGATTATTTATCACTCAAAACCCCTTTCTCTACCTGTCCGGTGGTCGCGCATATCCTCCATATTTGTAGTTTTTTAACACTTTTTATGCGTGTTTGTAGTTCTAATCGAATCCTCGTTCACGGCGCAGATGTGTGGGCAATATTAGCCGTTAGAGTGTGCATTGATCGTTAAGTAGTAGACCACCCGGGAATCTTTGGAATACTTTTTTAAACATACTACGATTTGGGACATACAATACTATTTAGGACGGACGCAGCTTGTCTGAACGCTAGTTGGTGCTCCAGTATAATCGGTCCGCCGAATCTCATCCAGTAAGAAACGTTCCGCGGTGCAAAACTAAGTGCGATTAAAATGCGTTAAATTTTAACGCGTTATTTTTGTGTAATTAATTAATCTAAATTAACGCGTTAAAGTCCCGGCCCTAAAATATACATTTCAGCTTTATTTCTCATTTGACTTTAGTTTTCACGTCACTCAACCACTGCAAACAAACAAACAAATAAATACATTAAAAAATACAAATACATTTATTATTATTAAAATTTACTTAAGAAACATTTATGTGAGTAAGACAATGGCATAAGATATTAAGTCTTGTTTTTAAGAAAAAAAAAAACAGTGCAAGAAAAATAAACTTCAAAAGGAAAACAAGTTTATCTTTTCTTACCCCGTTTGGAAGATTTATTTTAATTTGTTTTATGTTTATAATATTTATTTATATTATGCTATTATGCTTCTTCAGTAAATGTCTCTTGATTTTAACATGTTTAGTTATTTTTACTGGTCAATAAGACAGAAACATATAAAAATAATCTGCAGTGTACTAAAATAACTAAAACTGCAATATAAAATGAATTATATAGAACAATATTAATTAAAACTACAATAGTATCTCAACGATACTGAAATATCACTGGCGTTTACAATGATTCACAACTAAATAAACACCAACGCATGCTCTTTTTTCACCTCAAAGTTACAAACTAATCTGAGTTTCGTTGAGAAACATAGATGCACTGTCTGCATGAACGGTGGAAGCGATGCATAATGAAAACAAAACAATTAAAAGTTGACATTCGCTCAGGCACATCTCCTCTAAAGCCTTCTGACTGCTGCTTTAGTTTTACAAGACGTTCAGCAAGCGTCTTTAACCTGTACTCGGTCAGAGAGATCTGATGAGCCGGCGCGCTGAATCTCAAACACTTCCCGGCGAGAAGCGATGCTGAATATGAATGCTGGCTGTCAGAGCAGCTCTGCTAACACCAATAGATGGCTTAGCAAGAAGAAAGAGCTCTAACCAAGGTAATGTGTAAAAATAGCCTTTCATGTCAAGTCGATGTCCCAGAGCAAGATTAGGATTGCTGTGAGCATGTTTGACTAGTCATTCTATTGCCTGGGGAAGATCTGCAGGCTAAATCCACCGCCTCAGCTCTGATGTCTTCAAAAGCCTTCAGAGGAAATTAGCCTCTGTTTTAGAGAAAACCCGAGGAGAAAATGTGATGTGAAGCATTTACAGCGCTAATTGATCACAGAAACATTTCACACCTCAACAGAGAAGATGACTAGATACAGTACATGACTATCAGTTTTAAACCAGCTTTGTGTCTATTTTGTAATGCTCACGTCTTTGCATTTGCTTTATAGCTAATGTTTCTAAAATGATTAAATCGTCAAAGAACTGAACTGAGCTTAATAATGGCATTATTGTGTTCTGATAAGCTACTTTAGTGCAACTGAGATACTAGTATAGCTTTTCAATGAATTATTTTTAATAAACAATTTTTAAAAGTTGTTATTTAGCCATTTTCCATTTTCATTTTGATTTGAAAGGAAAATTGCAGTTTTTTTAAATATAGTTTTTTATGTTTTATTTTAGTTTTTAGTTTATTCTATTACATTAGGGAAAACTGAATTAAAATGAGAAAACAAAAGTGGTTTACATTTTATATGATTTCAGTTATTATTGGTGAATTCATATTATTTCAGCTGTAAAAGCTGTAGAAAAAAATCTGATTTTATTTCTGTGAAAAGTTAATCTCTTCCTTAGCATTTTTGCCTGATTTCCAAAGTTTTTGTTTATTTATTTACTTAAAATGATGTTTCTTGTCTTATTTTTTCTAAACAAATATTTTAAATTCTTACATTTAGAAACATTTACCTGAGAAGCAAAATTACACAAGTCTTGTTTTCAAAAAAAATATTTTAAAAATATTAGTAAAAAATACAATTAACTTAAAAAAAATTAGTGAGTTTTGATCTTGAAATATCTGAAAATAAGATAAGAAAAATACATTTAATTGCTCTTTGAGTTACAATTATTTTTCTGAGATCACTGGATTTTTTTTAAAACTTAAACTATATAAAACAGAATATTTATTCTTTATTTCTTTCTTTCTTTGTTTATCTATTTATTTATTTATCTATCTATTTATTTAAATATGTCAGAAGCAAAAAAGTCTTGTTTTCTGAAAAAAAAAAAAAAATCATTTAAAAAATATATGTATTAAAATATAATTAACTTAAAAAATTATTCTAGTTATTTTTGATCTGAAAATAGGGTAAGAAAAATAAATTTGTTTCCCCTTTGAATTAAGTTTATTTTTCTGACCCCACTGAATTTTTAAGCTTAAGCTAGAAGTATATAAAACAAAATAAAATATAAAACAAAAATATAAAACTAAATATTTATTTATTTATCAATTTATTTAAATATGGCAAATTTTTTGTCCTATTTTTCTAAACAAATATCTAAAATTCTTACATTAAGAAACACAAGTCCTGTTTTAAATTATATTAAAAAATCTTCAACGTAAAAAATAATAAAAAAAATTTCGGACCCCACTTGATGTAAAGCTTACACTATAAAAAAAGTTTGATCTTTTTTTAAAATATCTCGAAAACAGTGTATCATGCATAAGAAGCAAAGCACTCAGCGACGTGTTGCAGATGAGCAAACGCTGTAAAAATGACACTGTGCAGATGTAAAACATCTGTATATATGAAGAGATGACTGAAATCTGCTGATGTGTTTGTATTCCAGCTTATGTTATCCAGTCATGAAACCATATTAGCTGACACACTGACATAACGGCTGGCAAAAACATCAGGCCGAATTAGGAAGGCTGAAGTAATTTGGCTCTGCATCACTTCAAGTGCTTTATT
The DNA here is from genome assembly GCF_049309525.1 of Garra rufa. NCBI lineage: Eukaryota > Metazoa > Chordata > Actinopteri > Cypriniformes > Cyprinidae > Garra > Garra rufa. Next base: position 43,987,886 of record NC_133369.1, read on the forward strand.
CACAGAAGTTTAATCACAGAACCCGAGTGAAAACCACAGCCACAGAGTGAATGACGGACGGCTCCTCCTCATCCTGACACAGGCCTAGGTTTCGCAGGCAAACCACAGGAGCAAGAAGGCCTGAGAGAAACTGAGAACAAGCAACACATGAAGTTGTGGCGATTCAGTTGTGACTGAAGATGACAGGGAGGAACATGAATGGATGTTTCATTACGAGCTTCACTGTCAAACCTCTTTATCTTCAGCGACTCGCAACGATCGCACAGACTCACACCTCAGCATTTTATCATCATCAAACTCAACAATGTTAGAGTTAAAACAAAACAATAAAAGGTATATACAGTTGAGGTCAAAAGTTTACACCCCCCTTTCAGAATCTGAAAAATGTTCATTATTTGATCAAAATAAGATGGATCATACAAAACACGTTATTGTTTATTTAGTACTGACCTGAATAAGATTTTTCACATAGATGTTTACATAAGGTCCATACAAGAAAATAATAGTTCAAAAAGTTTACATCCACTTGATTCTTATTACTGTGTTGTTTCCTGAATGATCCACAGCTGTGTTTTTTGTTTAGTGATAGTTGTTCATGAGTCCCTTGTTTGTCCTGAACAGTTAAACTGCCTGCTGTTCTTCAGAAAAATCCTTCAGGTCCCACAAATTCTTTGGTTTTCCAGCATTTTTGTGTATTTGAACCCTTTCCAATAACTTTTGAACGGGGTGATTTTTATAAATTCAACTATTATTTTCTCTTGTGGACTATATGTAAACATCTTTAGTGAAATATCTTATTCAGGTCAGTGCTAAATAAACAATAACATGCATTTTGTATGATCCTCTTATTTTGGTCAAATAATTAACATTTTGCAGATTCTGAAAGGAGGATGTAAACTTTTGACCTCCACTGTATATTGAGTAGTAAAAAAGAGAGAAAAAAATAAATGAATGCTGCAATTTTGGTAATAATACGGCTTGTAAGTACTTGCATGTCATTAAATAAAATAATTTAACTAAATATACAAACAAAAGAAGTCTCTTCTGCTCACCAAGGCTGCATTTATTTGATCAAAAAATTCATAAAAATGTTAAATATTTTAGCTATTTAAAATAGCTGTTTTCTATGTGAATATCTGTTAAAATGTATTTTATTTCTGTGATCAAATCTGAATTTTGAGCATCACTATTGCAGTCTTCAGTGTCACAAAGTCCTTCAGAAATCATTCAAATATTTTGATTTGCTGCTTGAGAAGTATTATCAATGTTGAAAACAGCTGTGCTGCCCAATATTTTTGTGGAAACTGTGATATATTTTATTTTTCAGGATTCACAGAAAGTAAAATAAAAGTGTTAGTTTCTTAAAAAAAAAAGTAAAATAAAATAAAATAAACCGACCATAGTTTATTGTAGTAGGGTTAGGGTTGGTTAGAGTATGAAAAACATTTCAAATACAAGTGTTAGTTTCTTAAAAAAAAAAAAAAAAAAAAAAAAAAATATATATATATATATATATATATATATATAATATTAAAATAAAATAAATTAAAAATATATTTAAAAATTAAATAAATAAAATAAAATAAAATAATAAAATAAAATACAGACCAAGGTTTATTTGAAGTAGGGTTAAAAGTGTGCAGTAAAAAAAAAAAATGACCCAGACTGCATTAAATGTAAAAGTCAAAAACAGCTCGCACTAAACCCGATGTGCTTTTGCAGTGAATTATTCACTCTCCAGAGCATCAACCTTTGACAATTCAAGTGAAAAGTGAACACCAAACACTGAATCCAGCGTTGTTTTGAGTCGCCACTTGATGGCCAATATAAAAGTCCTGAAGCACAACCAGATACCAAAAGCCATCTGGAAAACACAATGGAGCTCAGAGGTGTAAGTGGACTGAAGCTAGTGGCACCGATCGCTCCAGCGACAGAATCGGCCCTTTGTGGGAATAACTCAAGTCTTGTGTGAAAGCTGCTGAAATAAGGTGATTAGCAGACACACAACCAGCATTTCCATTCGCTAAAGTCAACCGCAATCTATTTGTAGCGCCACAAATCTATCATCGCTGGCAATCTAGAGAAAGCAAATGTTTATTTCATTTCAGATGGGGCTTCATTCAGGACAGCCAGCCATCCAGAGAGAATGGAAACATTGATTTTCCTGCTCCAGAATGAATGAGCGCACACCGCTTCAGATCAGACTCTTTTACTCTGGCGGACCTGTGAAAACACACTGAGAGCGAAGGAAGAGCTGCGGCTCGGGTTACATTAATGCAGTATTGATGAAAGACCAGCAGCGATGGAGGAGGAGCCCAGAACATCTCTGTCACAAACTAACACACCTGCTGTAAACACTTACACACATGCTAGCATAACCACATTGATGACATGCTACAAACATGCTAGCAACTTGCTAATCATGCTACAGACATGCTAACAACTCGCTAAAAACATGCTAGCAACTTGATAAACATGCTACAAACATGGTAGCAACATGCTAAAGACATGCTAGCAACTTGCTAATCATGCTACAGACATGCTAGCAACACGCTAAAAACATGCTAGCAAATTGCTAATCATGCTACAAACATGCTAGCAACACGCTAAAAACATGCTAGCAACTTGCTAATCATGCTAGAAACAGGCTAACAACATGCTAAAAACATGCTAGCAACTTGCTAATCATGCTAGAAACATGCTAACAGCACGTTAAAAACATGCTAGCAACTTGCTAATCATGCTACAAACATGCTAGCAACACGCTAAAAACATGCTAGCAACTTGCTAATCATGCTACAGACATGCTAACAACACGTTAAATACATGCTAGCAACTTGCTAATCATGCTACAGACATGCTAGCAACACGTTAAAAACATGCTAGCAACTTGTTAATCATGCTACAGACATGCTAACAACACGCTAAATACATGCTAGCAACTTGCTAATCATGCTACAGACATGCTAGCAACAAGTTAAAAACATGCTAGCAACTTGTTAATCATGCCAACAACATGTTAATCATGCTACAAACATGCTAGCAACACGCTAAAAACATGCTAGAAACTTGCTAATCATGCTACAGACATGCTAACAACACGCTAAATACATGCTAGCAACTTGCTAATCATGCTACAGACATGCTAGCAACACGTTAAAAACAAGCTAGCAACTTGCTAATCATGCTAGAAACATGCTAACAACACTCTAAAAACATGCTAGCAACTTGCTAATCATGCTAGAAAAATGCTAGCAACTTTCTAATCATGCTAGAATTATGCTAGCAACTTGCTAATCATGCTAGAATCATGTTAGCAACATGCTAATCATGCTAGAATAATGCCAACAACATGCTAATCATGCTATAAACACACTAGCAACTTGCTATGCATGCTAGAATCATGTCAACAACATGCCAATCATGCTAGAAACATGCTATCAACTTGCTAATCATTCTAGAATCATGCCAACAACATGTTAATCATGCTATAAACACACTAGCAACTTGCTAATCATGTTAGAATCATGCCAACAACATGCTAATCATGCTAGAATTATGCTAGCAACTTGCTAATCATGCTAGAATCATGTTAGCAACATGCTAATCATGCTAGAATCATGCCAACAACATGCTAATCATGCTATAAACACACTAGCAACTTGTTATTCATGCTAGAATCATGACAACAACATGCCAATCATGCTAGAAACATGCTAGCAACTTGCTAATCGTTCTAGAATCATGCCAACAACATGCTAATCATGCTATAAACACACTAGCAACTTGCTAATCATGTTAGAATCATGCCAACAACATGCTAATCATGTTAGAAACATGCTAGCAATTTGCTAATCATGCTAGAATTATGCTAGCAACTTGCTAATCATGCTAGAATCATGTTAGCCACATACTAATCATGCTAGAATCATGCCAACAACATGCTAATCATGCTAGAAACATGCTAGCAACTTGCTAATCATGCTAGAATTATGCTAGCAACTTGCTAATCATGCTAGAGTCATGTTAGCAACATGCTAATCATGCTAGAATCATGTTAGCAACATGCTAATAATGTTAGAAACTTTAAGCTTTTACTTTAAACTACTTTAAACTATTTCAGACTGAAAACAGTCAAACTTAAAACTTTTTTTTTTGTTAAACTTCTTAAAGCTTTCATACTTTTCAAACTTTCTGGTCCGGCTTTCTCAAGCCAACTTAAAGTTTGTCTTGACAAACTTTTTTATGTTGTTACATGATGTTACAATGTACCCCACCTACGGAACACATTGTAACATTTCACTTCCTTACTTTTGATGTAAATAATGAAAAACGTATACACTGTAATTACAAAACAAAGTGACATATTTATACTAGACAAGTGTGAAATTAATGTGGATTAAAAACTATACTCTGAACTCCACGTGGATTTAAACAGACTGAACAATTCAAAAAGTGTTCCCCTACGCCTCTCAGTGTTTTTAGCCTAATTTAAGATGACTGCGAATGACGCGTATCAGAAAAGTGAAGCCAAAGACAAGCGTCAGCATCGCACCTCTTATCAATATTTCACAACAGCTGTCAGCGATCTCTGGTTTAAATCGGCAGGTCATTTTCACCCTGAATGCTCCTTTAAACACCCTATTACCAGGGTACATCAGCGCATACGTTCTGACATTTCCCCACCCGTTACAGACGCTCTTATGTTGCGAAATAAACATATCTGACAGTTCGGCAGCACGGAGGCATGAAATATTATTCCTTCAGCCATGATGTCTTTTGTAGGGCCATAAAGCGGGCCGTTATTGTGCGGCGCTGCGCGAGTGGACGTGAGCATTGATGTGCTACTGCTTATCTGCTTCCCACAGATCATCATCAGCATCACCATGACAATATGTTTAATTAGCGATGTTCCCCGCTATTGATGAAAGGGCCTTCCCAGCCTCCATACATGAACGTACGAGACACACTCCTCTGGCGTTGCTAATTCAAAACCCTTTTATTCAGCTGTCACGCAGGCAGAAGGCGATGGAGCAGTCAGATAACACGCATCTAGCTATTCCTGTCCGCACATTTACCTCACAATAGCTCTATTTATTATGAGTTTATTCATGCGGCTTTCAAAGCGTCGGTACTTAGGTGGTCTCTGACGCGAGATCTTCGCTAGTGCGGAAATTTAACGCAGAAGAACTGCGTTTGGAGTAACTTAACTATAATATTATGTATGGCAATCATTTTGAGAGATGATTACTATTGATATACTATTTTAGTTTTTGTTAATATTTAGACTTTTTATATTTCTATATTCACTTTATTTTCAGTTAAAGTTTCAGTAATTTTGCTGTATTTTCTATAAAATAGTTTATAATTGTATTATTAGTTTTACTTTGAAAATACACTTTTTGCCTTTGCAACAATGCTGATATATTTCAAGTAATGTTTATTTATTTAGTTAATTTTGTGGTTTGTTAACTTATTTATGAATATGTGTAGCATTTATAATTTATTAGTTTTAGATTATTTACTTTTAGTTATTCTGGTGCTTAATATAGACTTTAGTATTATTATAGGTTGTCCTCTAATGTTTAAATATATATTGTGGCCCACAAAACCAGTCATAAAGGTATGTTTTTGTTAATTAAGATTTATACATCTTCTGAAAGAATAAATAGGCTTTTCATTAATGCAGTTTTTGTTAGATGGGACAATTTTTGCAAAAAAAATCTGCAAAAAAATCTAAATATTGAGAAAATCACCTTTAAAATTGTGCAAATGAAGATCTTCACAATGCATATTACTAATTAAAAATTAAGTTTCAATATATTTACAGTAAGAAATTTACAAAATATCTTCATGGAACATGATTTTTAATTAATATCCTAATGATTTTTGGCATAAAAGAAAAATTTACAATTTTGACCCATGCAATGTATTTTAGGCTATTGCTAAAAATATACCCATGCTACTTAATGTTTTGTGGTCCAGGGTCACATATGTATGCATATGTGTGCATGTGTGTGTTTATTTATTTATACTCTGCTTCAGTATTTTCAGTTACTTCAAGTAGTGAGTAGCTTATATTGCAGCTAACTTCTTTTTCAAAAGGTTAGCTTGACTCTATAGTTTAACTACTTTAAATTATGAGCATCTTGAAAACTTCAGTGCAAATTTTCCCCAACACCGAGGACTTCTTCACAGTGCTCTTGTCTCTTTCATCCTTACTGCTGACAATAGGGTGAGTAAATCTTGAGCGACACTACACAGGTAATTAGACTAATAATGGCCATCACCTTAAAATGTGTTTATTTATTTGCCGGGAAATGAAATTGAGGAAGGCACCTCCAGCGTTCCCGCAGAGTGCCAGTTTCTGTGAAATGCACGGGCACTGTTAGTTCTCTGAGAGTAGTGGATCTGTCAAAGTGTATTTGTTGGAAATAATAAAGAGTTCTTTAATGCGTTTGTATCGGGAGGAGAGAGCTGTCTGCTTTCATCATATTCTCAGTTCACCTTTGCAGCAGACGCTCTCTTAACAAGTGCACTGCTAAACTAACTTTGACAAGCTGCAAATTTATGCATTATTGTAACCTCTGAATTCCCCACCACTGGCCTTTTGTAGATTCCGTCTGATGTAGTTCACCTTTTTAGTTAAATTGACAGACGTCTACTTTAAAAGCATAACAAAAGAGGATCATTAAGTGAGTTAAGAATGATTCACAAATGGAAACATACGGGAATATGACCTTTGTCAGTCCTGAAATCTGAAATCACCCCATTCTACTTCAGTGATTGATCTGTGCCAAATAGAACTGCAATAAATACGTTTTTTTGCAAATACCTCCAACTCTGTTGGCTGGGCAAACAGATCCTGCCCACTCCAATTAGCCTATGTATGACCAAAGATACAATACTTGGAAAATCCACACACTCAAAGAAGATGTATAGCTCTTAGACAGATTTTTTTTGTAAAACTGTGTTTATGTAAGCTTCCAAATCTCTTTAGGAATGCTGCACGAATGCACCAGGCTTTCTTCAGCGTCAAAAGCTTATTCACATGCAGCATCCGGCTAACACAGGTGAATGTTTGAAAGCATATCTCTCTGTCAAGCTGACATATTCCTTAGACACTATTTCATATGGTCAGAACGCACAAAAATGAGGTAATGGTCTCTATTATCAGCCCTCCCCTCCCTGACGAAACATACTCTGCAACGGTAAACCCTGTCTTCTCTCCGCTATCTTGCTCAACATGATGATGGTTAGTCGGCGCTAATCTGGTAAAGCCAACCTTTAGAGAGGGAGCCGCATAAGGGCTGGGGGGTGATGGGCTACGGTGTTGGGGATTGCAGTCTTGCCGGTTGCTGCCCCTGTCCACATCCAATGTAAGGTTATAGCAATATCATAATCCCTTCTCAGAGCCCCTTTGCGCAGAAGATGATGACTAAATTTCCAGTGTCTTATCACACACTCCCAGGCTGGAACTAGTACAAGGCGTTCTGAGGGAAACACAGCATGAAAAGTGGGGATGAGATGATCAGATTAGCCCTCTATTGGATTTTGTTTGTGGCACTGTGCAATCGGAGTTGAGCAGGCATTGGGTAAAATGCCCGTGGAGATTCAAAGCCTCCACTGATTCTTTTCACCCATTTTTGACTCTTCTTCATGGGGTTCGCTGAGGCTCCAGGGGAAGGAAGGTTGAAGAGAGGGAGGGAGGGAGGGAGGGAGCAAACAAATTCAGCACTTGAGGGCTTTGGGTTTAGGTGGGTGGGAGCTGGACGGCACCATACAGGGAGACGAGTACGCCTGACTGGGGGGGTATTCAACAGGATGGCGAAAGCGGTCGCTGTCGGATGGGAGGCGTCTCAGAAGAAGACCTGAGGCGAAGGTATTGTCGTTTCACGCGGTCGTTCCACCACAAACCAACTGGGAACCGTTGAGATGCTTTAATGGAATTAGGTAAACCAGCCACCCCCAACACCAAAACCAAACCGAGAGTTTGATAAGAAATGGCCCAACCTGAGCTTCTTCCGGGTCAGCTTTGGTCCTCGTCTTTGGGAACCATTCACACATAGATTTTTCACTCCATGAAGTGTTTTCCAGTGTTTAGGACTGATGAATGAGCAGCAGTTGAGTTTGAATCATTGTGGTTGTCATGTAGAAGACTCCCTACAGGCCCATCTGGGAATTAGACATTGATTTTTGTTATCAGGGCCAAACATTGGGTAGCAGTTCAAACTTTCAGCTCACCAGCTGCCGGTACAATCACAAAAATAAAGGCCCAACATCTCTGTAAACATGCATTAACTGAAGCATTTATGAAGGAAATATTCAATAGCATGGAGAAAGCGGTCATTTCAGATGTGAGGCATCTGGAAAAACAACCTGAGGTGATGGTAATGTTTTAAGTCAGGGGTTCCCAACCTTTTTTACTACGGGGCCCCCCTCCTTATTCGGACAATTTTGCAAGGCCCCCCTATGCCTGACATGTCTTCTTATACTGTACTTCCGCAGTAAAGAAAACGTATTTATTTTGAAACCTTTTTTATTAACCAAAACATTTGTTTTGCCTTATTATTCTTCTACTGCATGTTATAAAAAAACTCAAAATTCAAACAAACTTTAAATTAAAACTTAAAATATACCTTATAATCTTTGAAGTAAAATAATTTTAAAAGTTAGAATTGAGCAGAGGTTTTCTTTAGACATTCTTTACAACTTCAGAGTACTTTTTCTTAAATAAGTGAACCTGCCGTATAACAGGGAGATACCAAAAGACCACTAAACCTATCCCTTTGAACTTGACTGACTGAATATCTACTGTTTGTATCCATTAAAAACTAATACACAAATTCAAAATACAGCAAATACATTCTAAATCTGTTGAAACACTTCGATGTGAAGGTTCGACGAAGTCTGTGGAGTGTTTTTCAAACTGATGAATGAGTAGTTGGGTTGGAATCATTGTGGTTCTTATGTAGAAGACTCCCTAAAGACCACTGCATTGATGAGAAGCCCATCTGGAAACATGCCATTGATTTTTGTTATCAAAGCCAAACATTGGGTAGCAGTTAAAACTTTCAGCTTGTTAATAGATACAATCACAAAAATAATGCCCCAACATCCCTGTAAACATGCATTAACTGAAGCCTTCATGAAGGGGCAGGAGACATTCATCAACATGGTGAAAGCTGTCAGATGGAAAGATGACATGAGGTGAAAGTGTTGTCATTTCAAGAGGCTGTTACACCTCAGACCTACTGAAAAATAGTAAAACCTTGAGATGATTTGAGATGAAACCAGCCAACACCAAAACCAAGCCAATAGTTTGGTAAAAAATTACCCAGCTTGGCCTTCGTCTCTTGGGGGACCATACATTTCTCACTCCATGAAGTGTTTTTCAATGTTTAAACTGATGAATTAACAGCAGTTGCAAAACTAAGCATTTATGAAGGTGGGGTATTCAACATCATAGTGAAAGTGGTCTAGGAAGCTGATGCGAAGGTATTGTCATTTCACAAGTCCGCTCCACCTCAAACCAACAGGAAACTGTTGAGATACTTTAGTTTCAGTTCAGTTTCAGTTTCAGTTTGATTTATTTATCTAGCACAATTAAAGACGACAGAGCTGAGAGGTGGTGCACAGAAAAATATAATTAAACCAATAACCATAAAACAACAACAAAAAACAAAAAAAAAGTAATACACAACACTATATATACACAAACTGTATACAGCAATTTCTCCATCCCATAAGCCTTTTTAAAAAGATATTTCTTTAGTAAAGATTTAAAAACCTGAACAGAACTGGCCGATCTCAAACAAAAAGGCAAGTTATTCCACAAATGAGGTGTTGCCACCGAAAATGTCTGATCCCCCTTAAATTTTAAGCATGTCATAGATAAATCAGACAAATAGTTTGGTGCCAAACCTGTCAGGGACTTATAAACAAAAAGTAATACCATGAACTGGATTCTTTATATACAATGGGGAGCCAATGCAAACTAGCCAGACAGGAGTAATATTTTCCCTCTTCGTAGTTGTTGTTAAAAGCCTGGCTGCAGTATTTTGGACCAACTGAATGCGAGACAGACAAGACTGAGTGACCCCTAAATACAGTGAATTACAGTAGTGCAGTTTAGATTAGATGAATGTGTGGATAACGAATTGTGAGTCCTTGAATGAAAGAAAAGGTTTAATTTTGGCAATCATCCTACGATGAAATAAAATGCTGATTCGACAACTAAGTTTATTTATCAAATTAAAGTGCCGGGTCAAAAATAACTCCTAAATTTCTTGCATAAGAACCTACAGTGTTAGTTATAGGAGTCAAGGTCTTTGAAAGGGTGTTGGCAAAATCCGGATGTCCAAAAACTAACACTTCAGTCTTAAAGTCATTTAATTGAAGGATGTTATCCACTATCCAACTTTTGACTTCACCCAAACAGTCAAATAATGGCTGGAGAGATGTATTCTCATCAGACTTAAATGGGAGATAAATGGCAGATGTGTGTCGTCTACATAACAATGATAAAAAATCTGATGCTTGTGAAAAATATTAGCTAATGGAAGAAGATAGAGGGAAAACAAAACAGGGCCTAAAACGGATCCTTGTGGGACACCACATGTACATGCAGCGGAGGAGAAAGTGGAGTTGTCAATTTCTACAGAAAATATCCTCCCCTTAAGATAGGACACAACCCAGTTTAAAGCTGTTCCCCTGATGGGATTAGGTAGACCAACCACCCCCAACACCAAAGCTTCTCTGGGTCATCTTTGTATTTGGTAACAATCCACACATAGATTTCTCAGACCATCAAGTGTTTTCCAACTGATGAATGAGCAGCAATTGGGTTGGAATCATTGTTGTTCTCATGTAGAAGACTCCCTGCAGACCGCTGTATTGATGAGAGGCCCATCTGGGAATGCGACATTGATTCTTGTTATCAAGGCCAAACACTGGGTAGCAGCTCAACCAACAGATACAATTACAAAACTTAAGGCCCAACATCTCTGTAAACATGCATTAACCAAAGAATTCATAAAGTATATTTGCAACAGTATGTTGAAAGAAGTTGTTGTCGAATTGGAGGCGTCTGGGAAGATTGTTGTTTCAAGTGGCCATTACACCTCAAACCAACTAAAAGTAAAATGTTGAGACGCGTTGATGGAATTAGGTTAACTAGCCATCTCAACACCAAAACTAATAGAAATGGCCCAACTCCAGCTTCTTCCGGGTCAGCTTTGGCATTCACACACAGATTTCTCAGTCAATGAAGTGTTTTCCAACTGATGAATGAGCAGAAGTTGGGTTGGGATTCCCAACTGACTCTCTACAGACCACTGTACTGATGAGAGGCCCATCTGGGAACAAGACATTGATTTTTGTTATGAAAGCATTGGGTAGCATTTCAAACTTTCAGCTCAACAAGAGATACAATCACAATATTAAAGCCCCCAAATCTCTGTAAACATGCATTTACCAAAGCATTTGTGAGTCAATGTCATAAATTTCAAACGCTGATTGAAGTTGGCCTGTTCGTATTCAGATTTTTGTCTGAGGGATATTATCTAATTTGGGGACCATGTCCTTCACATTCATAGCAACAAAATGCGTTCGATTTCCTATCGAGAATGTGTGTGTCTGCTTCATTGTGACATAATTCATTTGTGCTCTGTTTCACAGGCTCTCATATCTCAAGCACGGACCCTTCAGCCATGGAAAAGTCTGGACTCAGCGTTAGCCCTGTCGATAAGGTAATGGCAAAAATCAATGGCAAAGATTTGGGTCAGATCTTAATTAAAAGAAACAACTGCTGATACAAATGATGTTTCCAATGTATCGATATTGCGGGAGCACAAGAGTTGAGCGTTGAAGAGCATTGATCAATGTACTTAACATTTGCATCCTCTTTCATCTTCTGTGAGACATCACTTAAGGGTCTTTCTCTTCTTTCCTCGGCTTCCTGCTCGCCTGCAAGGTGAACCGAAGGTTTACAAGGTTGTTCTTTCATTTGAAGCACTTCTTTCACCGCTGCCCTGTGCTTGAAGACAGGAGGAATCAAAGATCCCATTAAAACCAACAACGGGAGCCCTGCATCAGCCTTATGAAAATCAATGCACTTTCAGAAGAGACATACGTTGCGGACTTTCAATTACTAACATGCTAATGCGAGGGGACGAGCCTCTTCTGCTTCCAGGTTAATGGTCTAACCTCAGTCCTGGTTTGACTGGGACTCCTTATGGAACTGAGTCTTTCCTTTCAGTGGCTTCTTATATTCACTGTGATTCTTGCTTTGGTTTCTGAGGTCGAACTTTCAAAGCGGAGGCTTGTCAAAGCTTAGACGAGAGAACAACGTATCCTCAAAGAGCAGAGAAAAAAATCTTAATGCAGGGACTTAAACAACCGCGCTGTCTCGACACAACTGAAGCGGCTTCAAACTGCTCCAGTCTCACACGAACCATAAAACAATGATTATTAAAAGGGAAACTGAATTGATGGATCCCATTAAAAGCAACCAAAAGTCTCTGGAGGCTTGGCTGCACAAACACCCAAAGTCAATAGCACGATTCCCAGGGTAGCTCTGACCAGAGACCTACTTTAAAGAGACATCAATCTGGCATGGCAGTTTCCAGGTAATGAAGCTACACTGGATCAATATTCAAGATTTCTTTCTTTAAATAAGCTAATAATGTTTGTGTTGCTCCTCTCGCAGGATGTTTTCAAGGCTTGCTCCAGTTACAATACCAAGAGTGGACTGATGACTAGACCAGCAGATGACTATCACTGCTATAATTTGTGTATTAAGCAGCCCCATTTATGCCTGTCTGCTTGTTATTTGTTTTTTGCTTTCTTAATTCCCAAATAGACTTTTCTTGGTCACAATCCTACAAATTCAATATGCACTGTTTGAAAATCATTACAACATCATGTTGATTGATCGCAACTAGTCACTTAGGATCACCAAGGCCTGTAGTTTTGACGAGGCGAGAGCACAGACGGGAGTGTCTCCAATCCTATAATGCATTTAGGTACACAGTCCTGTCAGATGGGACACTGATGAGTAATTTGTAGAGTTGCATATCAACTTAAAGATTTTACATGCAAGTAATTTTAATGTCCCACCCACAATCTCATTTTCAGAAGATAGACTCTGTCATTACTCCAGCTATGGTGTCCATCTGAGCACTGATTTCTCTTTTTATTCAGCCTGAATAACCATTAATTCCAAATGTACTCAAGCCATGCACAGACAGCAAGTTTCCCCTCAAATGGATCAGGTCTCTAGTCAAAATTTGATAAACATATCAATAATGCATTTATGCTGGGTAGAATATTTTCATTATCCATGCATGTTCCTCAAGAAGCACAGAGGATACTTTTTGCTTCAAAGACAGATTTTAGTCCTTTTCTTCTGCATTTTATGCATCAAATGTTAATGCCTCTGAAAGTTTTATTATCTGTCTCCATTATCCTAATGCATCTGATTCGCAGAAACTCTCTGAATCATGTATTAGGCTATTGTGCTATGTAAAACAGCCCTTGAATTATACTATTTTAGGCACGACATGAGGAAGCCTCTTTGTTTAGCAAAAGGACCTACAAACACAGGCAGGACGGGAATAAAATCAGACAAACTACATGGTATTTCAGGTCATTTCAGTTCAGCTTTTAGTTTAAATTTGGTGAGAATGGCTTTGATGTTCCCTTCATTGCACTCTGACTAGAATAAAAAAAAGGCAAGAATGTAAAATCATATATATATATATATATATATATATATATATATATATATATGCGCAGCTGCAGGTCCTCAGTGAGCTCCTTTGTCTTAGCCATGACTGTCCACAAACCAACAGCAGAGAGCTTCTGTTTTTCACCTGTTGAGTTGATTAAAACAGCTGTTCCCAATGAATCAGGGTAATTAGGATGCTTTAGAACTAGGGGTGGGACGATACAGGTAACTCACGATTCAATTCTGTGGCGATATGTGGCCCACGATATCGATAATATCGCGATTCACGATATCTACGATATTCAATATATTGGAAGAAATTTCATCAACGATATATCACGATATATGTGACTGAAAAAGAAAAAATACCCATAATAAGGAAATCTTATGCATTTATTAATGCCAACATTTCCAACACTGTGCAAAGAAATATGCATTTGCATAATAACTCACTGCCTCCTGGTCTTAAATGTAAACACTGTACAGCTAGACAGATAAAAGTGCCTGAACATTAAAAAACAACATGAACATTAACTAACATGTGTAAACCGTGATACTGAAACGTCAGTATACTATACTTACTATAGTAAGTTACTGTAAAGTGCTTTATGTTAACCTGGACAGTGGTCACATCAATGCATATTCTTCTTGAGGAACACTAACGCCTGTTTCACACATACTCCGTCTGCAGTGTGTATGCAGTCCGTGTGCGTTACGTATGCGATGCAGAAGCAGCACGGACTCGTTTTGCTTTCACACAGGACACGTTTGCAGTCCGTTCCTGATCCGCGGCTGTTTACCACAACCATTTATCCGTTATTTTGATTTCAAATACAAACGTGCTTTTTCAGCATTGTGATACTCTTTTATCACAGTACACTAATACAATTCTAGATATATTCACGTTTAAACTCAACGTATAATAAACAACGTATTATTCAATGCACTTGCACAGCAACCGCGTGCAGTGTGAACGCTCTAGTCCGTTAACATGGGTGCGGAAAAAAATACTCAACGCATAAGCACTGCAGACGGAGTATGTGTGAAACAGGCGTAACTGATCAGCATGCTCAACTAGCGGGTGCGTCTTTGATTTGTTTTTCGTTATCTTCCGCCATTCTTCTCACTTCTCTTTTTTTCTGCGCTTCTTCTCTGATGTTGTAAGATAACTTGTGTTCTTCACTGGCCGCTGCTTCCGCCACTTTACGCCTATTTACTCGAACAGCGCCCCCCGCAAACAGAATGGTAGATATTGGGTAGTGACAGTGACACTGACGACGGGTAAATTAATCATTTGTGTTGTAATAAAATATCGATATTGGCCGTTAGTGTATCGATTATTTATTGCGACAGAGAGCACAACAATATATTGCAATATCGATTTTTTTTCCCACCCCTATTTAGAACAGCTTGGACTATTTGGAATAGTATAGAACTTTGGATTTTCCCATAGACTGTGACAGTTTGCAAAGGGTATGAATAATTTTGGACATGCCACTTTTTGTTCAAATGTAAATAAAAGCTGAGAAATATATATATATATATTTTTTTTTCAAAATGATACCTGTTGTACATCGTCTTATTATCTTTTGGGAGAAGCCTGTGTCATTTCCGGTCAAAAATAAAAACTTGCTGGTTGAATAAAAGTAACTTTAAGTCAGAATTTGCCAGGGGTATGAATAATTTTGGGCTTGACTGTACATATATATATTAAATATATTTAAAAAAAGCTGCATGCAATATCTTCAGATGTTCAGAGTTGCTGTGAACTCTGACACATCTGATAGTCTCTCCGTATGATCAGTATAAAGACTTTAGCTTTGTTCTGTTCATCAAGGATGAAATGTGGCTTTTTTGGTTTTCTTTTACACTGGTTCAGGCCTGAAATGGAGCAGCAGATGTGTTAAGAGTAGAATAACTCAGTCCAGAGGGAGAATAATATCACCTACAATAACATATGCACATTATTTGGAGACAGGTATTTAAGCAGGGGAAACGGCCATGTGAAATTGTTAATAAAGCAGGCTGGTGAGATTGACTGGCGTTGGATAAACTCAATAATTTCCTCTTTTCAAAGCTCAGCCGCACGCTACAGGACTCACGGTGATCACATCAAAGGAAAGCAATGAAATGACTTTTTTATGTATTTAAACAGACGGAGGTTGCGATTGTTCCAGCTACAATATTTCCAGCGTGTATTATGTGATGTACTGATACAACTTAATTTCCCTCCAATTGCTGTCTGTCACCTAAAAGTAAATTTGTCCGGTTTTCATCTGCACCATTGTGTCAAGTTGGAAGACCACATCAAACATTTAATCTGATCAACAGGAAATGAACACACACGCCAAAATCCAATGAGTGAGGGCTAAATGATTGGTCTGTAGATGAGCTGAATGTAAATTAGTGCATAAATGCCTATGTGTACGCTTCTCTAAAGAAGACCTGTCTGCTTTCAAATATCAGCGAGGCGCTGCCGCGGGATTTAATATCCCAGCGTTTGCGAGCACAAAGAAAACTGGGTTGCATTGAAGATTTAATGGCAAAAACTATTTTAATATAACCACGAGAAGTGAAACATATCCCACGATCCACTGTCAAGAAACATAAAACTTTGCCTGGTTAATCAAAATGACCATCGAAACCTCGATTTGACAGGCGGTATAAATCACCGCATGTGCGGTTCCGTCCTAAGCAGAGCAATATGGTAAAAGAGCATCTCCAAGCTAATATAAAACTAGCTGAGGGCCTCTGCGTGGATCAGGTGGAGGTGTTTGTGGTTCAGATCAACTCTGGGTCTATTTTCCTTGTAGTCAGTCAATACTTCCTGTCATTGGCCAAGAGACAGGCTATATGATTCAGGATAGAGCGTGGGACTTTCAGCCATGGTTGAATTGTGAAGAAACCACCATAAGCTCATGCGGTTAGTTCCAGCTTCTTGTGTCATCATGCATTTTATTTTTCCACTTTGTCAGCGTGGAAAAAAAAAAGCCACAGTACTGTTGAATGTCATTTGTATTGTGCATGCTAATAATCAAACTCTCTCTCAGATTCATTCTACATTGATATGAGGGTGATTACATGATTACAGAATTATGAACTATCTGTTTAAGTGTTATTTTGGTGTGGATTATTTTTTCCCCAGTCATTTTTGCTATAAGATGCATACGATGCAAACTGTCTCTTGGAAAAAAAAATATAATACATGACATATAATATCCTATATCAGGACTGATATTGTCGATTCTCAATATACAGTTTTCAAATACATACATTTTCTGAACAGATAAGGGTATAAGTTATAACATACATAGAAAACAAATACATTAATACAATACACACTACCAGTCAAAATATTTTTAATTGTTTTTTAATGAAGCATCTTCTGCTCAAAGTATCAGCAAAAACATTAAAAAATTAAATAGTTTTAACTGTTTTCTATTTGAATACATTTTAAAATGTAATTTATTCCTGTAATCCAAAGCTGAATTTTTAGCGTCATTACTACAGTCACATCATCCTTCAGAAATCATTCTAACATTTTGATTTGCTGCTTAAAAAAACATTTATTATTTTTATTACGTTGGAAACAGCTTAGTATATTTTTTTAGGGTTCTTGGACAAATAGAAAATTTCAGAAGAACAACATTTATCTGAAATAGAAATATTTTGTAACATTATAAATGTCTTTATCATCACTTTTTATCAATTTAAGCATCCTTGCAACATATTCATTTCTATGTTCCCTCCCTTAAAAAAAACTAATAAATAAATAAATAATAATACTGACTCCAAGCTTTTGAATGGTATAGTGTATAATGTTACAAAAACCTTTAGTTTCAGATAAATACTGATCTTTGATTTTTTTATTCATCAAAAAATCCTGAAAAAATATGGTCAACTGTTTTAAATATTGATAATAATAATAAAGAAATAAATACATTTTTCTTGAGCAGCAAATCAGCATATTAGAATGATTTCTGAAGCATCACGTGACACTGAAGATTGAAGATGCTGATGCTGAAAATTCAGCTTTGATCACAGAAATAAATTACATTTCAAAATGTATACATACAGAAAGCAGTTTTTTTAAATAGTAAAAATATTTCACAATTTTACTGTTTTTGCTGTACTTTGGATCAAATAAATGCAGGCAACTTTTGACTGGTAGTGTATATAAAATAATATAGGTGTCATATATATTTTAACTTCATATGACAATACATTTCACATATATAAATGTAATATGCATATTGGGTGAGATTTGAAACAAAAACGTATTAAAAAATCAGACAAAAAGACTGAACAGCTTTAATGAGCGAAAGTACTCCAAACCCATAAAGCATTGTAAATGACAATCAAAATAGAACACTAGAGGAATATAAAACTATTTGTTTCAAGATGTTAATTACACATATTGAAAAATGTGCAAATTATGCATACAAAAGCATTTACTTCCTGAAATTCTCTGATTGGTAAAGATTTCTCTGCAGAATCTTGGGTAATGTAGTTTATGATAATGTGGACTAATGGCACGAACAAACGCATATATTAGCAATCTCACAGTAGGTTTGTCTTTAAAGGAGGATTTCTTGGAATTTTTACTTTGCTCTCTATAACATGACCAGAATGTTGCATTGACCACTGACCAATATTTGTATTTTGAACTGATTTTATATGCTTCACTTAAAAAGTGAAGATTAAGAATCAAAAACTGAAAACTGACCATGCATTCCTGCTATTTATAGATATTCAATCCAGGCCTGATTTTGGCATCTTTCTCAGTGAGGATTCAGATAAATAACAGTCGACATCAGCGTATATTTTACACTCGAGTACCTCGTTCACAAAGGTTACGCAGAAACACAGACCTTCAGCTGGAGCAAGCGGAGTTCGATCTGCTCCGACAGAGAGGCCGTGTTAGTCACGCCGGCGGTGAGAGGAATATCTCTAACGTGCACTGAGCGGACGCCTTTAACCGCAGGACTCCTTTCCGTTGACATCACCTGTTTTCCAGAGCATTGAGAGTCATGAAACCCTCCAAGAGATTAAAAAACATAATGGAGTTTGAAGGTCTTTTGTGCGGCTGATATTGTCTCGTGGTCTGCTGTTTGCCTTGAGGAAGAGGAGCTTCTTGTGGGTAATAATATACACCAAATAAAGAATTGAATTTGAAAGGAATCGGGACAACAGCAATAACAGGACAATGGAGCACAATAGAGCACAATAGCGGCTATTTAACTGCCCCGCAGATGAAGGATGGGTTTACAGCCGGGGCTTGAATAACGCTCTCCGACCGGGCTGAAGAAAGGCGAACACAAAAAAGGTTCCCCAAGCTTTTGAGGCCAGTGTCAATTTATTATATTTCCTGAAGCTTTAACCACAGATTCATGACCAGAGTTTTTACCATCTAATTAGTCAACGTCCCGCTCTGGGTTTTCGGTCTCGCCGTGATACAGGAGGTCGCCCTGACATACCTGCCCCAGGTGGAGACTTGACAGAGTTCAAAGCACTCTTGTTCGAGCCACAATGTGGTGCCACAAGGCCAAAAGTATCAGGACACCCATTATGTCAGGACCGTCTCATCTCAGGTTCTTCAATCTACCTGAACGACGCCAGCGATCGTCTGACCCTCCGTACAAAGGAGATTTGCAACAATCGGCTATCTGCGAAATGCTGATAAACCTAGTTAATCCCTTTTATTGAAAGTGCGTAGCTCATGTTAAACAGTCAGTGCTACATGTGTTCGTTTCTGTCCTCCATTCAGCTCGACTAATCAGCGACATATCAAACTACTCAAAGAAATCACAAACTCGTACGTCCGGATTCATTCGGTGAATTCTCGGTGGGCGTAATGGATATATATTGCATTTTGCATGAAAATATATTCTTAAAACCTCATTTGAAGCTCTGACGTCTCATTCACGCCAAAGCCATTGGTGCAACATCAACATTTATATTTAGTCTTTTTGCGGATGAAGTAATTTGACCTTGCAATTATTCTAGTAAACAAACCCAATGTGCTATTTTATATATGCAGAATAAAAAATAAGTTACACTTTATGCTGATTTACTTCAGACATTCTGTTGACTAGAAGCAACTACTACTAACCTAACAGTCTACTAATACTCTAATGAAAGTTAGTTGACATGAAGTAGCAAAGTTACTTACACTTAGGGTTAGGTTGGGGCTTAGTCTAAAGTCTAAAGTGAACTATCAAAATAAAGTTTAACCATTAATATTTAATGGCCTTTTTGGAGCCCGGAGCTGGTATTGCATGAAAATATTCTTCGGAAATGGCAAAAAATAGTGGCATGCAGGTTTTAAATGATTTTATTCTATGAAAGTGCTCTAAATTTAACCATATTCAGAATGAAAAATTATAAGTTGATTTACTTTAGACATTCTGTTGACTAGAAGCAACTACAAGTCAACTTATTCTACTAAGCCTACTAACCTAACAGTCTACTAATGCTCTAATGAAAGTTAGTTTGATCATTAAGTAGCAAAGTTACCTAGGGTTAGGGTTAGATTAGTCTAAAGTGTAACCAAATAATATTTAATGGCCTTTTTGGAGCTTGGTCTGTTTTTGCATGAAATGGCAAACAATAATGACATGCAGGTTTTAGATGATTTTATTCTATGAAAGTGCTCCCAAGTTAACCTTATGCTTCAACAATGAACTTGCATTTCGTAGAAGCCGTTCTTGTGGTTTTAGGAGACGCCGCTGTTTGTCAGTTCTGCATTGTGTTCGTAGAGAAAGATCTTTATAACTTCATGACACGCAGACTGAAAAATGACCTTGAGCCTCCACCACATATTCAGATCCTAACAACCAGTATGAAACCTTACAACACTCTCCAACCCCAGGCATTGTTGTGATGTGGTGTAGTTTAGACCACCAGCAGCTCCAGAGATCTACGGCAAAACACGTACATCCGGACTCTAATACAGACATTAAACATCTAACTTCATCACATCAACTACGTGTAAAGTTGCATTCATTCTAAATGCATTCAAACTGCATACATTTCTAGTACAAAAATCTAAACACTGGATGAAGTCAGTTTCAAAATCAAATCAGTTTGATACATTAGAGTCAAAAGTTTTTACGGAGGAAATTTTTCTCATTTCGTCAAGACATAATTCCGAAAATACTTAGAACAGACAGGAAACACTATATTTTTTTTACAATTTTGGGGGGAATAAAATCCCTCTGTAAAAACCTTCAGGATAATAAAATGTAGGAATAAATGACAGGAATAAAAATGTAAAGTTTGGTGTGTGTAAGTGCTACTGAAGTGGAGATTTATGGCTCAGTGTGGGAGAAAAAACTCATTTTGAGAAAACTGCCTTTAAAAATATGGATTATAATTGAAATCTATTGACACAAATAGATAAAGTGCTATAAAGGAAACACTTAACAGTCTTTTTTGGATGCTTTCTTTCCACTAATCTGAAAAAAAAACAAAAAACAAAAAAAACACTTCATGAAAAACCAAAAAGCCCAAAATCTCAAACTTGATAGGTACATGATTTTTTTAATCAATAGCACACTGTACAAAGTAGGAACATCAAAGCAACTTTCCATAAGAGCCAACAATATAAATATTAAACAAATGTAAACTAAAACCCAGATTGGTAGACATGGCTACAGAAAAGATATGTTCTTCACAAAAACTTTGGGAAACCAAAATGGTTCTTCTGTGGCATCACTGTAAAAACCTTCTTTTGAAACCTTTATTTTAAGAGTCTAGCATGATCTGGTAGACTACACCTGAGACAATACATCACTAAAATCCAGACACTTTAAAATGCACAAAGGGATCATAACCACAGATGCATCTGAATGCATGCATGACTAAATACAATTACAATGCATCACTATTTCACCCCAGATCCCTGGTTTAAACTGCATTGTGGAATGTTAGAGTAATAAATGCTGGTTTTGCATTGAAATACCACATGCTAATGTGGCACATTTTAACTTATAGAAGCATCTATCTGCTCCAATGTAAATGTGCATGTGATTTAAATATTGCTACATAAGCAATTTTTCATAAGAGCCAGATTGGTAACCAAACCTACATTGGCAGGTAAGATAGCTTATTATTTATTGGATTCCTTTGTTTATTTATTTACAATGCATGATGCAGCACACATGGCCACACACAAAAATAAAGCTTTTTTACTGGCATGAAGAACCTTTAACCTTTCCACTGCACTTAAAGTTCTTTTGACTACTAAAATGTTCTTCACAAGAGCTCTGGGAAACCAAAATGGTTCTTCTGTGGCAACACTGTAAACACCTTCTTTTGAAACCTTTATTTTAAGAGTCTAGCATGATCTGGTAGACTTAACACCAATGAAATCCAGACACCTGAATCTAAACTTTAAAATGCACAAAGGGATCATAACCACAGACGCATCTGAATGCACACATGACTAAATTTAATTACAATGCATCGCTATTTCACCACAGATCCCTGGTTTAAACTGCATTGTGGGATGTTAGAGTAGTAAATGCTGGTTTTGCATTGAAATACCAGATGCTAATGTGGCACATCTCAACCTATAGAAGCATCTATCTGCTCCAATGTAAGTGTGCATGTGATTTAAATATTGCAACATAAGCAATTTTTCATAAGAGCCAGATTGGTAACCAAACCTACATTGGCAGGTAAGATAGCTTATTATTTATTGGATTCCTTTATTTATTTATTTACAATGCATGATGCAGCACACATGGCCACACACAAAAATAAAGCTTTTTTACTGGCATGAAGAACCTTTAACCTTTCCATTGCACTTAAAGTTCTTTTGACTACTAAAATGTTCTTCACAAGAGCTCTGGGAAACCAAAATGGTTCTTCTGTGGCATCACTGTAAAAACCTTCTTTTGAAACCTTTATTTTAAGAGTCTAGCATGATCTGGTAGACTACACCTGAGACAATACATCACTAAAATCCAGACACTTTAAAATGCACAAAGGGATCATAACCACAGATGCATCTGAATGCATGCATGACTAAATACAATTACAATGCATCACTATTTCACCCCAGATCCCTGGTTTAAACTGCATTGTGGAATGTTAGAGTAATAAATGCTGGTTTTGCATTGAAATACCACATGCTAATGTGGCACATTTTAACTTATAGAAGCATCTATCTGCTCCAATGTAAATGTGCATGTGATTTAAATATTGCTACATAAGCAATTTTTCATAAGAGCCAGATTGGTAACCAAACCTACATTGGCAGGTAAGATAGCTTATTATTTATTGGATTCCTTTGTTTATTTATTTACAATGCATGATGCAGCACACATGGCCACACACAAAAATAAAGCTTTTTTACTGGCATGAAGAACCTTTAACCTTTCCACTGCACTTAAAGTTCTTTTGACTACTAAAATGTTCTTCACAAGAGCTCTGGGAAACCAAAATGGTTCTTCTGTGGCAACACTGTAAACACCTTCTTTTGAAACCTTTATTTTAAGAGTCTAGCATGATCTGGTAGACTTAACACCAATGAAATCCAGACACCTGAATCTAAACTTTAAAATGCACAAAGGGATCATAACCACAGACGCATCTGAATGCACACATGACTAAATTTAATTACAATGCATCGCTATTTCACCACAGATCCCTGGTTTAAACTGCATTGTGGGATGTTAGAGTAGTAAATGCTGGTTTTGCATTGAAATACCAGATGCTAATGTGGCACATCTCAACCTATAGAAGCATCTATCTGCTCCAATGTAAGTGTGCATGTGATTTAAATATTGCAACATAAGCAATTTTTCATAAGAGCCAGATTGGTAACCAAACCTACATTGGCAGGTAAGATAGCTTATTATTTATTGGATTCCTTTATTTATTTATTTACAATGCATGATGCAGCACACATGGCCACACACAAAAATAAAGCTTTTTTACTGGCATGAAGAACCTTTAACCTTTCCATTGCACTTAAAGTTCTTTTGACTACTAAAATGTTCTTCACAAGAGCTCTGGGAAACCAAAATGGTTCTTCTGTGGCAACACTGTAAAAACCTTCTTTTGAAACCTTTATTTTAAGAGTCTAGCATGATCTGGTAGACTTAACACCAATGAAATCCAGACACCTGAATCTAAACTTTAAAATGCACAAAGGGATCATAACCACAGACGCATCTGAATGCACACATGACTAAATTTAATTACAATGCATCGCTATTTCACCACAGATCCCTGGTTTAAACTGCATTGTGGGATGTTAGAGTAGTAAATGCTGGTTTTGCATTGAAATACCAGATGCTAATGTGGCACATCTCAAGCCATGGAAGCATCTATCTGCTCCAATGTAAGTGTGCATGTGATTTACATATTGTAAAGAGTGCAGGTCCACCCTTTACCTGCTCAGAGGCCACGGTCCCTGTGGGCATATATATACTCCAGAGAGAAGGACTGCTCTTTATCTCCATCTAAATGGCTCTCCACACATCTCCGAATAATGCCGACCCGCTCAGAGCCGATAGGTCAGAGAAGAAAGGAAAAAAACACACCCCGCAGCAAATAAAGAAAGTAAGCGAAGAAAGAAAATGCAAAAACGATAAATAAGACAGATAGTTTGTTCCATTGTTCCGGCCGGCTGCGGGGGGGTCGGACCTTTTTATGCACACTAAGCAGAACAATACGACCGAGAGCGCTGATGAAACGCACAATCCTCCGGCTAGCGGGCGTCTCGTCGGGGTGGGCCGCGCGTGATAAAGGTAGCGGCGGCTGATAACTGATAGAATTGGTCTGGGTGAATCTTCAGCCGCGGGGTCCGTCTCTGACAGCCTGTATGAGCTTTAATAAAATCATTAGAATGTAAATGCATTATTGCAAAATAAGAGCCTAACGTCGGCTTGACATTATCTGTCGGCGGCGAATGAATGCGGCGATTACCAGTCTCCGATTAGATGATAGCGGCGACTTATCTTTATTAAAATGTTCTCAAATGGAGTCTTCATTTCGCATGATTGAGTTTTAAGCAAATGTAATATTCAGTCACGCTGAAAGGCAGATGCCGGCCTCAAAATAATTAGTGTAGATTTCGCATTGCGTACAAGTGTTTCGTAACAAATCAGATTTCGAAATCCGTCTCTGCATTTGCATAAAAAAGAGACGGATGTGCTAATAAAGAGATTATTGAAAGAATTAGCTTGTGGAACAAGTTTCATAAACATGTAAGAGGGAAAAATGAACATTTGATTCGGCTAAAAGTTTTTGCGCGTCGCCATTATTGGATTGGGTTTCTAACGCTCGTTCATTTCATGTCAGATCAGAGGCTGAGCTCTTCCTGAAGTCGGCCGGCGATCTGAATGCAAATGTCTGACAGGCGGGCGAGGGAAATAATACGTCGCAGATCAAATATCCCTGAAAATTGGGTTCGGTCTGACATGAAAAGTAGTTAACTGTAATATTGATCTGTAATAGACTCTGGCTAATGCTGAATTCATATGTGAGGCCTTTAGAAGCAGCTCAACAAATGACCTGCTCATCTGAGACGTACAGAACTGGGCAATGGGAAAGAAAGAGAGACATGCAAAGAAAAGAGTTAAGAAATAGTCATTAGACACGCTGAATTATTCCTGTGTTGTGTTCCTGGTGCTGTCGTACCATAACATCATGTCAATGTATTCACACGACACTTACATCAAGAATTGAATACAATAAATGCATCAAGAAAATGACAATAATTCTAATATATATATATATTTATATACATAAGGTCACAGGGGTCGAACATAAACATGTATTTCTTTCACCGTCCAGACCAAAAATAAAAAGACAGAAAAAATAAATACTAAAATGTCATTATTAACAGTATTTACACCGTTAAAGCATTACACAGGTTTATAATGCTTGGAATAAAATAATAATAATAATAATAAAAATAAATAAATAATTAAAATAAATAAAGTAAGGTAAAGTAAAGTAAAGTAAAATAAAATAAATTACTAGTAAATGTCACAAATAATTACAAAAAATGGCAAGTAACACATTAAATTAAACATAAAATTTTGAGCAGAAATACTGAAATATCAGTTTTATTTCCATTTTTTACAGTGAAATACCCAATATTTGTGTAAACAATTATTTACAACAACAAACTGCTGATTATATGTGACCCTGGACCACAAAACCAGTCTTAAGTCGCTGGGGTATATTTGTAGCAATAGCCAAAAATACATTGTATGGGTCAAAATTATTGATTTTTCTTTTATGCCAAAAATCATTAGGACATTAAGTAAAGATCATGTTCCATGATGATTTTTTGTAAAATTCCTACTGTAAACTTATCAAAATGTAATTTTTGATTAGTAATATGCATTGCTAAGAACTTAATTTGGACAACTTTAAAGGTGATTTTTTTTCTCAGTATTTTGATTTTTTGCACCCTTAGATTTCAGATTTTCAAATAGATGTATTTCGGCCAAATACTGTCCTATCCTAACAAACCATACATCAATAGAAAGCTTATTTATTCAGCTTTCATATGATGTATATATCTCAGTTTTGTAAAATTTAACCTTATGACTGGTTTTGTGGTCCAGGGTCACATATGATGAATCATAAGGCATAATAAATCTATACTAACAGATGTAATAATGCATTAGTAATGCATTTATGCACAAATTAAATTTAGCTGATTTTAGAATACTTTTAGGATATTTTTAAGACAATGTTCTGTTGATTGTAGGGGTAAGCGGGGCACAACCTAACGCGGGGTTAATTGTAACACACGTGGTTCAAATATTTCCACACACGCTAGCGTAACCAAATTTACGGTGTTTACTAGTTGCCATAGCAACACTATGCAGAGAAAAAAGAGCGCCAAAATTCAAAAGCATTTTGAAGATATCGCTGAATATTTATTTTACCATAGTAAAAGTACATTTCTGGCTGAAGTGAACTTTTCATTTCAGTTTTTAGTATTCATTTAAAGTTAGACAAAACGGCTATTATTTTAATCTCCAATTTGTTATTTATCAGTTTAGATAGTTTATTAATGCTTGACAAACCAGCAGAAGACACTAACCTGTTTTTAAACTCCAGTGGCGCAGATGGGGAACGTTGTAACACTGTGTGACAATATGCCCCGCTGTTATTAAACTATGCTATTCTATGACATAAGCGGTGCAATTTACACTATTTACTTCTAAGGATTTTGATAAGAAACCACAAGAAACAGGTGAATAAAGGCTGACAATCAGTGTTTAATGTTCAGATGTTATTATTTCAAGAAATGTAAAGCAGTTTGGCTGGTTTATGTGTGTGGTGTTCTATGAGAACTGTGTGTGGAGGGAGGAGAGTGTTTTTCTGAATGTCTAAATGTGTTTCATCTATTTGTCCACATTGTTTTGAACTACTGTACAGCTGTGTGTTGCGATCAGGGCCGTTCAAAGCATTGTTGCGATGTGTTCATTGTCAAACTCCAAAATTAGACCATTTTTATTTAAAAAAAAAACGTCATTACTTCGTTTGAAAAAGTTAACACATGTATTTTACTGACAAAATATTTTAGTTTGTTGTGTATATTTTTTTCATTCGATCAGATAACATTTTAAGATGTCATATGGTCGTGTTACAACGTGCCCCTCAGATGTTACAATGTACCCCATCTATGGGGCATGTTGTCACGTTTCACTTCCTTTCTTTTGAGGTAAATAACGGAAAACGTATACACTGTAAATATGAAACAAAGCGATATATCTGTACTAGACAAGTGTGAAAATAATGTGGAAAAAAAATTGTACTCTGAACCCCAAGTGGATTTACATAAACCGCGAAATTCAAAAATGCACAAATGAATCTTTGCTGATTTTCAAGAAAAATACAAAAAAATGGTGTAGAAATAATCTTCAGTCAGAAATTGCTAGTTAAAGCATTATACAGGTTTATAACACCTGGAAAAGAGTAAAAAAATAAATAAAAATAAACTATTTTTATATATTTGAAAACGTTTTACTCAGAAATTGCTAGTAAATTTCAACAAAAAATGGCAAGTAACACATTGAATTAAACTAAATTTGAAGTAGAAATACTGAAATAGTATTTTCTTTTAAACTATACTCAAATATCAGCTTTATTTCCTTTTTTTTACAGTGTAATACCCAATATTTGTGTTAACAATTATTTACAACAACGAACAGCTGATTATATGAAGAATCATAAGGGCTAATAAATCTATACCAATAGATGTAATAATGCATTAATAATGCATTTATGCACAAATTAATTGCGTAGAAACAATTTCCAGTTAGAAAAACAACACTCTGAAGTCAATTTCATAATTAATTACAAAGAATCGGCAACTAACACATTGAACTAAACATGAAATTTTGAAGTAAAATGACTGAAATGCTTTATATTCTTGTAAAACCCTCCAATAATCTTAGTTTAATTTCACATTTTACTGTTTCACTTTTTCTACTTAAAAAAGTTCAATTAATTTGTAACTTGCTGTTTCTTTGTAATTATTTGATTTCAATTTCCGTGAGAAATAATTTCAAAGTAAATCCTACACCATTTGTTTTCAGTATACGATGATGGCAGATCAGTGAGTGAACACCTGCAACTTAGCAAGATCTGCAGAAAGTCACATGTGAAGCAATAACCCCAAATACTGCATACGGAGTCACGGAGAGCAGCAGAAAGGCCCTAAAAGCGCAGAATAATGGAGGCGTTTACATTAAAGCAGACTCGGGGGACGCGAGCGGCGGCGCTGCGGATGCATCACTGCCAGCATGCAGATTGGGTTTGTTGGGCCAAAAGATAAATACCTTTTAAAGAAGGCGGTGCGTCCAAACCCGCGCGGTAATTCTAGGTCAGTAATTGAACTGGGCTATAATTATCCATGGGAGATAATATTAACTTATAGTCAACGTGTGAAAAGAGGAGTCCATAATTCATCACGGGGAAAGGGATGCTGGCTGCATTGTGTAGTTGAAATATGATGGCACCATTTTTATGCTGTCATAATGACAACTGATGTGCTTATTTTCCCTCTCTTGCCTCCAGGGGATGATGAAATACTAGGCAAACATACTTTCTCTGGGAGAGAGGACACTCCATCATAGGGACTCGGGTCCTGCGCAGAAGGGCGGGCCGGGGGAGACTCGGCTGCTTTTCTTCTGCTTTTTATTCGCCGAAGCTCAGTCTTCGATCGCGGCGTCCCCTAAACCAAACGAAACGTTTGCAAATGCACCACGGTTCTCTTCGCCTTTTAATTACACGCCTTTTCACCTGCTCCTGCAAATTAGCGGCGCGTCGGTCGGCGTGTTCCGAAGCGTGTTCTACTGGTCAAAGCCCTGATTTATTGGCAGCCATCTTGTCATCTGACACCTGGGGTCTATTACGGCCCTCGTCAGGCGAGGTGGCAACATTTACAATAGGTCAGAGAAACACCAGCGCCGCGCTCCACGCCTGACACCGACCCATTCATCTCATCTGAATAATGAAGCTTATTGATGGAAATTACCAGCAATGAGCCCCAAGGCACCCAGAGGCGGACGGCTGTCAGAGCTCATTCCCCCGGTCAGAGCCGGCTGCTGCGTGTAACTACATTATAATACAGACCACAGACAAACACACTTAACCCCACTCAGTTCACGTCGCACAACCAAATCAATGCCGTTCAATGCATTAATCGCTTTAGACTTCTTTAGGAAATTCTGAGATTTGAGTATTTATTTTATGGAGTATGGAAATAGAATATTTGTTCAGAAAAGTGTCCTAACGCTCATGTTATTTATACAGCACTTGACTTTCACTTTCCAGTGTGTTGGATAGATTTGAACATTATTTGATTGAATTGCAAAGACATTCAATAAGTTGTAAAGATCTGAGATATTCAATAATAGCAGCTATATACAGTAGTAAACATCGCTTGATGCAAGTGTACTCTCTGTATGCAGATAAAAACTCATTTAGTGTGTATTACTTTACATATGAGTGCACTGTACGTATCCATTTATGGTTAGATATACTTATAGTAGTTATAATTTGTTAATTCTTTTAAGCAATTAATGTGCTGCTGAAAATAATGAAACCTGTGAGGTTTCGTTCAACGTATATCAATGATAGGGTGGAACATGGCCCCAGTTTACATTAGGTGGCCTTAACTACTATGTACTTGCATTTAAATTAATAATTTGGTACAATGCACTTATTGTGTACATACATGTTTATACATTGTACTTAATTTATAAAAATACCTGCATGTAATTACATCTGTAATTAATTTCTGTAATTACATTTATAATTACACTGTTGACCCATCCTTACACTCTAACCCACTCATATCCACCTCAATAGCAGCAAATGCGTTTTGCATTACAATATGAATACAATAGGTACATTGTACTTATTTTTTCATCTAAGTGCCTAGAAGTTAAGGCCACCTGATATAAAGTGGAACCAACCTTTTTTATTATATACTGTTAATTCAATTCAATTCAATTCAAGTTTATTTGTATAGCACTTTTCACAATACAAATCGTTGCAAAGCAGCTGTACAAAAAAGTAGGCTACGACAATATATTTAGCAGCTTATTAGTGGTTAATACTAATACTGTTCAGTACTAAACTTAATTTTTAGATAGTGTGGTCATGTTACACAGTCTAATATACAGTCTAATATTGTTTGATATTGTTATCATGGAATAATACTAATGCTCTTTCCCTTACTATATTTACAATTAAGAATATTAGGTGGCATACAGTGCCTGGTATATAGTAGTCTTTATTATTATTATTATTATTATTATTATTATTATTATTATTATTATTATTATT
This sequence comes from Garra rufa, assembly GCF_049309525.1. Classification (NCBI taxonomy): domain Eukaryota; kingdom Metazoa; phylum Chordata; class Actinopteri; order Cypriniformes; family Cyprinidae; genus Garra; species Garra rufa. The sequence continues at coordinate 44,018,448 of NC_133369.1, forward strand.
ATTATTATTTAACAAGATATATATTGGTACAATAAGTGAAAAGTTATATTAATAATAATAATAATAATAATAATAATAATAATAATAATAAGCATAATAATAATAATAATAATAATAATACAACTATTTATATTATTCCTAATTCCACTTTGCACACACAGTATAAATATAAATATATACAAAATTATATATATATATATATATATATATGTATATATATACTTATTTTTTCATGTAAGTATATATATAGTAATTACTCATTCTGTATGCTCAGGGCAAATAAATGTCACATGTTTGTTCTGTTGTGTTCCTGTCTGAGTTAGTTCCTCATTTGTTCCCATGGTTTTTGATTAATTGCTACACACCTGTTTCAGTTCTCCCTAATTAACCTTCTAGTATTTAAGTCCTGCGTTATCCCCATTTCCTTTGTCTGCTATTAGATGTTCCCATGTGTGTGATTCTCCTTGCTCTCCTGTATTTTCGTTGTGGATTATATTAAAAGACTGCATTGGAATATTCTTGCTTCGTGCTCTTCCCTTAAGCCACACAACCCGTGACAGAATAGCAGACCCAACAACAGTTTATTTGCGGCGTTTTTTCTTCCTTTTGTTTTGGTTTGTTTCTTTTTTTTCTTCCCTCTCCCGGAATGGATCTGCCAGCAGTCCAACTCCTCTGCCTGAAGCAACAGGACCGTTCGCTGGAGGACCACACAAGGGACTTTTTAGATCTGGCGTGTCTTACACACTTCCCGGATCGCTCGCTCAGTGTTTTCTATCACGCCAGCCTGAGCGAGCCGTGTAAGGCACGCCTACCAGCGAACGGTCCAAGGGAGGATTTCGCCGCCTTCGTGGAGTGGGGCTGGAGAGTAATGAC
>NC_133369.1:44019820-44037332 GCF_049309525.1 Garra rufa
CACAAACAAACAAACAAAAATATTTATTTTATTGTATTATTATTTTCAAATTAAACTAAATAAAAATTAGAAATGTTGCTTTGACTGACATTTAACAAAACAAACATTTAAGTATACTTCACTTATACGTAGAAAAAGTCTTATTTGAGCTCTACTTGTGCTCTGAGAATCTGTGTTTTCATTGTTATACTCTAGGGGCGCTATTACACATCTTCTGAACAAAATTTCCAAAACACAAGTGAAGAAGAAACCGAAACAACAGATGCTTCCACATGTAATCTAACACAATCATCAGACATAAAACAGCATCAAAACCATAGACGTGGAAAACTGTGTAACGTTATGGAATAAAATGTCCACCCATGAAGAGGAAATAATGACTGTCAAGCTTTGAGGTGTTGATCAAGTCCATCTACATTTCGATTATCATCAATAGTCTTTTTTTTTAGCTTTTTGTTTAAAATGTAATTTATTTATTTATTATCTATGAAACTTACCTACATTCAAGTGCTTATAAAAAACGATGCATGAAGCTAGAATAAAATGGTTTTGTTTTGTTTTGTTTTTTGATGTTTTCTATGTTCAGATATTCATAATACAAAATATAATTAATATCTAAAAAAGGACATAGTAGTATACTTAATGATGTAAAGTTCACTTAAAGAACACTTACGAGTATACTTGCAGTATAAAACTACTAAACTAGTAGTTTACTAAGACTATACTTCAAAGTGTACTATTAATTAGTAAACTATCAGTATACCTAAGTTCACTTTTAGTATACATGCAGTACAAACTGAAAACATAAATGTAAACTAGTTGTGTACTCACAGTTTACTACTGTCATACTTAAGTATATACTAGAAAGTGGGCCAATTTAGTCCCAATGAGTATTGAAATAGTACACTTGAAAGTATACTACTAGTACACTGATATTTTTATACTTACTACATAAAAGATACTTAAAAATATATTTGAACTCTACTTAAGTATACTTAATAAAATAAACTTGAAGTATACTTTTCTTTGGTAAGTGGAATTGGTTGTGGTGCTCTGGATTTTTTTATGACCCTAAACTTGGCCATTTCCTCTACTTTAGCACGTGTTGATTTATGTGAGATGTTCATCTTCTAGTGACCTGTGAACGACTTTAATGCACTTGTCTGCGTGTAGATGAGTAAAGAGCAACACATGTTAATTGCATTCTCAAACGGGCAGATCCATAGAGACGTGAAGAGCTCAGTGGGCCTGGTGTTCACTCAGGATGACCGAAACACCGAGACTAATTCAGGATGTATAAAGGCAGAGGAGGAGTTACGGAACAGTATGGCGTCCTGCAGCAGAGTCTGTTTGGTCTCCCAGCAGACTACAAATAAATGGTTAAAAAGATATCTACTTCAAACTGTCAGAGCGCTTTGCAAACGGCAGCCAGGCCACTGCACACGACCTCCCGCGCGACCCCGTCTTTCAGGGTCAGTCCTCCACCGCCGTGAGGGCCAGTCATGCGCTGAATGGAAATATAGACGACAGGGAGCAGAATATACAAAGCGGGGACCCGTATCCCTGACTAGCACTGACCTTTAGATAATATATTTACAAAGGTGAAAGCTCTTTCCCTCACTTGACCCTGGCTACTCTTCTACTGCAGATCTGTGTGTAAAGACGTGTCTTCAGAAGAGCAAGCAGACTCCAGAGCGCTGCATGTCCACAGCTTCACTGTGATTGATGACATGCGGGATTATCGTGCTTCAGCTATCATGACTCAGACAAAAATGTTGATTTTGAACTGAAAATACTGAATCTGAAATAAAAAAAGAGAAGTGAATAAAACTAGAACTCAATCCAAATAAATCCCACCTGCAGATGGCAAAATAGCAGGTTGACACAACCAACCGTTTTGCAGTACGAAACAGTAAAAATAGTCTGACTGTGCTATTGTGTATTTTGTTTTTTAAAAGATTATAGCAGCTCAAAGTTACATGCAAAAACTTGCTTCTTTTAAATTTATGTTTAAATGTGTATAACTGCAACAGGGTTATTATAACTAAAACTAAAGTAAAAATGAATTAATCTATAGAGACAAAACTGCTAAAAATGACAAAAAAAAACAAATCAATAAAACTTGAGTTACTGAATTTTTTTTAAAAAATCTAAAAATAAAAACTTTTTCAAAATATTAATGTTTTGCTAAAATAAAAACCATAAACAAATATATTTTTATTACTTAAATATATATATAATTTTAATTCAAATGAAAAGTGAAAATACAAAAATAAAAAAATAAATATAAAATTTTATTTTATTTCAAGAAACAAAACAATTAATTTATTTGATTTTTATTTTACATAAGGTTTTATTTTATTTCAAGTAACAAAAATGTCCATGTAGTATTAATTTTTTTATTTATTTATTTATTTTTCAGTTTTCTTTCTTTTTGAAGTGAAACTACAATTAAAACCAAATAACATTCAAAACCATAATTCATTTATTTATTTATTTATGTTCAAACTAAATGAAAATGAGAAATGTTGCCTTGACTAACATTTATAATATTATTATTAAAAACCATAAACAAACAAAAATATTATTAGTAGTAGTATTATTAGTATTATTATTGTTATTAAAAGACTAATTAAATTAGACCAAATGAAAATGAGAAATGTTGCCTTGACTAACATTATTTTACTTAAGGTTTATTTTATTTCAAGTAACAAATATAGTATCCATATAGTATTAATTTTTATTATTTATTTATTGATTGATTTTTATTTATTTTTTGTTTGTTTGTTTTCTTTTAGAAGGGAAACTAAAATTAAAAACTATTATTTCATTATTATTATTATTATTATTATTATTATTAATTTTTATTATTGATTTATTTATTTATTTTCATTGATCTTTTTTTATTTTTTGTTTTACTTTTTCTTTTTGAAAGGAAACTAAAATTAAAACTATAAACAAAAAACCTATTTTGTTTTATGTATATATACTTTAAATTAAAATGAAAAGTGAAAATACAAATTTTAAAAATACATATAAAATTAACACCAGATTCAAAATATGACTAAAAACTATAATAATATAGTATTGTTGTGAAAATATGATTTACACATCAGATTGATTCCTTAAGTATTTTAACAGCACAGAAATCTGTCGACGAAACTCTAAACTGAAGCTAAAATTCCAGTGCTGAGACAAACTAAAACAGAAGTGTAATGTAACTTATATAACTTATAAATATAGTATTAAAATAACATTAATGTTGGTAAAGTGAAACTATAATAGTCCTGCTGACACAATCATAGATTTCAGCAACAATGGCTAAGATTATACGCACAAGGGAGTTTGAGAAAGGACAGATACAAATGTACATTCACACAGTTGTTTTAGAGAGCCAGAGTCAGACTGAAAGGATACATATGTTGTAATGCATGAGTTTGACTAGTACAATGCATAACGCTGTCGCTCGTCTGCGGGGTCGCGTTACGCGTGTCTCTGCGGACCAGATCGTATTATGCAGGAAGATTAAAATGTAATCAATATGTTTATAAAGTTCAAGCATTGATTGTCATAAAGGCGAATAACACGGGATGACTAACGGTCCGATAAGACCCGCAGTGATCCGACAGCATCCTCTGGATATTAACCTGCTGCTGATTTTCCCCACCATCAAGCAAGCATTTTAAATCCATAATTGGCTCCGATATCCCTCCGTAATTAGTGACCTTCCCCGGCAGGAGACTTAAAAAAGCATAAGCTGATACAGTGTGTATGATGAATTATTCCTTTACTCGCTGTTAATAACTGTGAAAGAGTCATAGAGCAGAGCCCCAAAGCACACTCTCAACATTAATGCTTTATTTCTCATTAATATTTATGCATGCCTTGAGTAAGACAGGGACAGATATGAGGACATGTGCAAAATAAAGATGTCCCTTAAGAGACTCAAATGTGACTGAACATGCTTTGTTAAGAATAACAGAGCAGTCACTTGATCACATGAAGGACACCTTTAAAACTGCTTTTACAAGGTAATATTTAAAATGCTTTACCACATCTCAGCTTTCACTGTAGTATCGTTTATATACTATTTATAGATTTTATTAAAAAATGTTAGTATTCTGTTTTAACTTTAATTAAAATGTTAAATATAATTGTGTTGTATTAGATTATTAAAATATGATAATACATTTTTATAAATGTTTAATTTGTTTTAGTTTATTTAGTTTTAGTTTTGGTTTCAAAACTAGCAAAAATGTCCATATAGTATGTTTAATTATTTATTTAAAGTTACCTGAAATAAAATAAGTTAATGTTGTTGTTGTTTTTTGTGTTATTGTAATTTCAGTATAATTTCCGTTAATTAAATTTAATGAGATTTAATTTCAGTTATTTATTTTAGGTAACAAAAATATGTCCATATAGTATTTTATTTATTTTATTTTATTTTTGGATTTAGTTATTTATATCTTAAACTGAAATGTTCCTCATAACTAGCTGAAATAAAATAAGTGTAATTTTATATTTTATGTTATATTTTATTTCAGTTAACGAGTAAGGGTTTCAGGTTTGTTTATTTATTTATAAAACAATTATTATTAATATTATTATTTCAAATTAAATTAAATGAAAATTAAAAATGTTGCCTTCTCAACTAGTTGAAATAAAATTTTTATTTTATTTTATTTTATTTTATTTTATTTTATTTTATTTTATTTTATTTTATTTTATTTTATTTTATTTTATTTTATTTTATTTTATTTTATTTTATTTTATTTTATTTTATTTTATTTTATTTTATTCCAGGTATGGTTTATTTTATTTCAAGTAACAAATATGTGTCTATATAATATTAATTTTATTTAATTATTTTTATTATTATTGTTGTTGTTGTTATTGTTATTTTTATTTATTTATAATTTTTTATTTTAATTTGTATTATTTGTTTTAGTTTTATGTTAAACTGATAACTAAAATGTTGCCCTGTCATTTAGCTGAAATAAAAAAAAAAGGTTTTATATTTTATTTTTTGTCATTTTAAGTAAAAAAAAAAACTGAAATATTGCCCTGAAACCTATCTGAATTAAAATACATTTCCGTATTTTATTTAGTATTTTAGTTTTATTTTATTCTAGTTATTTTCTTGTACACAAAATGTCCATATAATTCTTATTAATCATTATTTAATTTGATTTTAAGTTAAATGAAAAAAAAAGCAAACAAGAATATCTTTCCTTGCCATTTTTATATATAATATTTTTTAATATATATTTTATTTCAATAAATGTTTATTTTTGTTATTTCAAGTATTGAAAATGTTTTAGTTTTAGTTAACAATAATAACCCTGATGGCAAGTCACTCATCCCAGTGCATTAGGGGCGGGACTGTCTGTTTGTCTGACCAATGACAGATGGGAATGTTTTCAATTTTGTATTATAATGACACGCTTCACCTTCTCGATGGACTTTCCCTCTACAAACACATCTACACCTGTACCGTCAGCCTCCTTCATCCGTAATCTGTGACAACTTCCTGTTCTTTACTCTCAATGTTTCCTGTTGTGGGAAGCGGTGTCGTCTCTCTCTGGAGGTGGCCGGTCTCGGACAGAAGTGCGTAAGCGGCCGGCTGCGGGTTTGACAGATGCCCGCACCTGTGACCATCTGCCCCGAACAGCAGAGGTGCTGAACTGCAGATTTGAGCGCGCACCGTCCCGCCGCTCCGAGCAGAGCTGAGAAGGAGACCCCTGGACAAAGGTTGCGCCTTCGGTGTAGGGAGGCAGCGTCTGGGCTCCACAGCTTTAATTTATGATGGATGAGATCGGAGGAAAGGTCACGCGCTGATAAATATGAGAGTGTTTGACTGGGGAGGTCATCAATTATGCCCGCGGCTGCTAACGGTCGATCTCGCGGATGAAATGGATCTCCCCGATATAAGAAAGCTATCTCTCAGAAAATTGGGATGTATTAATCACTCCGAATGGAGTGCAGCCTACCCCCGCGTCCTCTTCAAATTGGACAATGGATGTGATCCATACCACGAGGGTACTGTTGTTTTGATGCACTGGATTGAACCCAATGGCTTCTAGCCCAACAGAATTGGGTTTGATTCCCAGCGAAAGTGTGAACTGATCAAATGCATGCAGGATTTCCAATGCAAAGCACGTCTGTTTGGATGAAAGCATCCAGTAAGGTCATTTCAAGTCATTCAGAGTAGTTCAGTCTAAATAAAAATGAATTTTCTGTAAGGACCTATTAACATGCATGCATATTACTCACATAGTGGCTGTTTATTAGTACTTATAAAGCACATGCCTTATTTATTTATTTTTTAAATGATATTTTAGGTCCTGAACTTAACTACCTTGCTAACTATTAATAAGCAGCAAAAGTACTTTACTGAGGCAAAAGTCATAGTTATTGTTAATTAAGTGTGAGAACTTGATCTTAAAATAAAGTGACTAAATTGGATAACCCAGAATGTGTGCTTATGTATTTATGTGCTCAATTTGCACGCACTTACTTCATATGCTTAAAAATAAAGGCTCTAAAAGGGTGTTTTACATTTATTTGTGAAGCAAAATCAGAAGTCCTGATTTCTTTATGTGAATTTTCTCGCTTTAAATAAGAAACAACAGAAAAATAAACCAAATTCAAGTGGAAAAAGTGAATCAAGTGAATTGTTCTGACTCCACTGGCAGATTTTTTGTCTTGTTTTTAATCATAAACTCACTTAATACTGATACATTTTTCAGAAAACCAGATTCAATTTAATTGTATTTTGTTTTAAGAATGTTTACAAATGTACACTGTAAAAACAGCAGCTGCGTATTTTCCAGTTTGCGAAACATTTCGAGTCTCAGGATGGGTTCACACTTGTTATGTTTGGTTCAATTAAATTGCGATTGCTTTGTTAGTGCGGTTTGTTTGAGTAAGTGTGTGAGAACCCTGGTGCACACCAAACAAGCGGACTGAAACCGCTAAAACAATGGTTTCAATCCGCTTCCAAACTATCTCTGGTGCAGTTTGAATGAAGTAAGTAACATGGACCAAATACTTCTAAACTAACCAAAAACAGGAAGTAATGACAAGATGCGATGCTATTCGACATGATTTCATGAAGGTAACATGCAGTGTATCCAAAACAAAATGACCATCGTTAGGTATCTTTAGGTTCGCTGGCAAAAATGCCAGTGTGAAGGCTAAGTGGACCAGGACCAAATGTATAACTTTGCTTTTTGGTCCGGACCAAATTAACCAAACAAACCGAACTACAACCTCAAAAAAAACGCTATTTTCTTGAAACTCTTGTCAGAACAACAGAATTACACCAAATGTTGTCCCAACTAGTCAAACACAGTTGTCTGAACAAAGAATTTCATATTGTTCGAATCTTAACGCTTTGTGAGTTCCCAGCATGCATTGCCGTTACTATTGCATAATTATTGGTTTGCTGTTTGCTGACTTCATTTAAACTTTTTTTGTTATGTTGATATTGTTATTTGTTCTACTATGATGTAAAGAACTCATCTTTTTAGCATTTGTTGATTGCCACCGTTCTTGAGGTTTGTGTGTCTAGCTTGAAGGCCTAAAGTATGTTCAACCACTTATATCTGTTTCCTGGATATCTTAGACTTGTAAGATGTTGCAAATGTTATAAACAAAGACCATGTTGTCTATATATTAGATTAAGTTATCCATTAAGGTTCCTATAATAGTTTACTGTTTGTCATTTGTAAATAAACATACAACTGAAAATGTGACTTTTTACACAATCTTTTTTTTTTCATCCAGAAGAAAAACATAAAAAATACATTACCTCAACAGCAGTAATTGTGGTTTCAGTTGCTGACAAGAATTTTTTCTCTTACCAAAAAAAGACACTCAGTATTGCATGAACAAACAAATTTACATTGGCAAAACAAGGTATCTTTACTAAGAACTGAAAACTATTGTTGAGCGAACTCAAAAGTCTTACTGCATCAACTTGCCTTTTTATGTTTTCTCAGTTATTTATTTTTTGCAGTGTATACTGGAAAACAAAACAAAATATGCCTAATTTTCTGTTTATTGATAGAAAGTATGGTAGTTGTTATAGTAGTTATGTTAGGGGTTAGGGTTTAGGGAACTAGAGTATGGCCATACATTAATAAAGTAGTATGTTAGTGCTTTATAAGTACTAATAAACTGCCAATATGCTAGTAATATGCATGCTAATTAGCAACTAGTTAACTGTTAATCTAAAGTGTTTGTGTACTAATGTGAATTTTGAGTCGAGTCTCCCATGCACTTCACGTCTTTCGCAAAATTTGTTGACATACAAATATTATATATGACCCTGGAGTCATAAGGGTCAATTTTGTGAAATTGAGATTTAGACATCATAATAAATAAACTTCCCACTGGTGTATGGTTTGTTAGGATAGGACAATATTTGACAGAGATACAACTATTTGAAAATCTGGAATCTGAGGGATTTTCTTGAGAAAATTGTCCAAATGAAGTTCTTAGCAATGCATATTACTAATCAAAAAATAAGTTTTGATATATTTACAGTAGGAATATCTTCATGAAACATGTTTTTGGCATAAAAGAAAAATAATTTTGGCCCATACGATGCATTTTTGGCTATTTCTACAAATATACCTGTCCTACTTAAGACTGGTTTTGTGCTCCAGGGTCACATATATAATGTAAATACGTACAAAGATATTGTACAAGATTGCACAGTTGTGAAAGAATCAACTCGATCTTTTTAAAGTAAACGGTGCTTTGCTTTCTTCTAGCTAAAAGCTTACAGAAAAGACAAGTCAGAACATTGTTGAGACATCTCACCTTTTTGTCATCTCAGTTCAGATATCAGATGATTTCACAGCAGAGTTTAGAAAGAAAAGCCTTATCCCCAGCGTCTGCAGATGTCTCCATATCTTCATAGCGCTAAATCTCTCAGAAGTGAATCTTTATGACAGAAAATGGTCATGGTGCAATATTTTACAATCTGACACATGGTTACAGGCCAACAAATAAAAATTCCTCCAACCTCCGCTTGTATTTGGTCACTTTGAAGGCTTCACGGCCAACATTTTAACTAAATGTAATACAGGAACATTCCTCCGAAAAGATCACAGCTTGACCTTTGACCGGGCCACCATCCGTTTATCATTCCGGTCTTTTCTCTTCCTTCCCTCTTTCCATCAACTGCCACCTCAGGCCCATTATTTCCCAGCACTATTGTTTCAGAAAGACTCGGCCTTAGTGTGGAAGAGATTGTGATGATTACAAGAGAAAGCTGAGGGGGAAAACGGGCCAGACTGAAGAGGAAGTTCTGCCGGTAATTCTCGCAGAGGCGCATCGGGCCCGGCCGCAGAAATAATGGTCTTTTTATTCAACTGACAAGCGGCCGTGATGTCAAGCTCCTCCAATCGATAGGCCTCCATTGTCCGCCGGCGAGCCCCAATAGACAAAAACCCCTCTTGAATTATCTCCTACAGCTCCAAAACAGCTGTTTTTCAGCGTCCCTGAAAAGATAAAGAAATATATTAGGGGGTTGGTGGACCAGTCTTGACCCCAAATGAAAATTTATTGCCCCTAGGCCACCGCTAATTGTAAGATATTCAAAGGCTCGTCTCTTGTGCCGTCTTTCAGCGCGCCGCGTCAAACGTATGGGCAGTTCTGCCTTTATGTTCCCGGGAGCTGGAGCCGCTTCATTCACTACATGCTACTTTATAGCCGAATGTCTTGTAAACAGAGAGGCAAAGGGAAAGAGAACAAAGCAGGGCCGTTATCTCACAGCAGCAAATGATTATGTGTCTTTCTTTCACACTGTAAACGTTTGTAAAGCCCTTTATTTCCAGCGTCATTTATGGCTTTCTTCATTCGCTTTGCATTTGGACGACGAGAGGTGAAGAGACTCGTGCTTTGGGGTCATTATTCGTCTCTAGATCGGCAAACATGCGTGTTATAGGCCACCGAGCCGGCATAAAATATCCCGACGTGCGTCCGACTGACCCTCTGCTCTCAGGAAGGCCTGCTGAAGACATGGTCGAGAGCTCTCCTAAATGTAGCATGGCTTATTGATCTCCTCGGGTCGAGTGGAAACAGCAAGGCCAGCACTAACTCCAGCTGAGTCAGGCCCATTGCCATGATATGGACCAAATCAATTGTCTCCAAAGGCTAGTTTTCTGCATGACAATGTCTGTCCTTGTGGGCCTTTGTTGAGTGGAGCGTTTGAGTGTTAGGAGCAATTACCTTGACCATTTCAAATGGGATTGCTTTCTTTAACGCCAGAGCGGACAATGTGAAAGAGGAGCTGTTATGATTGCACCACATTTCCTCGTTGCTCAGAATTAAAGGTCTGGATTCTCATTTTTCACTCAATGTGAAATCCTAACTTCACATTATTGCGAAATGCAGGCCGGGCCTGAGAGGAAGATTTGATTCAAATTGACTGAACAGTTCTGGAAAGAACCATTTTTATATATAAAGGTGAAGAACATTTAATAATCTACACTAAATAAAGGGTCTTCACGATGCCATAGAAGATTTTTTTTTTGTTTAAACGGTTCCATAAAGAACCTTTAATAAAGGTGCTTTAAAAGGTTCTTCACAGCGATGCCATAGAAGAACCATTTTTGGTTCCACAAAGAACCTTTTGTTCTTCAGATGTTAAAGGTTCTTTATGCAATCATTTAGACACAAAAGGTTCTTCTGTGGCATCATGAAGCACCTTTATTTTTAAGAGTGTAGTAACATGCTAATGGCAAAGTGTACTGACATGAACATTGAGTAAATCCCTTGCTGAAAAAAACAGCATATGCTGGTTAGGTATGTTTTGGTGCTGGGATGCTGGTTTTAGCTGGTTTATGCTGGTCTTGTCGCTGGTCAAGGACCATCATAAACCAGCAAAGGGCCAGCATAAACCAGCAGCACCAAAACATACCTAACCAGCATATGCTGTTTTTTTTTCAGCAGGGTCTCCCATTGCCACATTTGTTGGCAAGTATTATATTTTATATTTTTTATATGTAAATCAATGCTCTCTAAAGGCTAGTTTTCTGCATGCCAATGTCTGTCCTTGTGGGCTTGTGTTGAGTGCAGTGTTTGAGTGTTAGGAGCAATTACCTTGACCATTTCAAATGGGATTGCGTTCTTTAACGCCAGAGCGGACAATGTGAAAGAGGAGCTGTTAAGATTACGCCACATTTCCCCGTTGCTCTGAATTAAAGTACATTTCCACTGCACTTGAAATCTTAACTCCACATTATTACGAAAAGCCTGCTGTGTTATACAAACCGGTTAACTCTGCAGAAAATCAGTTGCGTACTGTTATAAGTATGTTCCTCCTCCGAGGCAGGCCCGAGAGGGAGATTTGCTACCGATTAGCACCTGGTCGCGAGCCAATTCAAGCCGTCTGATTTCAATTTAATGCATCTTTTGAGCTGATCCACAGAAATGCATGATAGTCGTAATACTTTTCTAGCACTAAAACGGGTTGTTCAGCAAACGCTGCTCTTGGTTTTGCTTAACAAGGGCTTTCGGAGCCATCGTCGCCCTGTCTGGACTCCCACGGGCGGATAGCTGTCGTTATTCTGAAGCCATCGGCGTTGGGTTCGGGCGAAAGGTTTTGTCCGGAGGTCTGCCGTTCTTCATTTGTAAGCCCTTGCCTGAGACCCTTCTCTGATGTCTGGCTTGGATTATGACATCGTAGATAACAGGAAATAAGATTCATATCAAAATCAGGACGTCAGAGTTATTCAGGGCAGACAAATGTCTTCAATCCACTCTAGATGTCAGCACTTCTCTTCATCTACATGTGTTTTAATGTTATTGATTAAAGTTCACGGTTACACTTTATTTCTGTTGTCCATTTTTATGAAGCGGGGACACTGTTCACTGTTAACTAGTTGCTTTTTAGCATGCTGCTCAAACGTTTGGGATCTTGTCATGTTTTTTTTTTTTTTTTTTAAAGAAGTCTCTTATGCTCATCAAGGCTGCATTTATTTGATCAAAAATACAGGAAAAAACTGTAATATTGCTAAATGTTATTACAATATAAAATAATGGTTTTTATTTTAATATGCTTTAAAATATAATTTATTCCTGTGATGCAACACTGAATTTTCATGAGTCTTCAGTGTCACTTTTTTTTTTTTTTTTGGAACCTGTGATTATTTTTTAAAGATAAATAAGTTAAAAAGAACAGCATTTGTTCAAAATATAAATATTTTCTAACAATCTAAATAAATCACTTTTTATTAATTTAACACATCCTTGGAGAATAAAAGTATTAAATTCTTTCAAAAATGAGAGAATAAAAATTTACTGACCTGAAACTTTTGACCGGTAGTGTATATTGTTAGAAAACCTTTCTATTTTAAATAAATACCGTTCTTTTTATCCTTTTATTGAAAGGATCCTGAAAAAAAATAATCCTGATAAAAAAGCATCACAGGTTCCAACAAAATATTAAGCAGCACAACTGTTTTTAACGTTGATAATAAATCAGCATGTTAGAATGATTTCTGAATGATCATGTGACACTGAAGACGGGAGTAATGATGCTGAAAATACAGCTTTGATTACAGAAATCAATTACAAAATATATTCACATAAAAAACTGTTAAATAAAATTGAAATAATAAATAAATAAAATTGAAATAATATTTCACAATATTACATTTTTTTCTGTATTTTGAAATGCTGCCCTGATGAGCATTAGAAACGTCTTTAAAAAACATTAAACATCTTACTGATCCTATACTTTTGAGAGGTAGTGTATGTCATATTGGCTGTTTATTAGTACATATAAAGCACATATTAATGCATTATTCTGCTTGAGAATATTTTAGATTTCTTAAGGGGATTTTTTTCATGCACCTATCAAGTTTGAGATTTTGGGCTTTCTGGGATTTCATAGTGTGTTTTTTTTCAGACTAGTGGAAAGAAAACATTTATTTTTTTTTTGCACTTTCTCTATTTGTGTCAACAGACATCATACATTTTTCGCTAATTTACAGAAGAAACCCACTAAATGTCATTAAGTGTAATAATCTTGTCAGGCATATTTACAACAAAAATCAATTTATGACTTATTAAAAGATGACCCTAAATACTAATTAGTTGTAAGTCTACATTTTTTTCAAATGTGCCACTATCCTAGGTTTGGCCCGTTTGATTTACTAAATTAAAACACAATACAATTTAATATTCTCCCTTATTCTTTTATATGTATTAATATGCACAAGCGTTTGTATTTTTACATAAATATTGTGGTTGACATTTTATCCTCCAAAAACGTATTTGAAACCTTTAAAGTAGACACTTTACTTGCATTTCTATAGACTTCACTTTTGTACATTTCTTTAGCCGAGAACATCTTCACGTCTTTAACCCATCTACATGTCAACTAACTCTCATTATATTGTTAGTAGATTGTTAGGCTGGTGTTAGGGTTAGTAAAATAAGTTGACGTAGTTGCAAAGTTGTCAGTAGAGAGATATTAAGCCAACAGTATAATGCATGCATTTTGACAATGCAATATATGAACGTTGTTGAGTAATCTAGAAGTAGAAAATAAACAGTGCATTTAAGTCGAATGCCTAATTGTATTTTAAGAAAGAATAAGAGAGTAAAGAGAGCGGAAGAAGGCCTATGCCATTCCTGACTGAAAGCATCTATGTGAAGAGCTGATGAAAACTTTTCCTTGGTATTAAGTTGAATGGCCGGCGTTATCTCCGTCTTGGAATTCGTCTTATCTGTGGAAGGCCGGCCGGCTGACAGATTGATGTGAGGCTCTACCTGTTCTCTTCCCTGCGGCCAGCGCTGGGATCCTGCGACGGATAGATACTGTTGGTGCGCATTGCCATTTTATACGGAGAGCTCTCAATAGCTGCTGAGTGAGTGCGGAGAGAGCCGCGATATTGGGCATCTGTGTACCTGGGTGGTGTTGGATTGGGTTTCAGGAGATGTCAGTCGTCCTAACCAAATCCTCCAATTTAACAATATGGAGGAAGGACGGACAATGTCAACTATTTTTACAAAACCTGGCTCACCTGCTGCAAGCCTGGCATTACCTTCTGTAAAAGCTCAACCCCTGAGTGATGGTGATGGGTAAAAATAACTTTACTCTTGTTACTTGTTTTTCTAAATATAGATGTTTTTTTTTTCACTGCAAAAAAATAAATAAAAATAACCATAAAAATTTTAACCATAAAAAATTAATTTTGTTGATATAAATTAATGTATTTAGATTTAAATGTTATAATTTTTTATTTGCATAAGCCATTTTTATTGTTTAATCAACAGTGTTATTTATGAAAGCCCATTTCTGCCACTAAATAAAAAACAAAGGAAGGTTATTGCAACGTTTGATCATGCAAATCTGACTTTTTTTCTCAGAATTGAGGTATAAACTCACAATTACAAGTTGTAAAGTCAGAACTGCAAGATGTAAACTCATAATTGCGAGAAAAAAGTCAGAATTGTATTTTTTTCTTTTATATTGTTAGTTTTCATTTGAATATTAGTTTATATTTTTGTAATTATTTTGTCATAAAAAATAATAATAATATTTTTTTGGAAATGTTTCTATTTGCCTTTAATCTATTTTGGTTTTATTTTTATAATTTTAGGACATCAACTTAAATTTTATTTTATTTAATAATTGTATGTGTTTGTTTGTTTATTTAATTTTTTTTTTTTTAGTTGCCAGTGTAACAATTGCAATTTTTATTTAGGTTCTTCCACTTTAAGTTTTTCATCTAATATTTGTTTTATTTTATTTTGTGATTTATTTTAATTAAAGAATTATTTTAATATTTTTTAGTTTTAGTTAAATGTTTTATCTCGCAAATAAAAAGAGCCTTTTTTTCTCAGAATTGTGAGATATGAACTCACAATTTCAAGTTATAAAGTCAGGACTGTGAAATGTAAACTCATAATTGTGGAGAATAAAGTCAGTATTGTGAGTTAAATTAACTTTATTTTATTTTATTATTTATTTGTTTTTATATTGTCAGTTTCTAATTTTAGTTTATATTTTTGTGATTGTTTTGTCATAAAAATATATATATATATATTTGAAACAGTTTCTTTTTGCCTTTAATCTATTTTGTTTTATTTTTAGTAATTTTAGGACATCAACTTAAATTTTATTTTATTTAATAATTGTATGTGTTTGTTTGTTTATTTGTTTAATAATTATTTATTTGATTTGATTTTATTATTTTTAGTTGCCAATGTAACAATTACAATTTTCATTTAGGTTCTTCCACTTTAAGTTTCTAATCTAATATTTGTTTTATTTTATTTTGTTATTTATTTTAATTAAAATAAAATTATTTTAATAAATGTTATTTTTAGTTAAACATTTTCTCACAAATAAAAAGAGCCTTTTTTCCAGAATTGTAAGTCATAAAGTCAGATTTGTGAGATATAAACTAACAAATTGCAAATGTATGTCTCAATTTCGACAAATAAATAAATAAATAAATAATTGCGGGGGAAAAGTCAGAATTGTAAGAAAAATTACCTTTTTATTTATTTATTATTATTTTTTATTCTGTGGCAAAAATGGGATTCCATAGTTATTTCATTGTTACATATTAATATTTTGATTTTTTTTTATAGATATATTGTCAGTTTTAATTTTAACTTCAGTTTATGTGTTTGCAATTCATTTGTCATAATAATAATAATAATAATAATTATTATTATTATTATTATTATTATTATTATTATTATTATTATTATTATTATTATTATTTTGATTATTAATAATATTATTATTTTATTTTCTATTTTGATTTTATTTTTAATAATTTTAGAATGTCAACTTAAATTTTATTTGTATTTATTTATTTTATTTTATTTTATTTTTGTGCCAATGTAACAATTACAATTTCCATTTAAGGTTCTCATCTAATATTTATTTTATTTTATTTTATTTTATTTTGTTATTTCATTTCATTTAAAGATAGTTATTTCTAAAGTTCAGTGCATTAAACTATTATTTATTCTTGTATGCGCTGACTGAACTGAACACAGGAAATAAACCAGACGTTTTTCTTCATTAAAGTCTCACTCTGACAGTCTTAATTATTAATATAGACGTGTGAAATGTCACTGTTTAATTACTAGGGGAATCAGTGGATGATAGTTAGCTCACTTCTTCCACAATGGTGCGTTTCTAACTAGCGGCGGCTTTAATTGATCCAGTGGCTCAACCTCTAGCTTAAATTGATTATCTTAGTCTTTAGGCTAAGCAAATTCAATAAGCCATGAAATTAACAATGACAGCGGGCTGGAGAGCGTCACAGTTTTCTTCAAGTGTTCTTGTGTGAACTTTCTCTGTGTAAAGCTCATCAGTGTTGATGGTTATTAGTGGCAGATGAGAGGGAATCCATCTTTACCCACAATGCCTTTCAGGTTTCAGTGTCCACATCAGCTGATTTGCAGGTGAATGGCAGTTTTTCACTGCCACTGAAGCTGAATCAATGGCGTTTGTACCGTAATGTTAACATGCTGGAAATAGCAATCATTGGAAATCAGCTTCTGAGACAGTTTGGAGGTCAGCGGCCATATAGAAACACATTGAAAACACTGCTCATCATCGCATAGATCTGTTTCTGCATACCAAGAAATGGCTTATCGCAGCGATTAGTTGCACCTGGTCTCAGTCGTCCCCTGTCTGTGTCTTATCTGCGTGTTTAATAGTTTTTCCAGGTGCAGGGCTTTAGTTAAGTCTACTCTGTGCCGGCTATTAAATGAAGAGATGAGTTTGAGATAAAGTTCAGAAATGTATTTCATGAGGCAGGTGAATATAATAGGTGTTTCAGGGCTTAAAGTCAATATGAAATATAAACTGACTTTCTTAATACATGTTTCTGATCTTATTGCGCATGAATCATAGTAGATGAAAATACGGGTAGCTCTTTATTTTACAGTGCTGTTCCTCATGGAAATACTACACTCTTAAAAATAAAGGTGCTTCACGATGCCATAGAAGAGCCATTTTGTCTAAATGGTTCCATAAAGAACATTCAACATCTGAAGAACAAAAGGTTCTTTGTGGCGAAAGAAGGTTCTTCAGATTATAAAAAGGTAAGAAAGAGATGCTTCTTTAAAGAACCTCTGACTGAATGGTTCTTTGTGGAACCAAAAATGGTTCTTCTATGGCATCGCTGTGAAGAACCTTTTAAAGCACCTTTTTTTTGTAAGAGTGTATGTACTTGTCACTTTTCAATTTTTTTCAGTTTGTTTAAATCCATGTGCAGTTCAGAGTATAATTTTTAACCACATTGATTTCACACTTGTATAAAACAAATATGTTGCTTTGTTTTATAATTACAGTGTATTCGTTTTTTTGTTATTTACATCAAAGGAAAGGATGTGAAATGTTACAATATGTTCTGTAGGTGAAGTACATTGTAACATCTGAGGGTCACATTGTAACACGACCATCTGACAGCTTAAAATATTATCTGGTCAAAAGAAAAACATATACATGACGAACTAT
>NC_133369.1:44037832-44094503 GCF_049309525.1 Garra rufa
CTCTGATTGGAGAGAGAGACAGACAGACAGAAAGACGCAGGCAACTAGTTACACGTACGTCACCCAAACTATCAGACATGGAGACAGAATAAACAAACAACAAACAGAAAATAAACAGGAGAAGCAAACAGAAACCACAGCTATCAGAAAAGCAAGAGCGTTCATGCTGGAGGTCTCACATGAGTTACTGTTGTCAGAAACACACATCAAGTCTGAAGACGTCTTTAAATGCAAGATATACTCTCAGAAAAAAAAAAGTGTCACTGGGACCCATTTTAAATGGACTACTATGTACCTTTATTGTACTATTATACCCATTTAGTGATAAATAAGGTACAAAGATGTGCTTTTTAGTTGTTGTACTTTGGCATTCCACCTCAGGAACAGATTTGTTTTTTAAATCTGTAGAAGGACCAATCACAATTCAGTATGAAAATATGTGCAAGAAATAAGACTCTAAGCAATCTTAAATAAAGATACATTTAGTTGGGAAGCAAAATGACTTAATTCTCATTTTCTGTAAGTAAGTAAGTAAGTAAGTAAATAAATAAATGCATTTCTTATTTTAAAAAAATATAGCCTACATGAAAAAATAGATATTAACTTAAAGTAAGTAAAATATAAATAAATTAATTAATAGAAATCATTTTGCTGCTTAGGTAATGTATATTGATTTAATAAAAAAAAAAAAAAAAAAAAAAAAAAAATATATATATATATATATATATATATATATATATATATACATACATACACACACACTATATATAGTATATATAATAAATAAATAAATCTTTCCTGAAAAAAAAAAAAAACACATATCAGCCAGTGGGGTCAAAAAAAGAAACTTGTTTTCTCTTTAAATAAAGTTTATTTTTTTAAACCACATTTCTTATTTAAAAAAAAATATATACATACAAATAAAATAATAATAAAGATAGTAATTTAAAGTAAGTCAGTAAAAAATAAATGAATAAATAAATAAATGAAAATAAATAATTCTCAGGTTAATGTATATTGATTTAAAGAAAAAAAAAAAAAAAAAAAAAAAAATATATATATATATATATATATATATATATATATATATATATGTATGAACAGATAAATAAATACATACATACATTTTTTTCCTGAAAACAAGAACACAGATCAGCCAGTTCAAAAAAGAAACTTGTTTTCTCTTTGAATAAATTTTTTTTAACTGCATTTCTTATTTAATATATATATATATATATATATATATATATATATATATATATATATATATATAAATAGATACTAACTTAAAGTAAGTAATACATAAATGAATAGAAATAATTTTGCTTCCCAGATTAATGTTTATTGTTTTAAAGAAAATAAATACTACTATATATATATATATATATATATATATATATATATATATATATATATATATATATATATATATAGTAGTCAACATTTGAAGTGGATCAAAAAGTGTCATCAAAGTTGTCCTAAGTCAAGAATGGATAATGTTTTGGTTTTAGGACATTGATGAAAGGTTTTGAGGCTAGTTCAAATGTTGAATACTGTATATATCTATTTGTACTGGAAAAATAAACACTGAGTAATAAAATAATGAAAAAAATAAGTAAAAAAAATCTGTGTTTCAGAAATCTTTCCTATTATTGTTACTATATTTCACACCTTTGATATTTTCAATAGACACTATTGAATGTATAAGTGTGTGTGAATGAACAATGATCAGTGTGTGTGTGTGTGTGTGTGTGTGTGTTAGTAGTGGAGCAGCAGGGAAAGCCATTATCCCTGTAATCTACTGATGATTAAAATTAGCAGCGCTGATCTGATCCCCTGAAGGCTGCAAGTGATGTGCTGTAGACTCTCTCTGACCCAGCTGACGCTAACGCTCCTCACCAGTTTGTTCTCAAATGACTCGTCACGCCTAATAATCTGACAGCAGTTAACAAACAGGAACTGAGGATGTCACATTATAGCATCATTCGCACATGTGGACAAAAGTCAGCTTGAAGAAAATAAGTTTGAGTCTAAATATGCAAGTCAGATAGATGTGAGACACACAAAAAATAAAATAAAGTCGAAGGGTGTAATTTCTTCTGCATTGGTGTTACCGAGCAAAACTGTAAAAATACTCACAGGTTTCCTCTACACAATCCCACCTCTGCTATTGGTCAATCTGTCAGATAGCCCCGCCCCCAACCATGCCCATTGGTGGAGTGAGTGTTGCTGTGTCGGCTGGTCATGATGAGTCACAGCGCCACACTTCTTTGGGACACGGACCTTATAATTGCTCTGCACACTAGACTAATGGCACACTTCACCTTTAATGGCGCTTTGCTGTCGTTCTGGGCAGTGTCTCAATATGACGAGCTCGTGTAGAGTTATTCTTACTCCTGGGCTTGTCGTTCAGGTGTGCCTGACGTCAGGAGAGGCTCTAACCATCTGCCATCAAATGATGCTAAAACACAGAGTCTCCAAACAGCTCCATTCATTCACACACACACACACACACACACACACACACACACACACACACACACTGGTTTCCCATCATTATGGGATCATTCCATTGACATGATGGTTTTTCTACTGGTTTCTACTGTATTTTCTATCATTTTATCCTTACCCTAAACCTCACACAAAACTACAGGCATCTTTAGATTATTAAAACACTTCATTCTGTTTTATATTCTGATTTATAAGCTTGTTTTCTCATGAAGAACTAAAAAATGTCTCCCCAAGGCCAAAAATCAATGGTATTACTATCCTTGTGAATACCTGTACTTACACTTACACACACACACACACACACACACACACACACACACACACACACACACACACACACACTCACACACACTCACACACTCACACACACTCACACACACACACACACACACACACACACACACACACACACACACACACACACACACACACACACACACACACACACACACACATTCATACAAATATTACAGATTTTTTTAATTGGAAAAATGTATATACATTTTAAAAAAGTATATATATGTATTTGTTTGTGTGTGTCTGTGTGTCTGTAATTTGTAACAAAAATAAAAATATACAAGTTATAAAATGCATTTCTAAGTATTAAAATTATTGAATTATTATAATTAATTTTTGCATATCATGAAATGAACATACTAGACTAAAATTTTTAAACAGTTATATTATTGTTACTGTATACCTACTCATAAATTTAACAAACAATAAGTGCACTAATGTGACATTCTGAACGTGTGTGTGTGTGTGTGTGTGTGTGTGTGTGTGTGTGTGTGTGTGTGTGTGTGTGTGTGTGTGTGTGTGTGTGTGTGTGTGTGTGTGTGTATGTACCTGGTATTCATCACGTTGTGGGGACCAAATGTCCCCACAAGGATAGGAATACCAGTAGATTTTGACCTTGTGGGGACATTTCTGAGGTCCCCATGAGGAAACAGGCTTATAAATCATGCACAATGAGTTTTTTTGAGGAAGTAAAAGTGTGCACAATCTCCTGTGAGGGCTAGGTTTAGGTGTAGGGTAGGTGCAGTATAAAAACCATTACGCCTATGGAATGTCCCCATAAAACATGTAAACCCAACATGTGTGTGTGTGTGTGTGTGTGTGTGTGTGTGTGTGAGAGAGAGAG
Organism: Garra rufa; assembly: GCF_049309525.1. Classification (NCBI taxonomy): domain Eukaryota; kingdom Metazoa; phylum Chordata; class Actinopteri; order Cypriniformes; family Cyprinidae; genus Garra; species Garra rufa. The sequence goes on from NC_133369.1 coordinate 44,041,485, forward strand.
ATACACTGCAAAAATGCTTTTCTTACTTAAATTTTTGTCTTCTTTCCAGACAAAATATCTAAAAATTCTTAAATCAAGAAGGATTTTCTAGATGAGTAACAATTATTTTATTGTTTTCAGAAAAAAGGTCAAAATTAAGTGAGTTTTTGCTTAGAACAAGCAAAATAATCTGCCAATGGGGTAAGAATTATTTTTATTTTATTTTTTTTCAAACGGAAAAGAAGATTATTTTTCTTACCCCATTGCCATTTTATTTAGTTTGTTTCAAGCAAAAACACACTTAATTTTGACTTGTTATTTTCCCAAAAGAAGACAATATTTTTTACTCGTCTAGAAAATCCTTCTTGATTTAAGAATTTTTAGATATTTTGGCTGGAAACAAACAATCTAAGTAAGAATTTTTTTTTTTTTTTTTTTTGCAGTGTAAAAGCTGTTTTCATACACAGCTTATTGTACGTACTGCAACCTAACCACAACAAAAGACCTTTTAGAAAATATTTAAAATGTTATATATATATATATTTAAAATGTTTTATGTCCTAAAAAGAAGGTTTTGTCAGGTTTAACTTACTTCTAGGTACAAATGTGTATATGGTTAATTCAGTACACACACACACACACACACACACACACACACACACACACACACACACACACACACACACACAATCACTAAATGCTGTCTCAAAATAAAATAAAGTAAACTGAAAACATTAAAGCTGAATTGAAAACATGTATTTTTTAAAACGTCCATTTAATAATAAACAAATCAATTATGAAACCAACCGCACTGCACATTATTAAATAAAAGCCAGAATATTATGTAGCACATAACAACTAAGGATCTTTAATCTATGTAAAACCATTTTACACAGGCAATTCAAAACCTAATCCAATCAATACAAACCACGTTTTAAACGCTGCCCATTACGGCAATTTAAAAATGTCCAACAGACGATCAATTTACATTTTTTAGGAATCAAATGCTTACTAATCTAAACTACACAAAACCAAGCTGCATTCTATTGATTAGATTGAAGATTAGGACAATGAACCAAGCTTCAGCGACTTCAACAGACAGCGGCCCTTTCCTCTCGCATGTGTGTGTGTGTGTGTGTGTGTGTGTGTGTGTGTGTGTGTGAGGGCAAAACAAAAGCAAATAAATAAATAAAAATAATGCATCTTATATCTTCATACTAAATAAATATATGCACTTTATAAAAAAATAATACAAACACAAAATAAATAAAATCAATACAAAAATAAAAATAAAATAATAATTTAGCAAATGTTCTACAATGCTGTTCATCTGATAGTAAGGCACACTATGTTTGGTCCGTTCACTGACCATCCTGAGACTGATTCCAAATGCATGGTTAAATTTTCACCCGTCCCTTTTCAGAGAGCTCTCATGGCTGGAGATCGATTGAGTCACCTTGGTTAGCTATTTGTAGGCCGTTGCCTGTGGAAGTGTCAGTGTGTGTGTGTGTGTGTGTGTGTGTGTGTGTGTGTGTGTGTGTGTGTGTGTGTGTGTGTGTGTGTGGAGGGGCGGTGGGGGTTTCTCAGTGATGGACATTAGTTCCACAGTCCCTCTCTCCTCTCACCTTTAAGCTTGATCAAAGGCAACATTAGTTAAAGTCCATTATGCACATCCGACCCCAGTGTGCCACTGACAGCGCCGAGGATTCACGGGACCAAGATATTAGCAAGGAAAGAAAAAAAAATCAGTTCGAATAGGAATATGGCATTCATGGGAAAATATTAAAGCCTACAGCCTGCTAAAGAAAAGAAAGATGAAAAATTAGCCATTTCTGAAGTATGGCACCTTAAGAGTCTTCAGTGCGTCTGTGGTTTAACAGGTTTATTAAAAGCACTACGGCTGTCACAGTTTTGCATCAGAAATAATGTTAGTGGCATTTCGAATATCACTTTTCCTCCCAACGAGACGCTTCATTTGATCAGCTCTCTGAAGTGGGGCGCTTTGTTTGGATTGTATTTCCATGAAAACATGAATGTTTGTTTATTTATTTAGCAATTTAGCAGCTTGACTCTTTTTCTTGCATTGAATTTGAGTGAAGAAGTCCAGTATGTATATTATATAACTAAACATGGATTAGAAATGAATGCGCTTTTGCATGTTTATATATATCTCCAAATTTTCCATTATAATTCAAATTAATGACATTAATTTATTACAATTATGTGACCCTGAACCACAAAACCAGTTTTAAGTAGCACAGATATATCTGTAGCAATAACCAAAAATACATTGCATGGGTTAAAATGATAGATGTTTCATTTATGCCAAAAATCATTAGAATATTAAATAAATATCATGTTCCATTAATATATTTTGTAAATGTTCTACCGTAAATATATCAATACTTATTTGTTGATTAGTAGTATGCATTGCCAAGAACTTTAAAGGTGATTTAATCAAAATTTAGATTTTTTTGCACCCTCAGATTCTAGATTTTCAAATAGTTGTATTAAAATATTGTCCTAACAAACCATCAATGGAAAGTTCATTTATTCAGCTTTTAGATAATGTATAAACCTCAATAAAAAAAAAAAAAGAAGACCATTATGACTGGTTTTGTGGTCCAGGGTCACATATATTTATGCAAATCTAAATATGTCACTGCAAGCACAAATATATACATGTAAGTCTGAGTACATATTAATATTAACAGATGTATAACTATGATTTTTAAAAATGTATTTGTTTTTAAAAATGCAATTTTTAATTCTATATTTAAGCTTAATAAATACACAGAGAAGCCTGCTTGCGATGAATATGCGTGCGAGTATTTAGCCACTGGCACGCCTGACTGACACACTCGTGTTTGATACAATTCTACAGAGATTTCGATTTGAATAAACATAAATTATCAGACAATTATACACACTCCTCTTTGCCCTGACGTTTCATCCCTGACATTCATTACCATCCATTCATCACGAGGCATCAGCGATTCATACCTGCATGTTTTCATTCGATTATCTTTTGTTTGAGAAATGCGTGTGTCCTGCATCTCGATTGAATAGAGGCTAATCTAATTTCTTAGTCATACCGCTGCTGAAAAGTCTATTTGTTTGAAGGAGAACGACTTGAGCCGACTTAACAATGGGAGCCAAATTCTATATGTTTTCTATGGTGACTACATAAGATTTATAGCGCAATTCATTTGAATAGATTAGCGATTTAAGCAATTCTGTAATTGAATGAGTCATGGCTCGAAGAAAAGATACGCTGTTTTCCTTTCACGATTGAAGTAATTCGATTAAACACAACAAAAGTCTGTTTCAAAGAAGGAAGAAAGAAATATAGCATTGTTTGTTACGACGCCGAATAGTATTTAGACAAATCTGCATTTTTTAAAAATGTTAATATTTTATTACACATTCACTCTAATAGTTACATTGTCTCTAGAATGACAATTATGGCATGCAACTGATTGTTAAAACATGATTAAAATTTTTAAACTATCACAGTCATAAAAAACTAAACGATACAAATTTAGTACTTTTTTAAGAAGTAGCAGCAGCTTGAAGAAGTCTTCAAAAGCAGTCCCTGTGTTTACAGAAACAACAACCCAGGCCGATCCCTGTCGAGTGGAAGCACTGCGCCTCCTAAAGGCCAGAGGAGGAAGCACACATCCAGCCCTCCTCCTCCTCCTCCTCCTCTTGCTTCTCTGACACCAGAGCAATTTCCAAATCTCCACCTCTCTCCACTCGCTCCTCACCCCAACTCTGAGATCCTCTCTCATCTCGCTCCGGCGTGCCTCCTCTTAGCGCGTATGATCCATTTTCTCATGGCCGGGCCGATTTGAGAAGTTGCTCGCTCAGAGGAAGCCAGCAGTCAATCAATGCCACCGAAATAGCAGAGCTCCATTAGCAGCCGGTAACAGTAGCTGTGCCCTTGCGCAAGGGACTCCGGTGTGGCGACTCCAGTCTCTGCTTCTTTCTGCCTCTTTTTCCTAGTTTGTCACGGCTACCTTCTCTGAGCGTCTTCTCCAGACCTGCGGACCCTTGGGTGTCACTTACCCTCACTGTCCCGCTTCCCCCTCGGTTCCTCGCTGTTTAACGGGCGTCTGTGCCTCTAAAGTCTGTGCTGACCGCCCCCCTTCCACTCCCTCGCTCTTTGTTTTGATGAAACCCAACACCTCAAAGCATCTTTTGTTTTACAAGAGGGCCAAAAAGGGTTTTCAGAGGAAGGGCGAGCGAGCGAGTTCGAGAGCACCCCGGGTTCCCCACCTGGCATACATGCCTCTCTCTCAAGCGTGGATTATTACAAGGAACATCTGCTCCGGGGTCGATGATCACTGTCAGCTGGCATCGCCAGATATGACACGTGGACCGTCCCCGGCTTCCTCACGCTCCACGCGAAGCTTTTGATGTCGTCTGAGTTCGGACGCTAGGCCTGGCAAGAGGCCACCGTCTGACTGCACGAACCCAGAGCGCAGATTTACTGTAAAGGCGTACAGATCTGCACCGCAGGGGCCCGTTGTTAAATGAGCTACATGTACTGTATTGTTACATATCTTCTAAATGCACGAGCGGAGATGAGAACTTTCCCATGTACGTGATTCCCCGCGGCTTTAAGCCAGAGACTGGGCAGACGTGCCGAGTGTTTAATGTGCACCTGGCACCAAAAATCCAGCGGCCTCTTCGCCGGCCGCACATGTGGCACAGAAACGCCCAAACGCTTTTCAAAAGCAGAATAGAGCTCTGAAATATTAGAGGTAAGAGGCATCTGCATGTTTCTCAAATCCATAGCTCTTCTGCATGGTGTCTTTGCTGAGTTCATGGGACTAAAGTCTGATCGGATGCACAACGCTTGAAATCGAGTTTAATTCTATAATTGTGCACAGTGTTGTGGAAAGTAACTTTTAAAAGTAATGCATTACAATATTGAGTTACTCCCTAAAAAAAGTAACGAATTACGTTACTTAGTTACTTTTTATGGAAAGTAATGCGTTACTTTTTACATCTGGGCAAATTCTATTTTTGTCGAATGTAAAAGCCTTTTTACACCAAAAGTGAATTGACGTCTGTACAGTAGACCACAGAAGAAACATGTTTTCAGCAATAAAAAAGGAAAACAAATGTTCGATTATCTTGAGTAATTTCTGCTTATTAGTATGGATGAATTGGATCATGGAAGGTCGGCAGCAAAGACATCGGTTAATAAAATGGGATTAAATACATAAAGGATATTTGTATTATTTAACATATTTAATTATTGCAGGTTTGTGTTGGATTTCATTATTTTTATTTATTTCGAGAAATACTGTATCTGTTTTTTTAGTGAGTGAGATGAATTAATGCATGTTCACATTTATTCTAGAACTAATGTAACATCTCACAATTTCTCTCAACATTTGGACAGGAGAGCTTTTAATCAATAAAGTACTAGTTACTTGGAAAAAGTAATATTATTATGCAACTTGTGTTAATTGTAATGTGTTACCCCCAACACTGCTCGTGCATGATGTATTAATACTGAAGTTGCTGCAGTTAAGGCCTGTTCACATTTGGAGAATAATGAATTCCAACAGAACTACAACAGAGAACGGCAATACTGCTTGGATATCAATATCAGAGCAATGAAATACTGCCAATTTCCAAATTTTTTACATTTCCAGCTGTAAAAATTAATACATAAAGCTTATTTTTTCAAGTGTGTTACAATAATTAACGGTGTTATTGTTAACTAAAACTATTTCTTTATTACTATTACTACTACTATTAAATATAAATACTACATGGAAAAAATATGTATGTAAAAGTGTGTTAAAGCAAAATAATTACTAAAATATGTTAAAGCTAAAGAGCACATAATACTAAAATAACACTGACACTTATCAAATTGGTAGTTTTAAATGAACATAAAATATTTGAAAGATTAAAACCTAATAAAAATTACAAGCGCATAACAAAATTACTAAAACTCCAACTAAAAAGGACTCAAACTCAAAATGTAAATATGAATGAAAATATAATAGTATATAAATAATACTAAAATAACACTGACACTTATGAAATGGGTAGTTTTGAAAAAACTTCAAACACAAATTGAAATGTAATAAAAATGACAAGTGCATTAAGTTAGGTAACACTTTATTTTACAGTGTCCTTGTTACATGTTACATGTACTTACTAATGCAGTAACAATAAATTATGCATAACTGCATGCAACTAACTCTAAACCAAACCCTCATGTATATGTAGTTCATTAATATTACTCAGTACTTATATGTATATTTACAGTCACAAGGACATCTTAAAATAAAGTGTGACCCAAAATTACTTAAATTTTAACTAAAAAAAAAAAAAACTCAAAATATAAAAAGAGAATAATTTTAAAATATGACTGACACTAATAGTATAAAAATAATATTTTAATAACATCTACTCTATAGGTGTCTCAGACTAATTCCAAATATTATTAATAGCATATGTGACCCAGGACAGCAAAACTTGAGTGTAATTTTTTTTTAAATTGAGATTTATACATCATAACTAATAATAAATAAGTCTAAGAATGAATAAGCTTTCCATTGATGTATGGTTTGTTAGGACAGGACAATATTTCTAGGTCTAGAGTCTGAGGATGCAAAAAATCTAAATACTGAGAAAATCACCTTTAAAGTTGTCCAAATGAAGTTCTTAGCCATGCATATTTCTAACCAAAAATTAAGATTTGATATATTTATGCTGAGAAATTTACAAAATATCTTCATGGAACATGATCTTTACATAATACCCTAATGATTTTGGGCATAAAAGAAAAAAATATAATTTTGACTCAAAGTATTTTTGGCTATTACTTTTAAGACTGGTTTTGTGGTCCAGGATCACATAGAAATAATGATAAATGACACTTAGTTTTAAAATATGGTCAAGCGCACACTGTTTGAATTCTGTATGAATCCACCAAGTTGCAACTGTATTATTTGTCATATCACAGCCGTGATTGTGAAGCAGAGGCAGAAGAAATGAAAACTTCTGGAGGTTAAGAAAAGGTCACGAGCCTCAGACTGAGTGATGCTTCTGTCTGGACGTCTCAATCCCTGTACCACCTTTTTTTTCCCTGAGCCACTACACCACATGTTGTCACTCTTCAAAAGCAGACGTAATCTCTGTTCAGAGCAAGGCCCAGTGCTCTCTCTCTCTCTCTCTCTCTCTCTCTCTGTATCTGCCTCCCCTGCCGGGCGGTGAGAGATCACGGCGTGCTGTATTGCTGTGTCAGGTGTTATTAGGCGGTGCGGGGTGGCGGCTCCATCACTCTGATGCTCGTGTCCACTCCAGGGCGGATGAGGGCCAATTGCTTACACTCGCTACAGTGACAGAGCAGGGGGTGATTGGCAGCGACATGGTCCTGTCTGGGACGGGAGGGCAAACCCTCTGCTGAGACGTTACTCCAGCGGCCCGCAGAGAAGAGCTGCACACGCTCACACACAGAAACACGTGCATGTCTTTATGCATTTGCACGTGCCAATGATGCTGAACTGTGGTTTTGTGAATAATCAAATTCTTCAGCAGCTCAAAATTCAATTCAACATACTGTACCTCGATAGAAGCTCAACTGTTTTTAAAATAGTTACTCTACACTTTTCCAAACAAAAAGCTAAGTGTGAAAAGTGTATCACTACAAAATGCTTTACAAGAAATACTATTGGGTTAGGGTTATGCTGAGGGCTTTGGTTTAGGGTTAGTTGCGTGCGATTATGCATAATTTATCATTATTACAACAAGGCCACTTTAAAATAAAGTGTTACCAAATATTAGATTCAAACTATTTATTTTATTTTATTTTCCCGATTTGGTTGTAGACCAATAAAGGCATTGACAAAAGTGTTATCTGTGGATAATCCCCAAAAAGTACACAAATTACAACATTTTTCACTATGAGTAAGTTTTAGTCCAATGCAATATCATTCACAAGCATTTCAGAGCAAACTAAAATCATCTCCACTTCAAAATGACTGGAAAAGGCCTTAACAGGGTTAAATATATAATCGATACTATTCTATTTCAGTATTTCTGCTTCAAAAATGTTACATTTAATTTGTGTTTCTTGACATTTGTAATTTTTTTGTGAAATTCATAGGGTTATGCTGAGGGCTTTGGTTTAGGCTTAGTTGCGTGTGATTATGCATTAGAATAATGAGAAATGTATTTAAAAATGACTGGGGAAATCCCCAAAAAAGTACACAAATTACAACATTTTTCACAATTATCAGTAAGTTTCAATCCAATGCAATAACATTTAGAGCAAAATCGAATCATCTCCAGCTGAAAAAGACTGGAAAACAACATCAGGGTTAAATATATAATCAATGGCACAAAATGATGACATTTTTGGAGTTCATAAACAAACCCAATTAGTGATACTATTTCAGCATTTCGGCTTCAAAAAGTTTAATTACAAAAGGCATTTGTAATTATTTATGAAATGCACTAGCAATTTCTAAGTGAAAATTGATATTTATTTGTTTTGTAATGTTAAATTAGGTTGTTTTAATTGTTTTGTTGAATTCTGTAAAAAAATATTTCCAAATGCTGTCACACTAATTGGGTTTGTTTGTCAACTCCAAAAATGTTATCATTTTGTGCCGACGATTATATATTTAACCCTGGTGTTGTTTTCCATTCAGTTTGAACTGGAGAGGAATTTATTTTTCTCTAAAATGCTTTTCAGTGTTATTGCATTGGACTAAAACTCACTCATAGTTGTGAAAAGTGTTGTAATTTTTATATTTTCCTGGAATTTCCCCCCCGTTTTCCCAGTCATTCATAAATAAATACATTTCTCATTATTCTACATTATTAGCAAACCTTGAATTCAACCTTTTTATCAAGTTGTCTTGTTTTTGAGTGAACATTTCCAAAATAATCCACAAATAATACTTTTGTCAATGACTTTATTGGCCTACAACCAAATTAGGAAAATAAAAGAAAATAAATAGAGTGAATCCAATATTCAGTAACACTTTAACCCAAACCCAAAACCCTCAGCATAGCCCTAACCCTATAGTAAGTACATGTTTTTAATTCTTATTGCTCAGTACCTAAATGTACAATTGAACAAGGACAGTGTAGCCCAATAGTTGGTAATAGTTAGGTACATTAGGTAACTCCACATTAGGCAAATGACTGTAGCTAAAGTACTTTAAATTACGATTAGACACTGCTAACTGGACAGTGCAAGTGACAATAGTGTCCTACTATATTCTTATCCATTTCTTCATGGCTCAAGTGGAACGGTTTCACATGCAAAGGTTGCATTTGAAGTGCAACATAATTCAGCCAATCAATTCAATCGATTTCCCTCAGACAACTATTGATGGCTTATTTTCTGAAGCAATCATTTCTATTAAACTCCTCATCAGTCACTAAAATGCATATGCCATTTTAAATTTTCCGTCAGACTTTATACAAATTAATTCTAGCACGGCCATTAAAACGGGCCAGTTAAAATGATTGCTAATGATATTAGACCGCTCTACAGATCAATGAACCAATATTTGGACACACTGTATTACTAAACACTGAAGACTATATGGATGCATTTCCAATGTTTCAGACCAAGAAAGCAATCGGGTTTGATATAAAGCTTGCATACGTTAGCAGCGAGGAGCGTTTCATATATAAGCCCAGATATGCAGCCGGAGGTTTGGGTGAATTAGTGTGCCAGCTTCAATCTCAGTATCTTTGCCTTGAGGAGAGAATGTGTTGGAGTCTGTGTTAAGATGTACTGATACTCCATCACAGAATAATTCTGTTAAAATAATGATCTTTCTTTGGGCTATGGGCCCTCAGGAGCTGTTCTGCACTGAAAGCTACACTCATAAAGCCTTCATTTTTACAATTGGATATTGGAGAACTGATTTTTCCTCAGTGTGAACGTATAAGGCTCCTCCATGACAGGTTGGGGTCTGTTGGAGAGCGTGCCACATTACAGAGCTTACATGGTTTGGCGCTCATAACTGCGTTAGGTTTTGAAAGCACACAGCGTTAGCATGAGGTGAAGGTGTGTAGAGCCCTGTGGAAGGATGAGAGGATCACAGCCTCGCCGCAGACAAAAGCCCATCACAAAGTTGCTTCGGTGATCCGTAATAAAGCACAAGTTCTGATAGAGTTACCACTTAAAGGGACAGTTCACCCAGAAATGAATATTCTGTCTTTATTTGCTCATTCTCGTGCCATTCCAAACCTGTATGCTGTTATATTTTCAAAAGACTTAAAAAAATGATCCAAAGCCTCAAAAGCAATGACCAATATTGCCAGACAGAATAAAAAAAGAACAGCATTATGGATATGGAACAGCATGAGGGTGAAAAAAATGACAGGATTTTCTTTTTAGGGTAAACTACACTCTTAAAAATAAAGGTGCTTATTCCATAGAAGAACCTGTTTTGTCTAAAGAGTCATATATGGAACTTTTAACATCTCACGTATACCTTTCTGTTTCATAAAAGGTTCTTCGTGGCAAAAGAAGGTTCTTCAGGTGATAAAAAGGTGAGAAAGAGATGGTTCTTTAAAGAACCTGTAACTGACTGGCTCTTTGTGGAACCAAAAATGGTTCTTCTATGGCATCACTTTGAAGAATCTTTTAAAGCACCTTTATTTTTAAGAGTGTATAAGTTCAGCAGTTCAATGCTAATGTATATTAATATGACTATATAGGCACTTTTAGAATTTGACATGATAACACTTGCAAAAATGTTTGATTATTTAATATTTGTGAAGAAATTTGGTGATACAAATCAGTTTTATATACATACAGTTTCAAGATTACTGTTAATTTAGTTCAGTAGTATTTTGTCATTCATAACACATTAACTGATCCATTTGTTAACAATAAATGCACTTAATTATACTGAACGCGCACTTGTAATGTACTTCAAATAAGTAGATTTTTTAACTACTGTACATTAATCAACTGTAAATTAAAAGTGCAGGTACATTTAAAGAATTTTTAAGTGTTTTAATGATCTTTTGTTGTTTTAAAGTACACTTATTTTTATGTATCGACCAACATACTTAAGCACATGTACAGTACTCTTTGTTTTGTTTGATATTACATTTTAAGTTCAACTCCATTATTATTAATATGTAATTACAACTACATCCAAATATGGTAGTCAACATCTGAAGTGGATCAAAACCTTTCATCAAAGTTGTCTTAAAATCAAAACAATACCCATTCTTGTCTTAGTACAACTTTCATGAACTGTTTTGATCCACTTCAAATGTTGATTACAGTGTATGACATAGAAGTTTCCATAGCAATGACATTGAAGTATATTTTAGTTGAGCATAAATGCTTGTCAGTACATTTAGCAGTAACTTTAACTGTATTTTAAAGATTATCATTTTGAAATTACATACACAAATTTACTTAATCTTAAAGTCACACTGAATCCGTATTCGTCATCCTTTCCTATCAAAATGCTTGCTATGGATGGAAAAAGGACACAACATGAGGTCGTATTTATTTTTTAACATGCAAAAATTTTGGATGAAAATTTCATACTCAGTGTGCAATGGCCTTTAGTCCTACTAAAGTTGTATTTAAACTAATTGTATTTAAACTCTTAAACTATAATACATTTTCATTTCATTTTAGTTAACATGCAATTACGTGTCTGAAAACATTGCATTCAGTTCACACTTAAGTATATTGTTGTAAAGTATATCATTTCTATAATGCATTATCTTTTTATAACTATGAAAAGTGCATTTATTTTTCATAAGTGATGTGAATTTATACTTGAAATGCTAAAAATGCCATGATATATGCAGAAATTGTAAAAGCAATGTTTATTGCTATTTCATGATACCTAATAAAATGTTAACAAACTGAAATGTATTGTTAAGTGTTACCATAACAACTCAAGTTACTTGAACTCAAGTTACTTAAACATAAAGTTGAGATAAAATGATTAAACTTTGAAAAGTTTAATAACAGTAAACCAAATGCTTTGATTACCCAGGAATGATTTCATTGTAAACCACTGCAGGAAAGTTTTTCTTCCTCAGTCCTGATGCATGAATTAATTGTTGAGTTTGTCCACCAATAGACCATTTAATGACCTTCACATAACGCACACAGTCACTACATTTAAGACTTACTGATACAAAACTTAAATTTTAAAGTTCACCTACAGTGCCTTGCAAAAGTATTCACATTCATTTTTTTCACATTGTTAAACTGCTCTAGTTTACTTGTTTTTCCACATCAATCTACATCTCATACACCATAATGACAAAGCACAAAACAGGTTTGTAACAAATTTGCAAATTTATTAGAAATAAAATACTGAAAAGATCCCGTTGCATAAGTATTCATACCCTTTTCTGGGACACTCAAAATTTATCTCAGGAGCATTCATAACACTTGGAGTGTTAAACTGTGGCAAATTCATTTGAATGAGTCTGATTTAGAAAGGCACACACCTCTCAGAAAAGGTCTAACAGCTGAAAATGCATCTCAGAGCAAAAACCAAGATAACTGCCTGTAGAGCTCAGTGACAGACTTGCGTTAAGGCGATGATCTAGAGAAGAGTTCAGAAACAAATCTGCTGCATTGAAGGTTGACAGAAGCATTCTCCATAATGGAAGACGATTGGAACAACTAGGACTCTAGGAAATGTCTGCCAGCCCCCATCCAAGCTGACAGAGATGGAGAGGTGAAAAGGTGAGGCAAAGAATGGCAGATAATTGCCAAATGCAGATGTGCAAAGATGGTCACATCAGACCCAAAAAGACTTGAGGCTGTAAAGGTGCTTCAACTATGGACTGAGTTAAGGGTATGAATACTTTTGCTAAGGCACTGTAATTGCATTTAAACTCTTAAACTGTAAAGCAATGTTTATCGCTATTTCATGATACCTAATGCAATGTTAACAAACTGAATATTGTTAAGTGCTGCCTCAACAACTCAAGTTACTTAAACATGAAGTTGAAATAAACAATTAAACCAAAGGCATTTATTATCTAGGTATAACTGCATTGTAATCCACTACAGGAAGGTCTCAATACTGATACCACCAATAGATTCTGACCACATTTAATGACCTTCACATAATGCATACGATCTTTATTTAAGACTTACTTGATACGAAACAACGTTGCGGTTGGATTTGCTTGTTAACTTTCATGACTCACATGAGCATGTAATGTGGACAACAGTGTACATGCGAGATCAGGGTTTTACATGCGAGCGATTCCAGCAGCATGAACTACCAACACTGCCAAATACAGCCCTACAAAAGAGAGCCGCACCAGCTGAATAAAAGCATGTTTGTTACTCGCTTAGACTGGAGATCACCTTCACGACCTCATTTGTATTTCAACAGCTCTTTCCTGGCCTGCGACGCCTCCAGAGAAGCTGCATTCGCACGACGGCTCGGGAGGGCTGGAACGATCCGGAGGCGCGCCGTTAGCTGGCCGCTTAGCACCGGCTCCTTGTTTGGTCTGATGGGTGGCAGTTTGAGGCAGGTGATGATTTATAAATGGACTATCGGCTGGTGGGCCCACAGGAATGGGGAGGACTTGGACAGGGATGCTGGGGAAAGTGCCAGGGTGCTTTACTGGAGCTCACGCCAGAGAGCCCAGGCACATTAGCACAGGCTGGAGCATCTGCGAGCCGAGCGGCGCGCTCCTCGCTGCAGGGCCATATGGAGCTGACAGGATGCTGAGCGCTAATTAATTTGACTGCAGAAGATTCTCACAACAAAGAGAGATGTGAAGTCCACCACCACTCCTCTCCTCTGCTCACACGCATGCATTTGTCATTATTTATTCTCTCTGACTGTCTTTTTAATGCTGTTTACCTTGTATATCAGAATATGGGGTCTACTGAAAAAAACTAGATCAAAAAGATTTGCAAACAAAGCTGAGAAAATCAGACTTTTTTTATACTAATTACAAAGTGCAGCTCCACAAAAACTAGACAAGTGTCACAGATCTCAGTTTTTCCTGCAGAATGCATTAGCATTTACAAAAAAGTTTATGTTTTTTGAAAGAAATGAACACTTTTATTGATCCAAGACACATTAAACTGATCACAAGTGACAGGAAAGACATTTATAATGTTCCAAAATAGTGATCCACCGAATGTTCTGCAACCAAAATTATGCAGCAAACATGTGGTCAGTGTGGAAGCATTTAAAACTGTCTGAGAAAGTTGCAAAAATAATTCCAAGCAGCGACAGCGAGAGACTGTTTAGAAGCGCATCGCATGTCTTCATGAGAAGAGAAAGGTTACTGTATGATGACTGAAATCATCCATTAGTCAATCAACTCCAGAACGTTCTGTTGTCTAATACACCAGACACCAATTGTGTTTATTCTGACAGCAGCTCCTTAGCCAGGGTTCAAAGACCAAAGATGACAATCATTCACATATGTGACCCTGGAGCACAAAACCAGTCTTAAGTCACTGGGGTATATTTGTAGCAATAGCCAAAAATACATTGTATGGGTCAAAATTATTGATTTTTCTTTTATGTCAAAAATCATTAGGAAATTAAGTAAAGATCATGTTCCATGAAGATTTTTTGTAAAATCCCTACTGTAAACCTATCCAAACGTAATTTTTGATTAGTAATATGCATTGTTAAGAACTTAATTTGGACAACTTTAAAGGTGATTTTCTCAGTATTTGGATTTTTTTGCACCCTTAGATTCCAGATTTTCAAATAGATGTATCTCGGCCAAATATTGTCCTATCATAACAAACCATACATCAATAGAAAGCTTATTTATTGAGCTTTCATATGATGTATATATGTCAGTTTTGTAAAATTTAACCTTATGACTGGTTTTGTGGTCCAGGGTCACAAATCTGCTGCTGCCAGCAAAAAAAGACTACTAAGGTCATTTTTTAGGTTTCCACCAAAATAAAAGTCAACATTCATAAATGTTAGTATTGTCATTTTACTGTTGTTCTGTAAAATAAAATAAAAAAGTAAGAAAATATAATGATAACAATCATTCCAACAGCTCTATTAATACATTTATTATAACTTTCTCCTTTGCTCAGCAAGGTCACATTTATTTGCACATTAAAAACACATGCCTGATTCAAGAAGGGGGTCTTAAAAATGGCCAAAGAATATTATTTTACTAACATATTCATTTGAAGTTAAATTGTGCTTTGTTGGTAGGCTATAGTGTCTACTGGAATGTTAAAAATGTTCTGTGTTAAGTAAATATGTTCAAATTGTTGTTTTGTAATTTATTTATTTATTTTTTGAGAAAAGCAAGACAAAACTGTAAAAAACACATTTTCACTATTTAATTTATGCAATGGTGAAAAAAATGGCAAAATACATGGGTGAGAAAACACAAAATGTGTTCGGTAGTGTTTCATTTTGTTCGGCTTCGGCCAAGAATTTTCATTTTGGTGCATCCCTAAATGCTATTCTTCTGAACTTTCTATTCACCTGTGAAACCTGAAAGTCAAATTAATCAGTTTCCACAAAAACATTGTGTAGCACCACTGTTTTCAATACTGATAATAATCAAAAATGTTTTTTTTTTTTTTTTTTTGAGCAGCAAATCCGCATTGTAGAATGATTTCTGAAGGATCATGTGACATTGAAGACTGAAGTAATGATTCTTAAAATTCAGCTTTGATCACAGAAATAAATTACAGTTTAACAGATATTCACTTAGAAAACAGCTTTTTAAATTCTAATAATATTTTACTGCTTTTAATATACTTTTGATCAAATAAATGCAACCTTGGTAAGCAGAAGTAAAGATTAGGTGTAGAAACAATCTCTGATATCAGGTTTTCTTAAAAATAAAGGTGCTTCACGATGCCATAGAAGATCCTTGTTGTCTAAATCAGTGTTTCCCAAACTTTTTTTCCGGGGACCCACATTTTAAAATCGATAAATCCTTGTGACCCAATAAACATTAGGCCCATATAGTTCATATATCACAAAGAGAATTTATGCATTAACAAAATATGTGTGACCATTTTTAAGGTCATGCTTCCACTTAACTATTTAAAAGAGATACAGATATTTGACAATGCACATTTTTTTTATTTAAGTAAACTGCAGATTTGCAGAAAATGTTGTTTACCACAAACAGAATATTTATCCGTTATTTTGATATCAAATCAAAAAGTGCTTTTTGAGCATTGTGATCC
The DNA here is from genome assembly GCF_049309525.1 of Garra rufa. Lineage (NCBI taxonomy): Eukaryota > Metazoa > Chordata > Actinopteri > Cypriniformes > Cyprinidae > Garra > Garra rufa. Next base: position 44,057,662 of record NC_133369.1, read on the forward strand.
TCTTTTATCACAGTACACTAATACAATAACAGACATATTCACGTTTAAAGTCAATAAAAACAACGTATTATTCATTGCACTTGACTTCTAGATTTGTATATTAAGTTGCTCAAGCAAGTTGCAACACATTTAAACACAACATAGGGAGGCTATAGCTTCCTTTTTTTTAATTAAAAATTGGGCTATCAAAAAATATTTTAATTAAAACTTACCACAGACAGAAACAGTCGGCTCTCATGCTTTTCTTTCGCATTAAATCTTTATTAAAAACAATCCTTTTAAAGAACTTTTCTACCTGGACAAGTGCACGTATTATGTTGCCTTTTTCTTTAAAACTGCATTTTTGCTTATTTTAAAACTAGCCAAAAAGCCACGTGTTGACTGTGAAACAGTGGATTTCATTTATATGCATTTATGGGACATTTTCGTGTCAATCCATGTTCATTTTTACAGCAAACAATGCGCTGTCACTTTAATTCAGCGCTTGCAGCACAGCAAAAAATTGACTCTGCCGAAATGATCGCTGCTCTGCTGCAAACGCACTGCTTCTGGGACGTACTGCTGGACAGCAACCGCGTGCAGTGTGAACGCTCCAATCCGTTAACATGGGTGCGAAAAAAAAATACGCAACGCATACGCACTGCAGACGGAGTATGTGTGAAACAGGCGATGCAGAGCGCAGCTAAAGAACAACAACAACAAAAAGGAAAGCAGAAGAAGAAGAAAACGACGAGCTCCCTCGTGCGGCTAATAGGTGAACTACACATATACATTTTAATATACATTTTAATCAAGAGTATATAGCGCACTGAAAAATAGGGCTCGACTTGGCGACCCATACAAAATCTCCTGCGACCCACTTGTGGGTCGGGACCCCGCCTTTGGGAATGACTGGTCTAAATGGTTCCATAAAGAACCTTTAACATCTGAAGAACCTTTCTGTTTCAGAAAAGATTCTTTGTGGCGAAAGAAGGTTCTTCAGATGACAAAAAGGTAAGAAAGAGATGGTTCTTTAAAGAACCTTTGACTGAATGGTTGTTTGTGGAACCAAAAATGTCTCTTCTATGGCATTGCTCTGAAGAACCTTTTAAAGCTCCTTTATTTTCAGAATAGCAAAATGAAGACTGGAAAAGTAATTCATGAAACTATCAGCTAAATTCATCATGACGTTTGGATATGTAGAGCTGCAGATGGAATACATTGAGAACAAAATCAGACTCTACCAACACAAATACGACAGCTCCTCGTGTGCCGCGCGTCCCCGCAGTGTAAAATACGACTCCTGTGATGTTGCGGGATGGCCTCTTTTTGCCTTATTAGTAGATGTTTGTCCCTTAGCTTTAAAATTCCAGCTAATGACATGGGACTTAATTTAATACATCAGTCAGCTACAGATGAAAGGAACACAGTCATTAACACAGACGGATTCATGTTTGTCAGCGTTGAGTTTTAGAGAATGAAAAAAACATATTGGTCCAGTGGAGATAATAAAAACACAGATGTGTTTCTGTAGCATCTTAAGATGAGTTTCCCTAATAAGATGATTGTGTTAATGATGTCTTACACATGCTTTAAAGTTCCTACTACATCATAAGAACAGGTTGAAAACAAACATCCTGAAGCACCGGGGAAAAAAGTCTTTCTGTTCACTGAATAAATGAAAGCATAACTGTTTGTTCTGTAGTTTGGAGCTTCATAAGCACATTCAGAGGAAAACAGTCTCTTCAATCAACTTAGTGGCTTTAAAATCAATGAAGTATGTAAATCAGCCATGCAGTTGTTTACAAAAGCCTTCATCACTTTAATAGATGAAATGCATATTCAAAAATCATTTCTAATTATTAAAGAAGCTGATCAATTATGATTAATCATAGTATTCATTAGAAGGTTTTACCTTAATCAGGGTCATATTGATTTGATTTGATTTGAATCCGCTTGATGTTTATTGAGTGCACATTTTTAGTATTATAAACTAGTCAATTTACTTTTCATCTAATTTGCCAAGTGTCTTTGTGAATATAAAAATCATAAGTACCTTTGTTCTGAAACATATCTGGCCAGGTTTGATCTGAATTGCTTTTAAGCTCTGATCAAATGAAGGAGCATTTTGCATGTAGATAAGTATGTTTCTTCATCAGATTTGGAAAAATGTGCCATCCCAACACTTGCTCACCAATGGATCAGTGAATGGGTGCCGTCACATTGCAAAAACAAAATGCAAATCTTACTTAGATTTTTTGTCTTGTTTCCAGCCAAAATATTGAAATGATGGAACGCTAGTTCTTTTTTGGGATCATTATTTAACATTTTTAGTATTATAAACTAGTCACTTTACTTTTTTTTTTTTTTTAAATCTAATTTGCCAAGTATCTTTTTGAATATAAAGATGAATATAAAGATGGCAGGTTGTCATCTGAATTGCTCTTAAGCTCTAACCATTGCATGTAGATGAGTTTGCTTCTTCTTCAGATTTATAGAAATGTGTCATTCCATCACTGTCTCACCAATGGATCCTTTGCAGTGAATGGGTGCCGTCAGAACAGCTAAAAAACATCACAATAATCCACACCACGCCAGACAAAAGCTAAAACAAATCCATCATTAAGATGTTTTTAACTTTCCATAATTAATAATAACATTTCCTCCATCCAGACGGCACCCATTCACTGCAGAGAAGAACTGATGAAGAAACAAACTCATCTACATCTTGGATGGCCTGAAGGTGAGCACATTTTCAGCTAGTTTGTCCCAAAAGTTTGTCTTTTTTGGGATAACTATTTAACATTTTTAGTATTATGAACTAGTCAAGTTACTTTTCATATAATTTGCCAAGTGTCTTTGTGAATATAAAAATGATACATTTGTTCTGAAACAGAACTGGCCAGGTTTTGATCTGAATTGCTCTTAAGCTCTGATCAAATGAAGGATGTAGATGAGTTTGTTTGTTCATCAGATTTGTATAAATGCATCATTCCATCACTGTTTCACCAATGGATCCTTCGCAGTGAATGGGTGCCGTCAGAATGAGTGTCCAAACAGCTGATAAAAACATCACAATAATCCACACTGCTCCAGTTCATCAGATAACATCTTGACAAAAGCTGAAACAAATCCATCATTAAGATGTTTTTACTTTCCATAATCAATAATACCTCTATTCTGACGGCACCCATTCACTGCAGAGGATCAATTGGTGAGCAAGTGACGGGATGACGCATTTCTCCCAATCTGATGAACAAACAAACTCATCTACATCTTGGATAGCCTGAAGTTTGCATTTTTGGCCAAACTATTCCTTTAACATATCAAAGTGTCAGCCAGTCATCCCATCTGATCATTGAGAGATCCTGGGTGATCAAAAAAACAGAAAAGTGCCAAATATACCAGGTTGGAAGTTTCCAAAATATCTGACAGCTTTACTTTCCCCATCTTTAAAGAACAGAAGGGCTTTAATCTGGTGAAGAGTGAGCACTTATGAGCCTTTATGAAGCCAGACTCCAGGCCTGAGTGCTTTATTTCTCATCTTGCTGCTGGATTCTGGAGAGGTGAGAGGTCCCAAATCCCCCTCAGGACAGCTTGATCTCCTCAGACCCATTAGAGCGGCCCAGGGTTTAGCTCAACTCATATGAATTGGAATTAATGCCTCGTTTGCTTCTTTCTCTGAATCAAGCAAAAAAGCGAAAGTGTGCACCAGAGCGCACACAGCAGCTTCCGCCTTTCAAATGTCCCACAACTCACTGAGAGGAAATGGAAAGAGCAATCGTCCCGGTGAGGGAATAACAGCATTGAGCGGCTCCTAAGGAAGAGTTTCTCACAATCACGTCCTCATTGCAGCTGTTCAATGCTAGTTGAGACTGTGCTTTTTTTACACAATGCAGGAAAAGTGTAAGCTTTACTCTGTAAATGTTCTAAACGAAATCAATTCTATACTTTTGTAAAAACCATTGCTCAACAGTTTCACAATAAATAAATTAAAAAAGACAGCACTCTGAATTAAATGTACGTTTTTGGAGTAGAATGACTAAAAGTGCATTTTCTTGTAAAACGCTAATAATGTTTGTTTTATTTACAACATTGACTCAAAAGGTCAAAAGGCTTTGAGTGGTAACCAGTATTTTGCCAAGCATTTAGCATGGTATACTATAGTAAATTAAGCAGTTTCTTCTAAAATCCCATTGTTACTACAGTTATTGTTATTGCAGTTTTTCTTATTACAGTCTTATCATTTATGCTTCAAAACCTAGTTATTGTGTCAGTAAACTGGCCAATGCCACCAAAATTAAAAGTTTTTTTTTTTTTTTTTTTGCATCTTATATGGAGTGCTTTTCCCAAAAGCTTTGTTAGTCAACTATGGACGCAAGTTCCATTCTTACCAATATAATTGAATGATTTGGTGTTTCATAAAACCATAATTCAAATGAAAAAAACGCAGACAGCAATGCAAACTTGTGTGGTTGAAACAAAAGCTCTCAACCTGTGGTTAGAAGCAGTATTTTGTGTTATAAGAGCAGTAGACTTCAATAGATCATGCTACTTGCCACAATAAGCAAGATGAAACATGCAGTACACTCTATGTAGTTTATTTCAATAGGATATATACACGCTTTAATCTATATATTTTAGCCTGTCAACAATTAGAGCATCTGCTTAAATGCATAAGGAAAAAACTAATTATGACATAAGAGAGAACCAAATCAAATAAAGCAAAATGACAGGAAACAGTGAAGTAGCCATCAAGTGCTATGTTCATTGCAGCAGCATCTAGAAGATCTCAAACCCATTTATTAGTAGAAGTCATTACTCCATCACTTGAATGTGACGTTAATAATGACAGTGCTCTGTTGTAGAATCAACATGGTGAAATGATGTCAATGCAACCATCTTATTATGGTTTAGAGAAACAATTAGTTTCCCCAACAATGCATCGTACTAAATAATGATTAATTAAGTTAATCAGTGAGTTACATTGTTGAATGAGAAACAATTTTTTATTTTTTATTTTTATTTATTTATTTTTTTTACCATTGCAATCAACCCTGGACATTTTGTTAAATTCAAATTTAGTTTCTGTTCTTCTTATTTTATTTTGTTAACACTTACTGTCAGTTTTGTGTTGATGCTATTGTGTATCACACTGAGCTTCTTGGATGTGAAAAGTCAATAATGTACTTCACAAAGAAATATAAACATTTGCACATAAACAGTACACAGCTTCAGTATTATGTTACATGTTAGCTAATAACGATACACATCAGATATTTATTAAATATATGTTTGACAGATTTTGATCAGCAACATGTGAACTCAGTTATTGCGCTTTACTCTTTTACATAAATGTCCCAAAACCAGAAAACCAAAGATCGAAGATCAAAAATCTTTTTTTTTTTTTTGACAATCCCAATACTTCAGTAATTTTTTTCACAAATATTTTCCCAATTCTCAAAACAAACATTCATTTTGGCAAAAATAATCTGCCAATGTGGTAAGCAAAATAATCTTATTTCAATCAGAAAACTAAATTATTTAGTTTACCCCACTGGCAGATTATTTTACAATCATTTTGATTTATAATCTCACATAAATCAATAATTTTTACTTGTCTAGAAAATCCTTGATTTAAGAATTTTTAGATATTCTGACTGAAAACAAGACAAAGCAATCTAAGAAAAGCATCTTTTTGCGGTGCATGAAGTCTCTGACAGTCACGCTGTGCCTGAGAGGCTGATTTCCTGCAGTTTGTTAAAGTTTGTTCCGCTCATTTGCACTCAAGTGCTCGCGTCCTCAGAAACGGCTGCTACTATTGTCTCTCTGACGGATGTTACGCATTGACTCTGAGCAGAGCTCCTCTGCTTATGTTAACATCGCCTCATAAAGAAGAAATCACCCGTTTTAAAGCACTCTGAGTTTGAGTTCAGTGTGGAAACCAGTGGAAATCGTCTATTTATGGAAGTTAAGTAGTTAATTTTTACATGTGCTTTTTATGGATTTTTGTAGAGAGGCTGAAGAGCAGGAGGGCCAATAAAACGCTTATTGCCGCTATCTTTAACATGCTGGAAACGACCTGGGCCTTAAACAAACCAAGTACAGCGCTGGAGAAATGATTAGCTGGAATTTACGACATCCACCCAAAGGAGCAGTTCACTCTTCCAGCATCCAAACCCTATTTCACTCACATGACAAGTGCTGCCTCGGCCGCTGAGGAAACGTTTAACTTTCTTCAGTTTAAACTCTCCCGCTGGTTAAGGGCGGACGTCTTATTACTATTTTATTTAGTTATGCGTCTGCTTTCAGGCGAGACTGAGACACTCATTCAAGCGGCAGCACTTTCAAAGCCCAGCGCCTGACAAATAGTACAGCGAGTAACAAATACGCCATAAGCGAGCAGCTCTTAAGAGAACGAAATGTGTCGATCTGGATGATTGTGCGCCTGCAGCGGAGCCACACACACCGTCTGCCCCGTAATGGATGATCTCTCGGAGACATTAGGTTTGGACTTGTCGAAAACAGGTTTTCAAGACCGGGAATCAGTCAGGCATGCGTTTATTTACACAGCCTTAACTGTTCATTTGATAAGTAAATGAGCTGCATGCTTGTAGAAGTGATCTAGACCAGCTGCTGGAGAATAACAAGAGGAACGTCACTCGGCCTGCGCTCGCGTCTACAAACAGTTACACAAACACACGTGTGTGCTCATAATATATGTTACCTCCGTATATACAAACCCCTACGAATATATACACTAGATAAACCCTTTGGTCCCACTTTATATTAGGTGACCTTAACTACTATGTAGTTGGGGGAGTGTGGGGCAAAAACTAAGAAAAGAGAAAAATGTGCACCAAAATTTAAAAGTGGAGTGTTTTTTCTGAATGTCTAAATGTGTTTCATCTATTTGTCTACATTGTTTTGAACTATACTGTATTTTTCAGTTGCAACTTCAGCTTCACAAACTACTTGGTATTTTTTATTTTATTTTGCCAATTCATTTTTTTTAATACAGTCATTTACAAACATTAATGTACATAGTTTGCTTTAAATGGTTAGTGTTATATATGTGCAATAAAATAACAGCATATTTTTAGTTGTAGCGTCTTTGCATTTTGCTACAAAATTATCTTTTATGTTGAATTATTTATGCTTTTATATAATAACACTTTACATTTTAAATTGTTTTGAAAATGTTTTTAAGTGCATTCATTTCTAAATTAGAACTTGTATTGATTTATTTACTTATTTCTTTACATAGAGTTACAGTACGGTTTGGGTACAATAAAAATACACCAAATATGTATCATTTAAATTGCATTTTTTCATTCTGAACTGCAGCAGCTCCACAAACTACTATGCATTTTGCATTATTTTCACATTTAAAGTGCAGTAAGTTTAAAAATGTATATTGTTTGCTTTAAATAGTTAGTGTTACATAGGTGCAATAAAATTACAGTATATTTTGAGTTGCAACTCCATCCAACTTTCTTGCACTTTGCATTATTATTATTTTTTCCCCCAAATATTTTTAAGCACATTTATTTCTGAACGAGAACTGTTATTTATTTAATTAGATTAAATGGTTTAAATGGTTGGTGTTAATGACATTTCTTTGGGTTATTTTGCATTATTTTTAAAATGTTTAAAATGTTTTAAGTGCAATAATTTCTAAATTAGAACTTGTATTTATTATTTTTTCTTACAGTACGGTTTGGGTGCAGTAAAAACATGTAAATAGCATTTTTTTCAGTTGCAACTGCAGCTTCACAAACTACTATCTATTTTGCATTATTTTATAGTTTTAACAATTTTTAAATAGAGTTCTATTTTTAAATAGAACTTTTATGTGTTTATGTATATAGTTTGCTTTAAATGCTTAGTGTTATTTAGGTGCAATAAAATTACAGTATATGCATTTAGCATTATTTTACTTTATTTCCCCCACAAAATTGTTTATTTCAAAATTATAACTGTTACTTACTTACTTAGTTTATTACATTTCACATGAATGACATTTGTTTGGGTTGCAACTCCAGCTCTGAAAAATACAAAATATTTAGGATTAGAGTTAAATAGAATTTTTATGTGTTTATGTATATGGTTTGCTTTAAATAAATAGTTAGTGTTATTTAGGTGCAATCAAATTACAGCATATTTTGAGTTGCAACTCCATCCAACTTTTCTTGCATATAGGATTATTTTACTTTATTTCCCTCCAAAAATGTTTAAGCGCATTTATTTCAAAATCAGAACCGTTACTTAGTTTAAATGGTTGGTGCAATACAACACACTGTATATTTTACATGAATGACATTTGTTTGGGTTGCAACTCCAGCTCTGCAAAATACAATACATTTAGAATTAGAGTTTTAACAATTTTTAAAGTACAGCAATTTTTAAATAGAACTTTTATGTGTTTATGCATATTGTTTGCTTTAAATAATTAGTTAGTGTTATTTTTTGTGCAATAAAATTACAGCATATTTTGAGTTGCAACTTTTTTGCATATAGCATTACTTCATTTCCCCCCAAACTTTTTAGGTGCATGCATTTCTAAACAAGACCTCTTACTTCGTTTAAATGGTTGGTGTAATAAAACACACTGTATATTTCACATAAATGACATTTGTTTGGGTTGCAACTCCAGCTTCACAAACTACTTTGCATTTTTAAAATGCATTCATTTTTGAACAAGAACTTCTAAAGATGTTTAACAGAAGTCCATAACCTGCTGTGCAACTTACTGGTGAAGTATGTATGATGACTGTTTTCAAACGAGTTTGAATGAACCAGGTTTGCTCACGTGTCACACTGAGTGAGGAGATCTGAGAAACGGCCGCTTTTACGGTAAAGGCCAGCTGCAGTTTATGCATGTTCTCTGAGTTATAGTTTACCGTCCACAACTCATTCATCAAGCGCTGCGCGTTTCTCTAAGCTTCATTATGAGAGGTTGAAATAAATCAATGCATATTTACAGAACATATGTTACGGGAGCAGGACTCAGGTCCATTAATGAATTGAGAGAGTGAGGATTCATTACAGTAGAGATGTCAAGCACACTTCTATGCAAATGGCCGAGAAACACAAACATCACGGAGGAGGTCACTTAAAGAAATTGAGTCGGCAAAGGCGAACGCGGCCGTACGGCTGACCTATCCATTTTGGAAATCATAACTTGTTTTCGATAAAGCCACGGCAGCGCTCAAATATGTGGCATTCATTATGTCAGGGAATATCTATTGGATTTCCTGTTGATATAAGACCGTGGAGGTAAGTGGTTTGCCATTCCTTTGACAAATGCCCATTAACTTCCTCCGGACGCTCCTAAATGGCCCCGTTTAATTGGCCCTGGAGGCCGAGGCTCCAATTAATAATCAATGGTGTCAAGCGAACCTGGTCCGGTTTGTGTTCCGAGCCATAAATTACAGCATTATATTCATATTTATTCTAAGCAGGTCTTTGTTGTAATTGGCATGTTATTAGAGCGGGAGCTTTTAGTCCGTATCGCGGTAATTCAATTAAAAGCTGAAATATAGATCCAGCTCGGATAAACAAACAAGCGCGCTGTAATATGACAGAAAAACAGAGAAGAGTCTGCCGGACTCGCTCATTATTTTTGGCCTCTCTTCAGAAGATAGGAGGACGAGCGGCGCGCTCGCGACCGAGAGCGGAGATCTACGGAGCGAGGGAATAAAGACACCTCATCCATCTGCCGGCCCTCATTGCTTTGCTTGGATAATCACCGCGGCTGACACTAATGGTGAGCGAGCCCGAGCGAAGAAATAATACAGAGAAGCAGAGCGAGAGAGCTGCTCTTAACTTCACTCTCCAGTCTGAAGATAATCCTAAGCTGCTTTACTTATCAGTGGCAGGAATTTACCGCATTACTCTTGATAACGCCGAGGGTTCGGCAAACGCACGCTAAAAGCCCAACACAAGCAAACCCCAGACGGCAGGAATGTTCGCATCAGCTTTAGATTTGGACCTAAACACCTCAAACACACTTCTCACGCTCTCACTAGTGGACCAAACATCATCCACAACAACGTTCACATTTGGTGGAAATTATAAATATAATAATATAGTTTATGTGTATCTCACTCCATTTCCAATCATCACCACATGCCACTTTATATAAGCTGTCTTTAAATACTTGAAATACTGAATTGTTAGGTACAATGTACCTGTTGTGTTTTATGTTCAATCGCTGAACACTTTTGTTCTATTGAGGTGGGATACAGTTAAGTTTAGTAGTTTGGTGTAGAGGTAGGTTCAACAGTGAATTTACAGATGAAACTACGAACATTAGGGCTGTTTTTGCTTCAAACGATTATGAAAATCAATAACAATAATCAAGATAAAATGATTATTGCTCCCAATTCTGCCCCCTTTGTGTGCTTTCGTTCTTTTATAAAAGCCCAATCTCACATGCAAATCAGTAAAATCATGTAACGTGAGTTAAAATGGAACATGCTTGATTTATTAATGTTTTTAATAGCATGAAAGAGAACTGTGCTGTTGCGTTGTGTTTGCGCTCAGAGACGGAGCAGAACATGGACAAGTAAAGTGAACGTTTAGCTTAAGATGCATACCTAAATGGTCAAATGCATGCAAATATGTGTCAAAATGCGGCATTTGGTGATTATTCGTGTTAAACTTCAATTTATGTCTGAAATGAACGTAAACAGGTGACAATTAAAAATACAAGTTTTCCAATATATTGGTTCTGTGCAGCTCTTAAAGCGGCCACAAGTAATATTCCTTCTGTCGCCCGTCTCTGTGCTTAATGTTAATCAAACAACAAAAGACAAAGACAAAATCACTCACTGATCGTGCTGGGGGGACTTGTGTAGTTTTTATAAGAAACAAAGCATGTTTAATTCTTACAGTGAAGACTATGCTGTTTTATTGTACATTCAATTAATAAAAAATAAGAAAAACTGTTTAATTTGTATCTTTTTTTTCCCGTTGTATTGCTATCTTTAAATGAACAAATCATATAAAGTTCCGGATGCACTTATAACTGTGTTAAATAAACGTGATTACAATATTGACCAAAATAATCATGATTATGATTTTTGCCATAATCGAGCAGCCCTAACAGAAATTAATTGTAGTTATATATCTATACACAAGAATTGTATTACATGAAATTATTACTTTACATGTAAATACACAGTAGTTAAGGTCATGGTATTCAAAATCATTTTTAATCAATACATATTAAAAAAAAAGTTTTTTTTTACTCAAATTATTTTTGAACACCTTTTAAATAATATCATGTTATTCTTTCATAAATACACACAATTATATAGTTTTTGCACAAGTTGACAATTACAGGTGGATTGCAAATGACATCCAATACACAATGAATCCAATTATGAGGGATATTTCCATGGATATACTAAACTTCTTTAGGGACGAAATATTGCTCATAATATTCATAATATTTTTTCCCCAATACATAATGTAACAGTTTATGTTTATTTTACTCATCATTGATGGAAATAACATTAGCACTTTTGGAATAAAATGACAAAATTGTTTGTCTTACTTATAATGTCAGGAGCATTTTTTTTGTATTATAAATATAGACAATAAGATAATATTTACACACTTTTTGCACAATTTGACAGTTACAGCTTGATAGTAAATGACACACATGCAAATATTATTGTGATATTTCCATGCTTAATAGTTACGCTAAACTTGGCATAGTATTGGTCATAATATTCAAAACAAGGTTCATACAATAAATATTGAAACAGTTTATGTTTACTTTACTCCTTTCCAAACATCATTGTTCATTCTTGCAGGAAATCCTGGAATAAAATGACAGACTCTTCTCTCTTACTAATGATCATTTCATAACTAGCATTTGTGTGTGTGCGTGTGTCATAAATACACACATTTAAATAACATTTTCACACTTTTGCACAAACATTCTGTTCAAAATTAATATTTCCTTGGTAAAAAAAAAAAAAAAAGTTACTCAAATTTTAGGGATGCAATATTGGTTGCACTTGAATGATGCCACTAAATAAACAAATAAAATCATAAAAAAAAGTACTGAAACAGTTTGTCTATTTTATGCTTATATTTTATGGCTAGACACTGCAGGTGAATATGGTAAAAAAAAAAAAAAAAAAAAAATAAAAGCTAATAGTTATCACCTTACTTACCCAGTTGATTGATTACATTGATAATTAAAAAATAAAAACTATTAAAGTATTACGAGTTTTCTGAAATGTTAGGTTTAAATATGCAAATGAGCCATTATTTATGAAATATGCACTTACATACATTTCTAGTACAAAAATCTAAACACTGGATGAAGTCAGTTTCAAAATTCTTGTTTAATTTTTCTGACGTTTTACAGTCAAGTTTTTACAGAAGGAATTTTTTTCCTTCTGTTTTATCACAGCATAATTCATAAAAAAACTTAGAACAGACAGAAAACACTATATATTTTACCATTTTTTGAGTGGAATAAATTGTTCATTAAAATCAAGCAAATTATATACAGTATGAACAAATCTCTCTGTTAAAACCTTTAGGATTTAGACAAGAATAAAAACATAGTTTGGTGTGTGTAAGTGCTACTGAAGTGGAGATTTATGGCTCAATGGAGAAAAAACTCATTTTGAGAAAACGGCCTTTAAAAATATGCATTGTAACTTAAATCTATCGACCCAAATAGATAAAGTGCTTTTGGGTGCTTTCTTTCCAATAGTAGAAAAAAAAAACACTTTATGAAAAACCAAAAAGCAAAATCTCAAACTTAATAAATGCATGAAAAAACAGTTTTTGCCTGCAGTGAGTCAAGGTGATGTAACTTAATGTAATTTCAGATGCAAACAAAAAGCATTTAGTGCACAAAAAAAAAAAAAAAATGTAAATGTCTAAATTAAAAATGTAGGTCTTGAAATGCTGAAATAATGTTGAAGTAATAAAATCTATCTATAAAAGGCTTTTGAAAAATATTTTAAAAAAGAAAGGATGATAGTATAGTAAAAGGTTTCCAAGACTGAGGACAAAAAGACAAACAGTAAAAATGAGTTGGTTTCAATAGAAAACAAGCCCACTGGACATAAAAGTGTCTGTAGTTGAAGAAAGGCCTATAAACACATTCACACATCGAGTCTCTCTGCATTTCCTTTCACCGGCGCTGACATATTCCAGACATAAGTCATGAATGAAACACCACACGTTAAACAGGGACTAGTTTTGGATCATGAAGCATGTGGTCTTGAGCTAGTCCTCATGTTTGTCTAACACTAATAAAGCTAACGTGAGCAACACACTGGACATCCTGCTGTTTTCACAAGTTCTTCTGCTGCGTTTTCCTTGGCAAATACTTGAAATGTAAGCCGCCAAGTGCAATTCAACACCAGATGTATACATTACTACCTATTCTGTGGTTTTTCCACGAAATTCGGAAAGACGTATCGCCGCTCGAGGTCTCGGTAAACGTGCGGACAGCAAAACGGCTGAGCTGACGTTAAGTACTCTGATGAAATATCTCCATTCTGCACTAAGTGAGCCCTTATAACTTTAATAACCAGCAAGTCGCAGACACCAAAATATTTATTTATTAGCCCCAATGAGTCTCTCTAGACAGGCTGAACAGTGGCAGTTTCTGTGCGTAGGAACCCACGGCAATATTTTAGCTGCGATAGAAATCAGGGAACGCTGGCGGAGCGGTGATTTAGCGAGTTTGGCCGCGCTGGGGTTCGGGGAGGCTTACAGATTTATCATTCGCTGAACTTTTTACTAGACACTCGCCTTCTCCAGAAACAACAACACAGGTATTTAACCTGCTCCGTGTCAGTCCTGCACGGAAAACTGACATTATTCAGCGGGGGAGTAAGCGAACATTTGTTTATTTTCACCTTCAGCTGAAATGGCTAAACTCGCTGTGTGTTGGTTTTCCCGCGGCGTGTGGAAGGAGATCCAGAGCGGTTCACGCAGAGGTTACAGACGCGCTCCGGGAAGCCCTTTCCCTCTCGCTCTCGGGCGCCATTTTTCCAAAGCACTGTGAAGAGCTGACACTTTTTGTGACTGATTTTTATTCTTTTATTTCTGAGAATTGAGCAATGTGGGTGAGGAGACATGGGTGGCTTGTATCCAGTGCCACATAAGACATGTCATGTCAAAAACCTTAACAATTTGGTAACACTTTATAACGAGGTTTCATGTGTTAATGCATTCGATTACATGAATTAACAATGAAAAATATTTGTACGGCATGCATTCATCTTAATGTTCATTTCAATATAGGGTTTCACCCTTTCACTTCAAAATGTGAAAATATAACTTTTAAAAGTATCATTAATGATACTTTTTAAATTGATTTGACAAAAACAAACAATAAAAGTTGAACTGAACCTTCTGAACACTGAAAAAAGTAAAATGATATGAGATATAAAGTCTTGCTTTCTTAGAAACTGATGAAACTAAAGTAATTTTATGGCTCAGATAAAAAAAAAATCAACCTTATATATATATTTTTTGTGTGGAATAAATTGTTCATTAAAATCAAGCAAATTATATACAGTATGAACAAATCTCTCTGTTAAAACCTTTAGGATTTAGACAAGAATAAAAACATAGTTTAGTGTGTGTAAGTGCTACTGAAGTGGAGATTTATGGCTCAATGGAGAAAAAACTCATTTTGAGAAAACGGCCTTTAAAAATATGCATTGTAACTGAAATCTATCGACCCAAATAGATAAAGTGCTATAAAATAAACACTTAATTGTGTTTTTGGGTGTTTTCTTTCCAATAGTAGAAAAAAAAAAACACTTTATGAAAAACCAAAAAGCAAAATCTCAAACTTAATAAATGCATGAAAAAACAGTTTTTGCCTGCAGTGAGTCAAGGTGATGTAACTTAATGTAATTTCAGATGCAAACAAAAAGACCCTGGACCACAAAACCAGTCATAAGGTTAAATTTTACAAAACTGAGATATATACATCATATGAAAGCTCAATAAATAAGCTTTCTATTGATGCATGGTTTGTTAGGATAGGACAATATTTGGCCGAGACACATCTATTTGAAAATCTGGAATCTAAGGGTGCAAAAAAATCAAAATACTGAGAAAATCACCTTTAAAGTTGTCCAAATTAGGTTCTTAACAATGCATATTACTAATCAAAAATTACATTTTGATAGGTTTACAGTAGGAATTTTACAAAAAATCTTAATGTAACATGATCTTTACTTAATTTCCTAATGATTTTTGACATAAAAGAAAAATCAATAATTTTGACCCATACAATGTATTTTTGGCTATTGCTACAAATATACCCCAGCGGCTTAAGACTGGTTTTGTGGTCCAGGGTCACACACACACACACACACACACACACACACACACACATATATATATATATATATATATATATATATATATAATAGAGCTGCCACTTTTTAGAGCGATTTTTGACAAATTTGTATTCTTTTATTTCTGAGAATTGAGCGATGTGGGTGAGGAGACATGGGTGGCTTGTATCCAGTGCCACATAAGACATGGCAAAAAACAACAACTTCATAGTTATTATTGACATTAACATTTTGGTAACACTTTACAATGAGGTTTCATTTGTTAATGCATTTGATAACATGAATTAACAATGACAAATATTTAAACAACATGCATTCATCTTAGTTGATGTTCATTTCAAAATACTAATTCACTTCAAGATTTGAAAAAATAACTTCTAAAAGTATGATTAATGATACTTTTTAAATTGATTTGACAAAAACAAACAATAAAAGTTGAACTGAACCTTCTAAACACACTGAAAAAAGTAAACACAAAGTTCTTTCTCAGTATTTTTTCTTGTTTTCCTGTGTTAATGTCTAAAGATTCTTAATTCAGGACACATTTACTTGAGAAGTGAAATGATATGAGATATAAAATCTTGTTTTCTTAGAAACTGATGAAAATAAAGTAATTGTATGAATCTTATGGCTCAGAAAAATCAACTTTATTAATTAATTATTAAAAAGAAATAATAAAAAATAGAGCTGCCACTTCATAGTTTATTACTGAAGTGTAAAAAAACATTGACATTTTGGCAATTCTTTACAATGACACTCCATTTGTTTACATTAGTTAAATGCATTTGATAGCATGCATTAACAATGAAACATTCTTCTAAGGCATGCATGCATTAATCTTAATGTTTATTTCAACAATTATTAATGCACTTCAAAATTTGAAAATACAACTTCTACATGATCTCCATTACTTGTTAAATTGATTTTACTCAAATAAGTTTATCGGAACTGTCTGAACAATGCAAAAAGTGAACAAAGTTTTTTTTTTTCTTGATTTCCAGTGTAAATGTGTAAAGATTCTTAATTCAAGACATTTACTTGAGAAGTAAAATGATATGAGATCTTGTTTTCTGAGAAACTGGTGACAATAAAGTCATTTTATGATTATTCCAAGGAAACATCTGCCAATGGGCTCAGAAAAATCTACTTTATTTATGTATTTATTAAAAAGAAAACCCAAGTGTTCCTATCCCATTGACAGATATTTGTTAATTTTTTTAAAGCATAAATTCACTCAATTTTGCAAATTTTTACATTTGTGACCCTGGCTCACAAAACCAGTCTTAAGTAGCACAGGTATATTTGTAGCAATAAACAAAAATACACTGTATAGGTCAATATTATTGACTTTTTCTTTAATGCCAAAAATCATTAGGATATTAAGTAAAAATCACGCTCCATAAAGATAATTTGTAAATTTTCTACCGTAAATGTATCAAAGCTTAATTTTTGCTTAGTAATATGCACTGCTAAGAACTTCATTTGGACAACCTTAAAAGTGATTTTCTCAATATTTTGATTTTTTTTGCACCCTCAGATTCCAGATTTTCAAATAGTTATATCTCGGCCAAATATTAATTCACTTCCAATAATGAATAATAAATCAATGTCAAAAAATATGACTGGTTTTGTGGCCCAGGGTCACATTTGCATTCCCGATTTAACATATTAAACAAACAAATACAAAAGGAAAGTATTTATTTATTTTTGAAGTGCATGCAAAAATGACTATGAATGTAAGAGTTTCTGCTCTGATTTAAGACCTTTTTAAAGCCGTAAACTACGGAAGGGCAAATTAAGATTTTTAAAGACATTTGTAAGACCCACAGAAACTCTGTAATGCATTATTAAAATAAATAGTTGCATCTGTTAATATTATTTAATGGTTCTGAGCTCAAATTAACTAACAATGAGCAATATTTTAATTAACTAATATTAAAAACAGTAATAAGTAGAGTTTTGTTCATTGTCGCTTAATGTAATGCATTAACTAACATTAACTGGTTAATTAACTAATGGCACCTTATTGTGAAGTGTTCCCTTTATATTAATAAACCAAGCAAAACAACAAAACAACAATAGCATGAATAAAGCTTTACATCTTAGCTTAGAATCAGCTCTGAAAAATATAACTGAATCTAAATATTGTGAATCTTAAAAAAATCTAAATATCTTTGTAATATGTGCTTTATTGCCAGAAAAACTTTAGTTTTAACTGGATGCACCAAGTCTAAACTTAACTTGCTTAGAATAAACTTTAAACATCATTATTAGAAATAATTGGATATATAGAAACCCCACATTTACATTCTCTTGCGAACAATACCTGATTGAATGAGAAACTGTCCATTATCTTGCAGGTTTGGGTGACAGCAGCAGAGCGACCGCGAGTCAACAGGACTCTCCTCTGGATGAGGATGTGGGAACATTAGCGACTGTCAGGCCCAGCTACAGAGAATTCACATTACGCCAAACTCTGTTTAGTAACGGAGAATTCAATTAGGGACGTTCAGCGAGGAGAGTTATTTCCCAGGGGCCTCTGCAGCACGGCAATATTCAGATTTCATTGTCAGCAACTTGTGACTTCAGACAGAAGCTTCAGTCTGAGCTGCTGAATGTCGTTTGGATGCTGGAGGTTCTGGGTAATATCACTGTGGCTTTGAAAGGTGTAGAAGTCATTGTGTCATTAACAGCGTTACCTGTCTGCCAACTTTACAAATATTCATCATTTGACTTTTCCAAATTACTGTAATGCACTGCAATCCCCATAAGACTGCAGCCTGGCCTATTCTGCAAGAAATAATGCAAAAACAAAGTAATATTTTGAAATATACAGTACACACTGAAAAATACATCATGGAGGATTTGTTTTAAGTCCTCAGAAATTACTAGTAAATTGCACAATGATTTTTTAAAATGTTTTTTAAAGACATTTCTTATGCTCATCAAGGCTGCATTTATTGTAATATATTGTAAAATATTATTTACATTTTTCAAATAACAGTTTTCTATGTGAATACATTTTAAAATTGAATTTATTTCTGTGATACAAAGCAGAATTTCCAGCATCATTACTCCAGTCTTCAGTGTCACATGATCCTTCAGAAATCATTCTTACATGCTGATTTATTACAGTATCAGTGTTGAAAACAGTTGTGCTGCTTAATTTTTTTGATTGAAACCTGTGATTTGTTTTTCTCAGTATTCTTTAACAAATAAAAAGTTGATAAGAACAGTGTTTATTTAAAATAGAAATCTTTTTGTAACAATATAAATTACCATCTAAAAGTTTGGGGTCAGTAAATATTAATTCTTTCTTTCATTTTTTTTTTTTTTGAAAGTCAAAGTCAGCTTTATTGTCAATTCTGCCACATGTACAGGACATACAGAGAAATTGTGTTACTTTCAGACCCTTGGTGCATAACAGGTAACATTAAATACAAAAGGTAGAATTTTTATCACTAAGGGTGTGTTAAATTAATAAAAAGTGATAGCAAAGACTTATATTGTTAGACAATATTTATATGTTAAATAAATGCTGTTCTTTTTAACCTTTTATTCATCAAGAATCCTGAAAAAAGAAAAACAGGTTCCAAAAAAATGATTAAGTCCAACATTGATAATTAATCAGCAATCAGCGATCAGAATGATTTCTGAAGGATCATGTGACACTGCAAACTGAAGTAAAGGCTGACAAAAATTCAGCTTTGCATCACAGAAATAAATTATATTTTAAAATGCATTAATATAGACCACCATTATTTTAAACTGTAATAATATTTCAAATTTTTTTCTGTATTTTTGATCAAGTAAATGCAGCCTTGATGAGCATATAAGAATCCTGTACAAAACATTAAAAATCCTACTGATCCCAAACTTTATTAGTGAAGTGAGTCCGGACCTCGCAAAAAAAAGTGACGTAACTAAAGAATGTCTTATTCATCATCCATGACAAGCGCAGCATTTCCAAAAGTGTAGATCATGACTTTCAGGACTATGAAACATCATTGCAAAGAACTAATTCGCAGATTCTGTTGACGGTATTAAAATATCTTCTCTGCACCTGTTCAGATCTGAAATCCGATCGTCAGTTGACATCTTACGGACCGTAATAGCTTAACCAGTCCAGTAGCCAGCGGGCTCATAAATCCAGCCTCCTAAAGATGTTACACATGCAACCGAGACGCAGACAAATCGATTGATACTTTTACAGTTCAGCCTTAAAACGCCATGACGTGAAATCATTCGGCCGTGGGTGAACTTTTGACAACCAAGCGAACAGATGAAGCGAATAAAATTGCATTTTGCAGAGTTGCACTAATTGAAATCTTAATCAACCGACCGAAATCTAATCTAACGTTAATCAAGTTGGCCGGAGAAACCGGATCTTCCTTGGAGAATAACCATCAGCTATCATTCTGCCATCATGATCATGAGTCAAACTCACACATTTGACTTCGAGCGTTGAACTCTTATCAAAAAGCAGCGATCAAACAACAACCAAGGGCTCTGTGGAAGATTACGCGAGCATGAGAAACCTTTCGCAACACGTATTAGATGACAAGAGACGTGACACATTCAGACAGGCTCTGAGATTTATTCTGAAACGCAAGCGGATCGCATAGCCATCTCTGAGAAGTGTAAACTCTGCTCGTGCAACATATATAATGCATGTAACCTGGCGATTTAGCCCTGTGTCACTAAAGCACACGGCAAATGACTTCTGACACCGGGTCAGATCGTATCTGATGGCTGCGGTACACTCATGCCGGTCGGCGGGCACATCTGACGCGGGGCGCTTTGGCTGGAAACTCGTCTTCCGCTCTCAATGACACGGACCAAAGTCTTTTTAATGAAGAGCGAGCGGTCATCTCGCGTGTGATCCGAGCGCAGCTGCTATCAGCGGTGCTTAGCCCGCGGTTTCCGCAACTCTCCGAGGAGCCCGAGGTCGACGGCGGCAATGCCCTTCGCCAGAACAGTGGGCACCGGCTCATTAAAAACCACCGCAAAGTTGATGGCGAAAGTCCTTTGTGATGTCGCTCAGACTTTTCCCGTTTTTTTTTCCGTCTGGCCAAGTTTTGACTGAAGCTCTTTTTTTGAGGAGAGACGGGGCAGGGGGACACAACAGCGACCATATGTTCAATGTGACCCTCATTATTCTCAATTAGGGCAGCCATCCATGCAATGGTCTTGCTGATAACAGTCCATAACACCTTTGGAGGGAGCGGCGCGCGCGTCCCTCTCCGCTGCGGAGGATGAGGCCGCTTCCTGGAAGGCGTTCAGCGGGATCGGGGGGCGAAGGCCCCACGGCGGGGCGTCGCGATGGATGACTTGATTGAGAATAATGGGGGTCACATTGAACAGCTGATGTGAGGGGACTAACCTTATGCCTACTCGTTAATGACATTACCAGTTAACGGCGCCATCTCTCTTTTTTTACGGGATGAAACACTAGAACAATATTGTTCAAGGTAGCGCTAACGGCCTGATTGTCTTTGTTCGCCGTTCGGCGCTGACAGGCGTGCGTATCGGGAAGGTGACCCTTCAGGTCGAGGCGGGAAGTGCAAGAAACATGCCATGGGATGAGAAATTTATCTTTTTAAAGGGAGTTTTAATGCTTTTAAAAGGTTTAATCAGCATAAAGTTGGTTAAACCTAAATAATTAACTTTCTAACCAGCATAAAAACATCATAAAAATAGTCCATTTGACTCAAGTCTTATACTAATGTTCAATAGTTTGTCTTTGGTCAGATAAAAAAAAAAAATGCTAAAAAAAAATACAGTTAAAAACAGTAATAATATAAACTAAAATATTTTTTTCTGTATATTATAAAATGTTATTATTGTGATCAAAGCTGAATTCTCAGCATCATTATTCCAGTCTTCAGTGTCACATGATCCTTCAGAAATCATTCTAATCTGCTGATTTGCTGCTCAAGAAACATTTTTAATGATTATCTTTGTTGAAAACAATTGTGCTGCCCAATATTTGTGTGGAAACTGTGATTCAGTGCTTCTTTTTTTCAGGATTCACACCCTGTTGAAAAAACTAGC
Organism: Garra rufa; assembly: GCF_049309525.1. Lineage (NCBI taxonomy): Eukaryota > Metazoa > Chordata > Actinopteri > Cypriniformes > Cyprinidae > Garra > Garra rufa. The sequence goes on from NC_133369.1 coordinate 44,079,054, forward strand.
ATATGCTGGTTAGATAGGTTTTGATGCTGGGATGCTGGTTTTAGCTGGTTTATGCTGGTGCCTTTATGTTGGTCCTTAGCTAGTTTATGCTGGTGTTTTGCTGGTCCTTAGCTGGTTTATGTCCTTGACCAGTAACATGACCAGCTAAGGACCAGCTTAACCAGCATCCCAGCACCAAGACTTACTGTTTTTTTCAACAGAGCGGATGAACAGAAAGTTCAAAAGAACAGCATTTATTTGAAATAAAAAGTCTTTGCTGTCACTTTTGAACAATTAAATGGTTCCTTGCTGAATACAAATAAATTATAAAAAAAAAAAATCACCTTTCAGACTTAAAATCTTTCAGAAAAATTCTTATGTACACAGAAACAGATTCTTCTGACGTCATCTTTCGTTTCACAAAAAAAGGTCATATGAATTTGGTATGACAAAATGTTAATTTCTGGGTGAAACCAATCCATTAAGTACACTCTGTATGACTTTTATTTGAATACCAAGTAAGTTTTGTTTAGTCATTAATCTGCACACTGGACATCTACTACACTCAGGAAGCCAAATACAAGACCAAAACTCTTGTATGACAGAATCAAAGTATTCCTAGTTAACAGGCATGCTTTCATTCAGAGCAGAATATGTAAAATATGATTTGTTAAGCTGAAATGGAAACAGAGACTTCCCTCTTCCCTCTGGCAAAGTTGCCCTGACATTGACGCTGTACTGTTCATGCGGTGTGTTAATGCTAAATCATTCTGACATGCTCAGCATTTAAGTTAAACTAATATGGTTAGCGCTCGCTGACAACCTTCCCGTGAAGGTTCCAACAAAGAGGGAAGAAAAACAAAGCACGACCTTTGGCCAGGCACAATGACAGTGTTGTGCTGATGTTACGGGCCGAGCCGAGCGGCAGCCGTGACCCTTATAACCATAATCAAACTCCTCTGTACCCCCTCAAAGAACACAAGCGTACAAGTTCGAAATTGATGAGTGCGCCACTACAAGTTCATGGCTTTGACCTACGGGGCATCTGATCCCTTGACACAGAGTTTATTTTTCCAAAGCTACAGCTTGATATTCCAGCACTTAATTTAAGAGCGCAGTTAAATCACAGAAGCCATAATATGTCAAGTGATCCCACTGGTAGCGAGCGAGGGGGACAAAACAGTAAGTAATGAAAAAGCTATGATTGCTTTTCTGTCCCACCAAATGACAGTTATCACCTCAATAACCTGCTCGGGGCTGGCCCCATCTAGAAATCACACGTTACGGCACAACGTCATCTAACAGGGTAGTTACAAAAATCAATACAAAACCCATTTCAAAGACACTCAGTCGGGGAGAGACGGGCCCCCGCTCCTGCGTTCATTTATTGAATAGCCCTGAAGGGGAAAAAAACAAACTTTCTCTGATCCACACACATTACCTTTGGAGCAAAGGCATCTGAGACGAGGTCTGAGCTGATTATTGTGTTTGTCGTCTATTACTTAACCTCACTCGGAGGAGTCGGAGTCGCGTGCGAACGGGGCCCTCCGTTTGCAATTCTGATGCCGTTAAGTGACGACCCGCTTACAGAAGAACCGCTCTTTGTCCGTCACTCGTCTCCCGGGGCGATCGATAGCGTCCTCGTCGGTTCTTCCAGCGAACACGTGTAGACTTGCTAGGCGAGATCTGTGGCTATCTGGTCGAGCCCTTGGCCCTCCGACACGCTCCCGTATATTATTCCGCTTTGATTTGTTGTCAATACGCAATCAAGCAGGAGATGGGCCCGAGCAAATATGTTAAGGATTATGGAGCGGACAAATGAACTGGAGAGACGTCAATCCCGACAGGCACGTCAGCCCAGGCCTGGTGAAATATTGCACGTAAGCACGATTTATAGACAGTAACATGGCAAAGTGCTTGCAGCCAGCCGGGTCAATATCTGACACCTCTGACACGGCGTATTCTTGAAGCCTTACACATGATGAAGGCCTCGTGGAGTTTTCTGAACTGGCTTTGTTTGAGCGTGAAATCTTTGAAAGAAATCACCTGGCCAGTATGAGTGAAGAGCTGCTCGATTTTCTCATTGAAAGAGACTGGTGTGTCATCAGGACAGCTGCAGCATTACAATACAGGCCAGACAGGAAGACACATCCTGAATAATAGTCTTATTAGTCTTGATTTTGAAGAAAAAAAAAAAAATAATAGGTATCCCACATGGTTCTGTTCTTGGACCAACTTTATTTACACTTTACATTAATTATCTATTTAATGCATGTCAAAGTATCAATATTCACATTTATCAATAGTAAATATTCATGTTGAATAATGCATTTTTTTCCATTTGACTATGGTATTTGTATTTTTTTTTTTTACTACTAGTGTCTCTTTAAAAGAATGACTTTGTTTTTAACCTGCCTAAGGACTGTAAATGTGAGAATTTTGCTATAATCCAGCAATCTTATATTTTGTATTTTAAACTGATGCATTGTAGCTAATATATAACAAATAAACAACACTACAAGAAGTCTAAAAATAAGACTGGTTTGAAATGTGAAAATTTATGCAACTTTACTTACACTGCTTCTTTTTTTTTTTTTTTTTTTGAATGTCGACAATAGGGAAATATATTTTTGCTCATGTAATTAAGTCAAACTGTGACCGCTTGGATCTCTTATGATTTTTTTCCCCAACCCAACACCTGGATTGGACCTGTGGCCCATTGCTAAGTTTTTCAGATAGGTTGAACCTTGATTCTTTCTAAAATGGCAAAGAAATGGCCCTAGAAAGAAATGCACTTCACACCCCTAAAAGTAAAGGTGTTTTAAAAGGTTCTTCACAGCGATGCCATCTCTTTCTTACCTTTTCATAATCTGAAGAACCTTCTTTCACCAACACTGTTCATTGAACTTATTGCCTAGTGCTTAGTGTTTCAAATCTTAATTTTTTGTAAGTGAGTCTGGCCTGAATGGAGCCCATTTCACTGTACCATAGTCTGTCTCTTTGGCAAAAAGCCCTAGAATAAAACAAACTATGGTGTGAGTTCCATGCGGGATCCTTGAGGGAGCTTGTGATGCAACCAACGAATAGGTTTGTCTCAGTCTTAGCAGCAGCAGATTTGATTGTGTTTTCTTCTTATTTATCTACAGGTATTGAGAAGCATTTGTATGAGTGTGTGTGTGCATATGACAAGAATGTTCATTCCCCGGTTTTATATTATCTAACCTTTACATGGTTCTCTCCCACACACACTCTCTTACTCGTACACACACTCATTCCTGTTTCTATTCAATGAAACAACAGTACAGAAGTGTCTCGCGCAAGGCAAGCCGACTTCACCTCGTAATTCAAAAAGTCAGAGAGATACGCTGCGCAGAGAGGAAGGAGCGGTGGAGAATACCAATCAGTGCAGCGAATGCATTTCTGAAGTATATTTAAGGCTGCGACACGCTACCGCAGATGTACATATGTCCGAGTTTCTATTTTGCAAAAGATATGGCTTGTGATAACCTATTACAGGACATCGCAGTAGATCCCCTCTGCGGTACCACGGTGAGGAAAAATTCCATCACTCCCTGCTGTCGGAAAATGCAATACAGAAACAAATTATGGTTGGAATTGAAAAGTCACCGGCTTATTCTGTCTTAATAACCGTCTGGCAGAAGGGCTAAGTGCAGAGGTAGAGCGACTCCCCAAATGTTCTTACAGTATGATCAGCTTTGACACCTGGACCTGCGCGAGATGGACTACCTCTCCTCCGCCGCTCTTTTTTCACCCTTTCGATTTCCATCGTTTTTCACCTTTAACTTAACCGTGTCTATGCTTTTTTCTTTTTCAGAAGGCATACAGGGAAAACAGGAAGAAACAAGATGGTGGATGTTTGTAGCGGAGAGATGACGAGACTGCTTGGACGAGACTATAATGCGTTATAACTTCAGAACATAAATCTTTAGTGTTAAAAACAAAAGGCCATCACCTGTTATTTTTACAACCTTATTACATATATCTTTAGCAGTTTCCATTTCAGATGCAAAATTTATAAGAGGAGGATAAATAAATTGCGCAAAGTAGTTTTGCACTGGTAGTCAATTAACCATATGCACGGATTACTTCCTTGTTTAGACAAGCCAACTGTACTGTGTTGTAATAGGAGTGTACTTTGTTTGTTTTCTCTACATAATCCATTCACAATCTAAGTATTGTTTGTCTAAGAGGACCAAATGTCCATGTATATCATTTCAAGAATGGCAAACGCGACTTTAAAAAATACGCAAATAAATCAGCTAAATGTGAGCGAGTCATTGCTATGATTGACAGTAATAACCGGATGAAACATCTGACAAGCTGATGTCTTAAAAGAGCTGTGCATTAAATGATTCAAACTAAATTCATAGTAACAAATCTACAGCAGTAACAAGTTTGTGTTGTTAAATATAGGCTATTTAATAGCTTTTACAGTTCAAAATAAAGCTTAAAATAGTAGTTAATAAATTGCATAAAATATTTCAGATTCATATCGATTCATATTGAGTGCATTATTTAATTCTTGTACCATTAATATTTAACTTATTTAATTTGTAGTGAACTATATATAAGTATTTAAATGTGTCACCCTTATAGGCTGTTTGTGTCTGAGCTTATTTAATTATTTATTTGAATGACTTTCTGCACTTGCTATACTATATACCTCAGTGCGGTAAAAGTACTACAATTCATTATTCTAGTAATTTTATAATAAATCGAATAGCAAGACGTCTTGAAAAAACTAGGGAGTTGAAATGGCAGCTGCAGCCAATGATTGACCCTCTGCTGCCATCTTCTGGTTATATGGGTCATTTCATGTCAATTTCATCTTAAAAACACATTTTTCTGTGAAAATGATTTGAAAATGAAAATCTTTGAAGTGAATTTTATTGCACAGCTGTAGAGTTAAAAAAATAATAAAGGCTTTAAAATATTACAAGATTTTAAAAATGTGTTCATGACTATGAAGGCAAGTTAGTGATTATCAAGAATACGATTAAGATGTCCTTGAAGAGAAGTATCGCTAGCTAGCTATTGTTAGCCTAAACACGTTATGATAGTGTTTAGCTGTCAGCATTTAAATGTACAACTATGCAGATCTCCTGGGATTACCAGGCTTGGCATTTAAATGATATGTTGTTAAATATTATGAAACTGAACGTTCATGCCATTGATGTTGCAATTATTATTTTTCTCAGTTTCTGATAAGATCGAGGCAGTAGAGGAATCTCAAGAGTGTCCACCTATATATAGCACATATAAAATAAGCTTCAGCGAAAATTTACAAGCTGCTTACCATTATGCGGAAGTTCTAAAGAACACTTCGTGCATATGGTCAATTTACCACAAGAAGCATGTCTTAACCCACGTTATGCTTGACATGCCTGTGCTAGCTGCTAATTTGACACTCAATAACATAACGAAACCATATTCTGGGTTTGAATTACTATGTCAACATGTATCTTATTGTTTGAATAAACTGAACATTGCTTCCCTTTACTGAATAGTGTGTCCATGCAGCATATCCTGGAGGAAATGATAACGCTGGGCTGTTTTTTCTGGTATGGATTTTTCAGGACAGTGCGGCCACATAGTAAACACATAGTTAATGTTGTTTTGTGTGTCGTGGACGGCGCTTTCTTTGTCGGGTTTGTTTGAACAAATGTAATGATCTCGCCAGGTCTATAAACTCTGATTGAAAAAGCAATTCAACTCTTGAGTTCAACAATAAAAGATCTCTAATCCTGCTTTATTGCCAGGAATATTGAACACGCTGGATGTTAGCACAGTGGCCTGAAGGTACCTTTCGCACGTTTATCAGGGCTGTCACTCTCGCTAATGCCTCACAGAGCTGCAGATTCTTCTCATCACTGGAGATCCTGTAAAGCTCTGTTCTCAGTTAAACTGCCTTTAAAACAGCCTGGAAGTACAGGCCGTGCATAATTTGGAATACAACTTTCAGATCTCTTTCTATAGGAGGTCTAAACCTGAAAAATGATGTCGGATTTGTGGGGGTTTTAAGCGCAGAGGAGCTCATTGAAGTAGACACATGTCATCAGAGGAGCTGACCTCTTGACCCGGCTGAACTCGCTCACGGTCCTCCAGCACAGCCGCGGAGGAAAGCGAGACCCCGGCTTCGCTCTCGTGGGTAAAGAGGAGCCCATCAATAATTAACAAGCGTCTGATTGAAATTTTAAATTCACTGGCGTCGTCCTAATCAGAAGAGAGAACGGGGCAGATCTCCAAGTTGCACTTACACACTCCTCAACGGCAATTAACTCGCAACTCACAGCAGTATAATATGAAGCAATATGAAGTAATGCACAAACATATCCAATCCAGAGTGATGCAATGCATAGTACGGTAATGTTTTCATTATGCACGTGCAGTCTAAGTGAATTCACTGTTTATACTTGCTTTGCAACATACGAGTTATTTGTCATTTGATAATAAGGCTAATTATGAAGTTATCTAGAGGCTTGTTCTGTCTTGTATGAGCCGCAATGCTATACTTTTACTAAGTGTGGGAATCTTCATGCACTTCTCGACCCGATTCCAAAACGATTCTTAATCCTCATTTTTTCCCCAACTAATTCTTCTGCTGTGCAAATACATCTTTACATTTTGACAAAATGTTAAATTGCAGTTTCTAAGCTTTTTGACTATAGTTGGAATCTTTGTATATCAGGACTGCCATCTTCAAAGTAGGTTCTCAAGATTTAATTTAATTCTGATTTTCATTATCAACCAAATATTAAGATGTGTCACATTCTCAGTTTTTAAACGTTCATTTAATTTTTTTTCATTTAAAATTCCATTTTATATCAAATTTATTTTGTGCAAAATTTACTTCACTTTTTAAAATAATTACTTTATTAAAATAAGTGTTCTTTAAGTTTACAGACAATAGTTATTCATTTTTCTTTTTTCCTCAGCCTTACTGCTGTTTGATTATTACTGATGAGATTATAGACAATGCACAGATCTGTTTCCATATATCAGATGTTTTGTCCTGCTCTGAAAACATAACTGACTCTGTGTGTTCTGTGCATCAGTTTTGCATAAAAGCATTTGAAAATGCAAGTGCATTTAGCTGCAAAAGTGCAAAGTTTGTGCAATGAAGCCTGCTGCGTCTCTAGTGCACACACTTGCCATATGTGGGGAAAAGAACAAGCTCAGAATCTTTTAGAATCATTGAAGAGGGAATCGCGATCCATCAGAGAATCGTTTTTTTTCTCCCACCCCTAACTTTTACTCACAGTTGTTTCTGCACATTTATTTGGGATAATAAAACCATGCATGATGTCTTTCTCCAATCTCAACCGAGGCGTCTTGTAGGGCCCAGTGTGAGTCGACGATGGTTCTGTGGAGGTCAGGTGATCGGTCAGTCTGACGCCTGGGGCCGCTCATCTACTCTGGCCGTTACAGAGGTGTTGAGGCTGCGGGCCGCTGGACTGTGTCTGATTAGCTGCTCTAATATGCTATTTGTGACTAATTTCCACCGCTGCTAAGTCACAGGTGATGGCCTTGCTCCATAAATCTCCAGCTCCCACACTTATGTCTGCTCTTTTTCTTTCTTGCTGACCCCATGTGAATACAAAGAGGGAATAAAAGTGATGGATAACTTACACATTTTTTCATGTCCATCTTTTGCATCTTGCATTATTATTCTTTTATTATTATATCTTTTAATCTGCAACATGAGACAAAAAAAGTGTCTTTTCACATCCCTTGTTTGCATGTAGCTTGATTTCTTCTGCTTTAACAGTGTTGAGCTTGGAAATTCTTATACACTTTGTATCAGTTACTGAGGTTGATTTAAATTTGAATTAGCTAATAAGTCGCAGAAGTGCAATGTAAATGTAAATTTAAATTACACTCATAAATTCAACTTAAATGTACAAAAAAGTTTTGCGAAAATTTTACGTAATTCATTTCATCTGTACGAATTCATATGACAAATAAGATCATATAAACACGACATGAGGCATATTTCCACAAACATTATATTAGTAAAAATGTGCATGAAACATACTAAATATATTAGTTAAATTAAATATATATGACCCTGGACCACAAAACCAATCTTACATAGCACAGGTATTTTTGTAGCAACAGCCAAAAACTGTATGGGTCAAAATTATCATTTTTTCATTATGCCAAAACTCATTAGGGTATTAAGTAAAGATCATGCTCCATGAAGATATTTTGTAAATTTCCTACTGTAAATATATCAAAATTAATTTTTGATTAGTTATATGCATTGCTAAGAACTTCATTTGGACAATTTTAAGGTGATTTTCTCTGATATTTTTTGCAACCTCAGACTCCAGATTTTCAAATAGCTGTATTTTGACCAAATATTGTGCTATCCTAACAAACCATACATAAATGGAAAGCTTATGTATTTATCTTGCATATGATGTATATGTGGTCTAGGGTCACATATTTTCTCAAAATATTTATTGCATGTTAAGGAAGAACAAAAAATCGGGATCTGAAACAACATGTAGGTGAGTAAATTATTAATAAAATTTCATTTTCAAGTAAACTGTCCCTTAAACAGTTTCAGACTTCTCTGTTCTTGCCTATTTGTGGTTGTGTAGCACTAATGTAATTCCTCCATTGTACTGAATGACTTTAAATTGTAATTTAGTCATTTCCTCTTACTGTCATCCTGTGTGGCCAATTTAATTCCAGCTCGTGAATTGAACAGAGCCGGTTCTTAAACTCAATTTTGTCCAGCGCTGCTAACAAGGCCGTCTAATGGCTTTTGTGCCTCAGTAGTTGAGTGAAAAGTAATCAGCGTGAGTTAATCAGTGTCGAGTGGTTAAAAGGTGTGAATAACACATGAAATCAGCTTCTGCGGCAAACATTCACTCCTCCGCAGGTGTCGTTGCGTTTCAGTGTTTGATCTTATGAAGAAAATCCTGCAAATATAAGCAGTACAGACACAGAGACAACATCCCGTCTGATTCCGGTGATTTTTCCGACACCTGTTTAAATGTTTCAGTGACTTGGCTGTTATCCGTGATCAGCGTCTGCCTGACCCCGGCGTGAGCTGTGACAGGCGCGGGGCGTGGGGTTGCTGGGCTAATGCTGCGGCAGAGGAAGGGGGATGTGGGCCGGCCCATCTGGGACCGAAGGCCTGGAGCTAACGCCAGGGGTTTGTAGGAGAACACTGTCAGCTTAGAGGACAAACCGCTAAAGCAGAGGTCACATGCACACAAACACGCTCGGGGAATTCACTGAGAACTAACGGCGGCCGCTGGGAGTCTTGTTTATTTGCACCGTTTCTACATGTTGTTTGCAACATTTTAGCACCAGATTCACTACAGGAACTATGCAAATCAGCTAACAGTCAACAAACATCTTTACAAAATTGGGCTGAACGCAATTTCAACAGCGCAGCTCCCATGATTCCTGGTTTGAGCATTAAGTTGTGCAGATGCAGCACACTACCACAATCTACAGTACTTTACTGCAACTGTACAACTGAGATCTAGACACATACATCTGTGCTTGACTTTACTGGTGCTTCAGCATCATTTGTGACCCTTGACCACAAAACCAGTCATATAGGGTCAGTTTTCTGAAATTTCAACATTTGAAGTGGACCTAAAAAGTTAATCAAAGTTGTCCTAAGACAAGAGCGGGTATTGTTTTGGTTTTAGGACAACTTTGATAACATTTCTAAAACTTTAAATGTTGACTACTGTATACATCATCTGCAAAATCTGAATAAATAAACTTTCCGTTGATGTGTGGTTTGCTAGTATTGGACAATATTTGTCCGAGATCTGAAAATCTGAGGGTGCAAAAAAATCTAAATATTGAGAAACTCACCTTTAAAGTTGCATAAATGAAGTTCTTTGCAATGTTTTAATACATTTACGTTAGTAAATTCACTAAACATTTTCATGGAATATGATCTTTACTTAATATCCTAATGCTGATTTGGCGATTATTTTGACCCATTCAATGTATTGTTGCCTATTGCTTCAAATATACCTGTAAGAATGGTTTTGTGGTCCAGGGTCACATTTGGTGGATTATTGATGCCACAAACACTAGAAAAAAGTACCTAACAAATTAAATTTCATCCAACTTTACTCCTGGTCATGTTGGACTGTGGGTGGTTAGTGAAGAAAACATTTCTGCACACGTCTGTTTAAGGAATCAGTGTTTTCATTGTAAGCTTAAACTTAAACTAAACCATTTTCTCTTAATTAACTGACAAAGTCAAGTCAAATTGATCTCACAATAGACATTGTTTCCGAGCAGCTTCACAGAAATTATGAAGTTAATGCTTACAATAGCTAAATATTTTCATGCATTATAGTTGAATTTAGCAAATCAAAGCTGGGCAAAACTATAATAATCAGGCAGTTATGATTTGTTATATAGCATTTATTGCTTTACTTGAGTATACTGTATGTGTACGGTATCTATACTCTATTGAATATAAAATAACAAAAACAGAAAAATATTAGATGAAACTTAAAAAAAAATTAAATGAGAATTGTTTCCTAAAGTACTAGAATTACTAAAACTGAAATAAAAATAAATTAAAGCCATACAGAAATATTAGATAATAATAATAAAAACGTCAAAAGCACATACAATTACAAAAACTTAAACTAAAAATAAAACAGAAAACTAAAATAATAACATCAAGTATTATAATAGTATATAAATAACAAAAAAATACCAATAGTGAATTTATTAGTGAATCATTTAACTAAAAAAAAGTTTATTTTGGAAAAAAAAATTCACTCTGAAATTGTAAATTTCACAAACAATTGCAAAGAAGCAGCAAGCAATACACTGAATTAAAATTTTCATTTTAAGGTAACCTTAAAATTAATGAATCTGAATTAACTGGTTTCATTAACATAAAAAATATATATTATACTTAACATCACTGAATCAACAAATACATTAATTTATACAAAAAAGGTTAAATTGGGTGAAAATTTAAACCTTTAAGATAACAACTGCAGACTCTTAAAGTCTTTAAGATGACTTTTTATTTATTTTTTATTTTTTTATACAGTGCAACAATGTTCCAAAAAATCATTTTTACACCCATTCAAACAAGTGTCTCACAGAGGTTAAAGTTTTCTTTAAAAAGATAAGAAACATTGAGAGTCTGATCAGATGGTTGTGAGTTCACTGAAGTGGATTAGTTTATGTAAGATCACAGCAAAAAGCCCAGAGTTCATCTGAGACTCTGATGGAGACAGTAAGGCCGAGCTTTACCTTTACCCACAATCCCTCTAGATCTCACAGATCATTCACCAAGAGACGGAGGAAAACAGGGGTCAGGAGAGGCTCGTAAACCCCCCGGTCTCACACAATTAAACACAAGCGGTTAAAATATAGTGGAAATAATTGTGTGGGCCTCCGGACGGCTGGCTCTGTGAGAGATGTTTTCCCCGCGGCCATATTCTTCACATCTCAGCAGATCCTTTCAAACGCCGTCCGGACGCTAATGAGATGCAAAGAGCGGCGTAAATATCGCCGTCCACGTCTCGCGCTCACCGAAGGTGCCAAAAAATGTGCGTGGCATCACGTAACACAAACACAAGCAGCCTTCACTTCCAGCATTACAGACATTAAAAATCACCAGCCGAAGACCTGCTAATTATTACTGGCGCTGCGCAGACCGGCGGCCAACAGAGCGAAGAGCACCGACTTCTCAATGTCAATTTCTCGTGGTAACAAATATATAAAGGTCAAGGAGTGAGTTCCCAGGGAATAAGAGCAGCGCTGAGGTGCTAAATGATGTGTATCTGGCCGTGATCACCTCACAGATGGCTGGGTTAAGATTATACTGCCCCCTGCAGTCCTGGGGATCAACGCTCATATTATCAAACACCACCGCAGCAGGGAACCACAGATACACGCATCAAACGCCACATATAGATATGTGCATTGAGTTCACTTAGCAACCTTTGTGGTTTAGGGTGGAAGAACATGTAATTAACCAGAATTCATTACCTCTGTTGATTTTTTTTTTTCCTTTTGAAATTTAGATGCATAAAATTGATCAAAAGCGACAGTATAGACATTTATAATGTTGCACAAGATTTCTATTTTGAATAAATGCTGTTCTTTTGAACTTTCTCTTCATCTGTGAATCCTAAAAAAATCAAATGTATTACGGTTTCCACAAAAATATTTGGCAGCACAACTGTTTTCAACCTTGCTAATAATCAGAAAAGTTTCTTGAGGAGCAAATCAGCATATTATACTGATTAGAATGACGTCTACGAGTGTGATATTGAGTTTATACAACAGTTCGATGGGAAGAGTGTGTAACTACATAAGAAACAACAGCGGAGTGTCTTTAAAAAAACTAATTTGTGCAGAACTACTTCCTTCCACCACAAATTCAAATATCAGTTTGACAGTTTAACAGCTGAGTGCAAGCCTCTGTTACTAATTCCAAAACGTCACTTTAGAATTGGTAACGAACAAACGAACGTTGAGTCGCTTCATTGAAAACTAGGGATGTACCGAAATGAACATTCTTGGAAAAAGCCGAACAAAATTACACACTGGGCCGAAGGTCGATTACCAAATACCAAATGTATTTTGACTTTTCACCATTGCATAAATTAAATAGCCAATATTTTCTTTTTGCAGTTTTGTCTTGCTTTTCAAAGAAAAAAAAATATTACAAAACAACAATTTAAAAATGTTTAACACTGAAAATTGTTAACATTCTAGTAGACATTATAGCCTACCAGCAAAGCACAGCTGAACTGAATTTATATGACTTTTATTTTGGCGGAAACCCAAAGAAGAGCTCAGTCCTAGCTTTTGCTGGCAGCAGCAGATTTGTGAATGATTGTCATCTTTGTGCTTTGAACCCTGGCTAAGGAGCTGCTGCAGCGCTGTTAGAATAAACACAATTGGTGTCTGGTGTATTAGACAACAGAACGTTCTGGAGTTGATTGACTAATGGATGATTTCAGTCATCATACAGTAACCTTTCTCTTCTCATGAAGACATGCGATGCGCTTCTAAACAGTCTCTCGCTGTCTGTCTTTCTCAGACAGTTTTAAATGCTTCCACACTACCCACGTTTGCAGCATTAGAGCGCGCCTCTATTTGATCACGTCAGGTCATTGTTCGCTATCATTTATTCAGTCTTTTTGCTTATTCAAGTAATTTCGGTTGTCAAACATTCGGTGCATCCCTATTTCTTAATACTTAACACTTTTAAATACTACTATTATTTATATAAAATATTATTTATTAAATAATACTATTCAATAAACAACAACAGCCATCAAAAAAGTTATAGGTATGCTAGGCAGTTCAGTCAAACATACACAGGCAGCGCTTTGATTTACAGCATTGAATTTACATAAACATGATCAGATTTTGCCTAAATGATTTGCTCTGGAAAAAATGATAGATTAATAAGACCAAAAACTACCTGTTAGATTTGCTCAAAATTGATTATATCTCATGTTTAACCACCGTAGAGACATCAGAGCCAGCAGTAAATTCCAGAAGATCTAGTCGAGCCGCTTCTTTATGAACAAACTGCATATTTGAATTATAAACAAGTACATTCTTGCCTTAAATACCTCTCTTAAAACTACATTCTGTGACACAAAAACAGTATAATTTATAAAATGATACTGGATTTCGGCATCCGCCATGATGCTTGCTGTAAGAAGTACCGCCAAGTGGAGTGATACAACTACAAACTTCACTCTAATATTGCACTCCTATCATCCTGAGACCCAGCTATGGAGTTTTTGCCTCTGTAGTGGACACTATATTTTAGTGAATTTCAATGAGAACTCAGATGTCACAGTTTTAAGCCTGGATGTCCTGTGCAGAGAACATTCAGGGCTTTTTAGAGATAGAGATACCAAATGTTTGGATGTTTGACCATGACCACATCCTCTTCTTGGTCTTTAAAGATGACTAAAATGTATTCAGTGAAAAATTGTACATCCTAATGGAAATATGATAATATATTGTAATTGTCATTTAAATCTGAAAAATCTTAAAATTGTTTATCATAAAGCAACACCTCAGGAAAACGTTATGGGTTTTCAAATCCAAATATGACTTCCTGTTATGAAACAGGACATCATTTCATACATGTCCACTGTAGAGGACACCAGGACTAAAATCATTTTTATTATGCATTTTGGGAGACATAATTAAATAGGAAAATAAAATATTAGATATTACTATGGAAATCTGTCCAATTATTACTACCATTATGACCTTTTTTTCAACATCCTGTCCCAAAAGCAACACATTAATATGCAAATTAGATACAGTGTATAGACACACTGTGTTTAATGGGAAAACCACTTTACACACATACTGCATGAAACAAAATGGTATATCAAATCATTTTTGTTATATGTTTTATAACATAGTTGAGAATCATCCTTAAAGTTTGGTATAAAAAAAAAAAATCGTGAAACCTAAAAACTGATTAGTGATTTTTTAAAAATACTATTGTTTTGCCTTATTCATGCCATTTTATTTAGTTCTAGTGTAAAATATGTAAAAATGTAAATGTTCCATTTTTTCTAATGATCCAAAAAATGTAATGCATGAAAACATACTAAATTCACAAATCTTGTTTTTTCTGGGTCTCAGGATAGCCAATCAGATTTGAGGAGCAGAACGAACCTTTGTATAAATGCATGCATGTACAAGTCCTAGACAAATTACAGGTCATTGTTGTTGATTACTTGACTTGACCATTTTGAAAATATGTGGTTTAGCACATTCCTAGTTGGTGTAATACCAATGTTTGTGTCATCTAAATACATGCCATGGAGTGGGGAAAAAATCACGTCAAATATCATCACCGAGGACAGTGTTGGGAGACAGTTTGAGCTTCTCCACACAATTAAAATCTAAAATAAATATATTTCTAAAAGAGTGTCTCGGCCTGTTGGAGACAGCTGACGGTAGCCCCAAATAACGACAGCACACCAGACGCGGCCGACAACTGCAAAAAGAGGCTCCATTAAACAACATGTGATGCCTAACAATGAGTGGGTGTTGTTGGGCCCGGCTGTGAGCGCTGCACTTTCAACTGACATTTGTTTTGATGTGCGGGGACAGTAATTAAGCTCCTCACCTGACGGAGAAGGTGATCTCTTCTGTCACATTCTGACAGCACTCCCAGCCACAGCTAAAGCCAAAGAGTTACAAGCTTGCTAGCAGCAGAGGGAAAGACGGCGTAATGTTTGATTGCATGATAGCGTGCCGTAACTCGGAGCTGTTACGCCGTTGACAGCCGTCTCCGCGTGAGCCGCCGCACAACGTAACGACTTTTAGGGCTCTGAGGGCTCATTAGTTTGTGACACACTGATGTTACTCGAAGCAGCTGAAAACTGGCATGTGATTGGACGGGGACGGTGATGTCATCCTGTTATGAAGTGGCAGAATATGAGA
>NC_133369.1:44095003-44197924 GCF_049309525.1 Garra rufa
AAAAACAAATGTGGATGGCTAACTGGAGATCAAAAAGTAGATTTATAATAATTGAATAATGTTTTATGTATTTTATAAATCATTTTAATATATTGCAGTACAGTATTTTTTTTTTTTTTTTTTTTTTACGTTTTTGTGTGTTCACACGTTATAGACAACAAACGTGACTTATATAAATGCATTTTCTTGGACTGAAATCGGCCTATATAGAAGTCAAAATATAGAATGCTTTTTTAAAAATATATATATATTTTTCATTTAAACTATATATTTAAAAAATATATGAAAAGAATTGGCAAAACATATATTGGTAGAATATATATATATAATTTTATTTGTATTTTTATGTATTTATTTTTGGCCATTTTCTGTATCATTTTTGAAAATATAAATTTAATGTAAAATATATTAAATATATTTTTAAAATATGAAAAAAATACATATTTAAAAAATATACAAAAAAAATGGCAAAAAATATATTTGGTAGAATAAATATTTTTTTATTTGTATTTTCTATTTATTTATTTTTTTGGCCATTTTCTTTATATTTCTGAAAATGTATATTAAATGTATAAATATATTTTCAAAAATATAGAAAACAAATATATCTATATATTAGTAGAAAATGCATTTACATAAATTTGAAAACTTTTTTATATGTTTATATCTTTGCCCTTTTCTTTGTATATTTTAAAATGTATGTAATTTTATTTAATTTGTTTGCTCTATGGGTAATCCTGTTCTGTTCTGCAGTGCAGTAATTTACTGCATTCTACAACTAAACTGACTCCTGTATAGTTCAGGTAGTGACAACCATATTTACAGAAATTCAACACAATGTGTACAAAACAGAACAGAAACACTAGTTGTTAATTATTTAACTTGAGAAATCACAGGGAAGGAGGAATATTTTGAAAATAAGAACAAGTCTATAATAAACTTAAATCCAAATACATTATCTTGGAAATAAGCCACACAACAAAATCGCTTTTAATAAGTGGACATGGCAACCCTTCAACAATGTGCTCTGCAAAGCTGCCTTCCAAACATAAAAAAAAACACAACATCTCTGTTCACTGTAGTTTAGTTAAAATCACTGAAAATAGTGAGTCTTTGGTTGCTGTAATATTACTTCGGTCAAAAATAGTGGATACCAAACACGCAAGATGACAAAACATTGCTCTGGCAGGTGCAGGTCTGAGATCTGAGAGGCACGGCTGTATTCTTGTCTAGTTTTAAGGGTATCGATTACACAGCCTGAATGCTGCAGTCATCTGAGAAGCGTTTAAAGACACATTTATCATCTTTTTTGACAAGGATTATTAAAGAAGGGTCTGAGAGCAGAGCCTCATGGCTCTGACTGCTGCAGGTTTGTGTCTTCATCTTTTCATCTCTGCGTTTCTCTGTGGTCCCACATTATAGAGGAGAACACACAATTACACTCAACATCCTTCAGCAATACACAAGCTCCGGACCACATCACAGCAGGTCTGAGGGTGGTCTGTGGCAGCTATGGTCTGTTGTGTGATTGTGGTGTTTTACTGTGGTCTTAAACTTGCAGTGTTTAGTTTGCATCACAAAAAGCTGATTCACCGCTCAAGAAACATTTCTGATTACTGAAACAATTCCGTTTTTGTGGAAACAAAATTTGATATCAAATGGTATTAAGATTTTTTGTCTTGTTTCCAGCCAAAATATCTACAAATTCTTAAATCAAGAAGGATTTTCTAGATGAGAAAAACTGAAATATTATTACAATTTAAAGTAACTGTTTTCTGTGTGAATATATGTCAGAATGTAATTTATTTCTGTGATCAAAGATACATTTTCATCATTATTACTAGTCTTCAGTGTTATTACAAATCATTCTAAGATGCTGATTTGCTGCTCGAGAAACATTTCTGATTATTATCAATGTTGAAAACAGTTGTCCTGCCCAATATTTTTGTGCAAAATGTCATACATTTTATTTTTCAGGATTCACAGATGAATGGGAAGTTCAAAAGAACAACATTTATTTTAAATATAAATATTTTTGTAACATTATACGTGTCTTTACTGTCAGTTCTGATCAATGTGTCCTTGATAAGTAAAAGTATGATTTTTTTTTTCATGCACCTATCAAATTTGAGATTTTGGGCTTTTTGTTCTTTTCATAAAGTGTTTTATTAGACTAGTGGAAAGAAAACATCTGAAAAAGACACTTAAGTGTTTCTTTTATAGCACTTTATCTATTTGTGTTTATAGGTTTCAATTGCAATGCTTATTTTTAAAGGCTTTTTTCTCAAAATGAGTTTTTTTCTCCTACACTGAGCCATAAATCTCCACTTCAGTAGCACTTACACGCACCACACTTTACATTTTTATTCCTGTCTATATCCTGAAGGTTTTTACAGAGGGAAAAATGGTAAACATATATTGTTTTCTGTCTGTTCTAAGCTTTTATCTGAATTATTAAAAAGTTAGACAAAATTATCTAAAAAAATTAAACAATTTTGAAACTGACTTCATATAGTGTTTAGATTTCCATACTAGAAATGTATGCAAATCAGCTCATATTTAATTAAATAATGGATCATTTGCACATTTACATTTAAACCTAACATTTTAGAAAACTTGTAATACAAAAAATGTTTGCAATTATCAATTTAATCAATCAACTGGGTAAGTAAGTTGATAACTATTAGTTTTTTTACCCTATTCACCTGCAGTGTCTCGTCTAAATAAAAGCGTCAAGATTAAGCCTTTTCTGAGTTGTCAAAGCCCGCCTATCTGTTTATATCTTGCTGAAGATTCAGAAGTTGAATTTCAAGTAAGTTTGACACTTAAAATTCAGAAACTAGCTAGAAAAAACACTTTTTTGAAAGTCAAATTAAACAGGGAGCAAATGATTTCATCCAGTTTAGCATATGCTGAATGGTCTACACAGACACTCGACAATCTGTCCACCACAAAACAGGCTCATGTTTACGTGCGAACATACGACGGACACATTTCTCCTGCCACGGGTCAAGTCGGAGCACGAAACCTGGCACCGAGCGGGATTTGGGTTTGGACGATTTATCAATCTACTGGCTACATTAAACGGATTTCTTAATGAAGTGAAATCTTTATAAGGATTAGCCTGCCACCTGCAAGGTGCCACCTGCTCATCCCGCATAATTGGCAGGCTTGGCGGAGCTGCCATCAGCATAAAGATACGGCGAGAGGGCAAAGGAGCAAGCGAAAGCGCTGTCGGAAAAAGAATGCGAGCGGTGACACAAATGTCTCTGTGAAAAACAAAGTCTCCCGCCACACAAAGTGAGCATCCAACTTTTCAGCTTGTTCTGGCAGTCTCGTATCAACTTTGACACGGCGAACGCCCCCAAGCGTGGCACAGAGACGCCGCTCTACAATAATGTAAACAGCCGTGAAAGTCTCGCAATTGTTTGCTGGATTCGGTGAAACTAGTTGAGCTTGTCTCCAGATGTTCTCGGGCTGATCGTATAATTACTGTCCTTTGATTTATGCTCCATTACACATTTGGTGATTGATGGCTGTGAAGTACAGCTTGGAATAGGTGTGTGTGGGAGCCGTGCGGAGAAGACGCTTTGAAACTTCAACTTGACAAACTACAAGCTACTTGTGATTTAAAGTAGTTCAAGTACAGTCAAGCTACACCGCCGAAACAAAAGTAAAACAAACAAACACATTTAAGTTAGTTTGTGCATGGGGAGAGGCAATGTCAGATCATTTTTATATCCTGGCACAAAAACAATGACGATTTTAATTGGGTCATGGGTATTAAAAAGAATTAGATTTGTTCCACAAACCACAATTTCTAATGAACTGCAGCATTTGATTAAATAGTATACAATATTTTGTAAACATGTGTGACCTCGGAGCACAAAACCAGTCATTAGGGTCAATTTTTGGAAATTTGGAAATTGAATGAATAAGCTTTCCATTGATGTATGGTTTGTTAGGACAGGACAATATATGGTCAAGATACAACTATTTGAAAATCTGGAATCTGAGGGTGCAAAAAAAAACAAATAAATAAAACACTGTGGAAATTGCCTTTAAAGTTGTCCAAAAGCACCACTAAAAATAATACTTTTCAGCAGTGATGCATTAAATCGATCAAAAGTGACAGGAAGGACATTTATAACGTTACACAAGATTTCTATTTCAAATTAATGTTGTTCTTTTGA
This sequence comes from Garra rufa, assembly GCF_049309525.1. Classification (NCBI taxonomy): domain Eukaryota; kingdom Metazoa; phylum Chordata; class Actinopteri; order Cypriniformes; family Cyprinidae; genus Garra; species Garra rufa. The sequence continues at coordinate 44,099,197 of NC_133369.1, forward strand.
ACTTTCTATTCATCAGTGAATCCTGAAAGATAAAATGTATCATGGTTTTAACAAAACTTGATGAACTGTTTTCAACATTGATACACATCAGAAATGTTTCTTGAGCAGCAAATGAGTGTATTAGAATGATTTCTGAAGGATCAAGTGACACTGAAGAGTAAGGATGCACTGAAATGAAAATTATTTTACAAAGCTGAACAAAATGACACACTGGGCTGAAGGTCGATTACCGAACACAGTTTCACCTTCATACATGGTGCCATTTTTTTCACCATTGCATAAATTAAATAGCCAATATTTGCTTTTTACAGTTTTGTCTAGCTTATCAAAGAAAAAAAATCAATTACAATACAACAATTTTAAAATATTTAACACTGAACATTTTAACATTCTAGTAGACATTATTGTCAGTGTTTCCTAGTGTTTTCCCCCCTCACATGGACTTCAGTTGGTTTTTCCCTTTGTCTCCCCCTGTAATTCTGTGTTTATTGGTTTGTCCCTATTAGCTTTGATTTGGTTCACCTGTCTTGTTAATTTGCTACACCCCCTGCCACTCCTATTTAAGTTGTTTGTTTCCTCAGTTTCAATGTCTGTCGATAACGTTACGTTGTTTTTTCTGTGTATAATAAAGCACAATTTAACTTCAAATTAATAAGTTAGTCAAACAATATTCTTTGGCCATTTTTAAGACCCCCTTCTTGATTCTTATTAATCCTGAAAAATAAAATGTATCACAGTTTTAACAAAAACATGGAGCAGCACAACTGTTTTCACCATTGATACACATCAGAAATGTTTCTTGAGCAGCAAATCAGCATATTAGAATGATTTCTGAAGGATCATGAGACACACGAGTAATGATGCTGAAAATTCAGATTCGATCACAGAAATAAATGACACTTTATCAGATATTCACACAGACAACAGTTATTTTAAATTGTAATAATATTTCACATGTATACTATATATCAAATAACTACAGCCTCAGTGAGCAGAAGACACGTCTTTAAAAACATTCTTTAAAAAAATACTGAAAAACGTAGTTAGAAGTTAGTAGCAAGTTAAACTGCTGGTTTAAGTTAGTTACCCCTCAACAAAGAGAAATGCATATGCTGGTGTGTTCAGTGTTGAAGCTGTAGGTGATAACTATTACAGCAGCCGTCTTTGAACTGGCTGCCCCAGAGCGTGTTGATACAGCAGAAGCCGGCGTTGGGTTGCTTAGGATTGCTAAGTGCTGCGACGGCTCCACAACCAAAATCCTCAGGGTTAGAAAGTCATTAACGGCATCACACCAAAGGACTGCGAGCGTGACCGTGAGACACTCATTCTGGGAAAGTGTTACGCTGTCTGCGTCCACCAGGAGATGTGCCAAGGACGGGCCGTCTGAAGCCTGTGTGTGTGTGTGTGTGTGTGTGTGTGTGTGTGTGTGTGTGTGTGTGTGTGTGTGTGTGTGTGTGTGTGTGTGTGTGTGTGTGTGCGCTTCTGATGCCTGTGTTTTGAAATCTTATCCTTGTTTTTATTGCTAAAACCATCTGTCCTGCTGAAAGTTATCAAAGGATGACAGGAAACATTTGTAAAGTTTAAAACTGTGTTTCTTTATTATTAATCACTATTAGCCATGTTTGGAGTTAATGGTCTGAGTTCTAAAGCCCCTAATCCTTTATTAAAGTATTAGAGTAACTTCAGCACATAATGACTCCTGCATCCTTTGTGCTCTGGATGAATGACAAATCATGTGTGTCGCTGACCAGAGCTGTGATCAGACTTATGATTTTCACCTGCTGGATCATAAAACAGCTGAAAATGAATTAATAAAACCAAGACTGAGAATACTATTTCAGTCTTTGTGCTCCAAATTTTCACATTTTGATTTAATGCCATTTTTTGCACTGCAAAAAATACTTTTCTTACTTAGATTTTTTGTCTTGTTTCCAGCCAAAATATATAAAAAATCTTGAATCAGGAAGGATTTTCTAGACAAGTAAAAATTATCTTGTTTTTAGTAAAAACAAGTCAAAATTAAGTGAGTTTTTGCTTAAAACAAGCAAAATAATCTGCCAATGGGGTAAGAAAAATAATCTTATTTCAAGCAGACAACTAGATTATTTTTCTTACCCCATTGGCAGATTATTTTGCTTGTTTTAAGTAAAAACGCACCTCATTTTGACTTGTTTTTACTAAAAAAGAAAATCCTTCCTGATTCAAGAATTTTTAGATATTTTGGCTGGAAACAAGACAACAAATCTAAGTAAGAAAAGCATTTTTTGCAGTGTGTAATTATTCATTGAATTTACAAGCAGTTTCTTACCAGTTTTTTTTTCCTACTTCAGTGTACGTTTGCCCTCTGGAATTGATTTCCAGACCACCTAAAATAAAACAGTCAGAATAGTATATGCTGTACCAATAAAATCATCAACAAAAGTGATCTTTACACTGCAAAGGTAGAACAGAAGATGCATGGGATACAGCATTTATAAATACTTACACAGACTGTCTAATGCTGCTCAAAGGTGGAACACTTGTTTTTAGGAATTCATTATATGAACGCATAAAAAAATAACATTGGTTATTTTAGTAGCATAAAAACAAAACACACACAGATATATATATATATATATATATATATATTATAGAGCTTTCCTGTAGCTTAAACAGTAACGTAGGGTCCTATGATTTCCGCGATGCGAACAACTCAAAAAGAGTCATAAAAATGGAATTTACTGTACAATGCAGAATGTAATGGAATTTGCAAAATTTGGGATAATTAAATCAAAAGTAGGTCAGTACACCTAACTCTAAATGCGATATAGACTAGCGTCTGTGAATATTAAAAAATTCAATTTAAATATGAATTCTGTATGTTCTGTTTTTGTTAAACTTTTGATAAAATTCTGTTTACGTTTCATGATTTCAATAAATCAGACTATATATATATATATATATATATATATATATATATATATATATATATATTTGTTTTGTTTTGTCTTGTTTTTATTATTATTATTATTATTATTATTATTATTATTATTATTATTTAAGAAAATAGAACAAATTCAAACGGAATCCAGAAAAATTTACATGGAAAAAAATCAAGGGGCTCAATTCAAAATCCAACAAAAAAACTGATAACACGTAAATGTGAACCTTAAATGCAATTTAAGTCGCTTTGGATACAATTCTCTGCCAAGTTCAATATGTAATATAAAGAAAGCAAGCTAAACAAGAAAGTGGTCTGTGACTCTTGCAAAAAAGCTTTTTACACTGAGAAATGAATCGCTTACTTACATCATATCTGAACTTTCTTGTTTATGATGACTCAATTCATGAGCATTGTGAACAAAACTCTGGTGACTTCTCTAAATGCCTATGATTGGCCAATGCATATTCATAAGCTCATAGAAACGTGTGATTGGTTATAATGTGCATTTCATGAATTTGCAGGCATTCTAGATTATTTTGGTGTTGTGTTTAATGTTGGTTGATTGCTGGCTGTTTTAAGACAAATTGACCAATGGGACAATATTCTATTCTATTCTATTCTATTCTACTCTATTCTATTCTACTCTATTTGCGCCCCTGCACTCTTAAAAATAAAGGTGCTTCACGATGCCATAGAAGAACCTTTTTGTCTAAACGGTTCCATAAAGAACCTTTAACATTTGAATAAGGTTCTTCAGATTATAAAAAGGTACGCAAGAAATGGTTCTTTAAAGAACCTTTGACTGAATGGTTCTTAGTGGAACCAAAAATGGTTCCTTTATGGCATTGCTGTGAAGAAACCTTTTGAAGCCTTTATTTTAAGAGTGTGCTTGGCATCATATCAGTGAGTTTTGCATGAGCAAACCCCATTTTCTTTGACAAATGTAAATGTAAAAACGGAGCTGACTCATTAAACCAAATTGTAATTTTGTCTGCATTTTACTGTCAGAGTGTAAACAGACTGTTAATAATGATCCCATTTCCCAGTGAAATTGGGCTTGTGGTTCTTGACAGTCTCTTGGCAACCAGATGCCAAACACGGCATGTTTTTTACCTTGAGTGAAAGCACAACAAGCTAGCTTTCTATCCAGCTAAACAATCATATTGCATGACAATCTATGCCAGCATCTTTAAACCAGCATGCACAAAACCGACTGCCTCGCCAACATATTTGAATGTCGTTCCATATCAATTTGTGTCACTCAATGTCCAAAGTTGTCATTCAGGAAGACACGCCGAAGGCCTAAAAATAAACGAAGGTCTTACTAACCCGGAGAAACAGGCACCCGCGAGCATTGCTTTACCGTCCCATATAAACAACCGGCAGAGATGCTACGGCTGAGAGAGCATTACATTTCTCAGAAGAAAAAACATAACTTGCAATGACCAAACTGCCATGTGGGAAACTTCAGGCAGGCCGTCAGTATTGGACATGGCTGATGGCGGCCTCACCTCACCACACATCAGCTCAGTAAACACAGAGCACATTACAGCCGTCGGGACAGAGTTCAACATAAATTACACGAACCTCTTGCCCAAAGGTGACTGCGCCGAGATAGGATTGAGCGCAGAGAGAAGCCACACGAGTGCCTTCATTTATCTGAAACCACAACATCAGCCTGTGGTCTCTGTGAAATACGGCACACGCCGATCTAGACGGAGCGCTCACGGTCATGTCATTTGTAATCGTAGGTATTTACACATAATCCCTAAGTCTTCAGATAGACAGTGAAACATTGACTTTTGACAGTATATCTAAAATGTAAACCCTTAAATACAACTTTAGACAATCATAAAACACGTCCCAAGTCTTAGCGCTGTGTTTGCGGTGAATGTGGTTTGGTGAGTTGCGTCGCCTGCAGTAGAAGTTGATACAGTATAACATTAATGTGTGTATGCTTATTTATCAATTCAGAAATCACATAATGAAATTAAATCATTATAAAGTTAAAAACTAGGTAATACCTTCTGAAAAAGAAATGCAATTAATTGCACTGAATGTGCACTTGTAGTGTACTTCGAATCTTAAGAGTATATTATTAAAAATGTTTCTTAACACATTTAGGTACACTTTTAAAAATGTACACTTTTTATCATTTTAAAAACCTCTTGTTGTGCTTTCACAGCAAAAAATGCTTTTCTTGATTAGACTTGTTGTCTTGTTTCCAGCCAAAATATCGAAAAATTCTTAAATCAAGAAGGATTTTCTATATGAGTCTTGTTTTCAGAAAAAAAGAAGTCAAAATTAAGTGAGTTTTTGCTTAAAACAAGCAAAATAATCTGCCAATGGGGTAAGCAAAATCTTATTTCAAGCTAAAACTAGATGATTTTTCTTGCCCCATTGGCAGATTATTTTGCTTTGTGTTTTTTTTTTTTGCAGTGTTAAAGAAGTTCACTTATTTTGATGTGTTGACTAACATAGAAAAGTATGCGCACATTAGAATTGGTGACAAATAGGAAAAAGCAAACGAGTTTGTATTGAGTTTGCATTTTCCTGCAACCATGCCATTAGTTTCAGTTTCGATGTAAATATTTAGGCTGGGCATTTATAATAAACGTTTACAATGAATTTGTGTTTGTTTTTACTTATATTTTCATTGCTTTTTCTGTTCTGAACACTTCTAAATTTACAGTATTTTTTTGTGGAGCGAAAAATATAGATACATGTTTCTAATGTTTGTAAATGTTTAATTTATTTTACATTATTTCTAAATAAAATGGTAAAAAATGGTCAATCGATTTGTACAATAATGCAATTTATCTGTCATAAAGTGCTCATAAAAAATAAAAAGAGATGTATGTACAAGTCACTGCAAAAAATGTTTTTCTTACTTAGATTTGTTTGTCTTGTTTCCAGCCAAAATATCTAAAAATTCTTGAAACAGGAAGGATTTTCTAGACAAGTAAAAATTATTGTCTTGTTTTTAGTAAAAACAAGTAAAAATTAAGTGAGTTTTTGCTTAAAACAAGCAAAATAATCTGCCAATGGGGTAAGAAAAAAAATCTTATTTCAAGCAGATAACTAGATTATTTTTCTTACCCCATTGGCAGATTATTTCAAGAATGTTTAGATATTTTGGCTGGAAACAAGATAAAAAAATCTAAGTAAGAAAAGCATTTTTTTTTTTTTGCAGGGTAGGCTACAGTGCAGTAGTAAGAGAGTGTCAATTTAGAATTAAAAAAATAAAATAAAATCAAATCAAAGCTTCATTTGTCATTAACACATTATACAACTTGATGTGGCCCTCGAGTCAAAGTTTGCCCACCCCTGCATTAAACATTAGGTTCACTATTCTATTAACCATCAAGGATTTATAAATGTGCTTATATTTAAAAAAGCTTATATTTCAGAAGCTGTATGTTGATATCAAGTACAGTATCAGTATCTCAGATGTACTACACGTTCTGTACTAATGAGTTTACAACAACCTGCTTCCTTCCTTTTGCGTTAAGTCACATGAACCGCATCAGATCCAATGACCTGACGCTGTTCTCATGCACGTCTTGTTAGCAAAAGGCCTTGGCCAGAGGCTTGGCCAATTAACACCTCATAATATCTGGGCACGGCGTTCTCGCGGAGGTTCACGCGGCCGTATATTCCGCAGCCATTTGCCATGTGATCCGAGCGGAGCTGCAGAGATCTGAGAGGCGGTTTTCAGACCCCGGCCCAGTTAGCGCGCTCCGAATCTTACATAACCCCGGGCTTCTGACGGCACGTCGTCTCCTGACTGCAGATGGGTCGTTTGTTTTGATCTGTGATTATCTGGCCCATGTTCTGAAGAAGATGTAAACCTCTTGTGAGGCTGTTAGGTAAATCCCACAATGCGAGGAATCGCCTCAGGTCTGAAGTCCTCACCCTTTTACCTTTCATTCCTGTGAAAGGCAAAGGCACCTGACAGGTTTAAACCCTCCGCGGGGCTTTATCGAAACTACAGAACCGAGGGGCGGACGGGTGAGAGGGTCACGGCGAGAATTCCCTTTTAATTAAGCTGAAAATAAAGAAGTCTCTCAGAGTCCTGGTGTAATTAACGTTAACAGGCCAGGCTGTCACGGGGCAGCCCGCAAAATCCTCCCGTACCTGCCTAAACACTGCCAGACATACCTGGGAAATTATCGACTAATTATCTAGTAAGTACATTTGCTCGTGTTGAAGAAACAGCGCGCTTAATTGCCAGCCGTATTTCCATTCGCCTCCGAGGGGCGGCCGGCTTATCTGAAGAGCTCATTATAGTAATGCCGGTAATTATGTATTTTGCTGACTTTTGATGTGCGTCTGTTCTAACGGGGGACCTTAATAAGAGGATGACAGCAAATACTGTACGTCAGAAGAGCTTTTGTGTGGCCCTGCTGCGTGTTTGTGTTTTTCTTTCATAAAAACTCAGATGAATGTCATTACAGAGAGGTTATGAAAGCGTAAGATCAAATCTTTACTCTTTTCTCAAATAGATCAGACTCAACAAGAGGTCCTTGGGTAAAAATTAGATCATCTTTTTCTGGTTATCAAGAAGAAAGCTGAATATATATTTACTGAATAATCCACTATTTTGTAGAACAACAATTTTCAGATTTGTAGCCAAATTACAAAGGGGTAAAAATGACTTCAGGAAGACTGCAGCATAAAATCTGGTGACTTGAGCAATCCTTGTTGCATTACTTCCCAATGGTGACAGTTGGGAAAAAGCTCTTCTTGTGTGTGTGTTTTTTTTTTTTTCTGAAGTTTGCATGCCTGTAACTCAAGAAATATTTAATTATAACTTAATATCCTTTTAAATATTGGTTCTTAACCAACTTTTCTTTTGCTATGTTCATTTTTAAAGCACTATGTGGTTCATTTCCAGAGATATTAGGGTTTTAATGTGGCTCCTTGAGTAAAAATGTTACATAATACACATTTTCAGTGGTCAAAAACCAAAAGTGGTCACTTTGCATACAGATGATACTTCTTCCTTTTAAAGGGAAATGTCTGAAGAATATATACCGTAATGAAATAATAACATGAAACTAGAAATTGTATTCCTTCTATCAAAACAATTGCATGTGACATACCTGTCTGAGTGTCAAAAAACATTATTTTAGTTTTTTAAGTTTGTGCGCCTATATCTCAAGTATGAAAGATGTCTTGATATCCTTTTATGTTGTAGTTCTTTTACAAACTTTTAATTTGTAATCTTCATTTGTAAGCCCTATATAGTTAAATCCCAAAGATATGAGAATGCAAATGTGATTCAGTGAACAAATAGTTAAAGTTTACCCATTTCCAAAGGCTGAAAACCAAATGTGGGCTATTTTGCAATGGCCCCGTGTTGGGGAAAGTTACTTTTAAAAGTAATGCATTACAGTATTGAGTTACTCCCTAAAAAAGTAACTAATTACGTTACTTAGTTACTTTTTTATGGAAAATAATGCGTTGCATTACTTTTTAAATCTGGGCAGGGCTTGCTTGTTTGTTTTTAATATAAAAAGTTCTATTTTTGTCAAATGTAAACACCTTTTTACAGCAAAAGCCTCAGGCTTAGAGAAAAGTAAATTGGCGTCTGTACAGTAGACCACAGAAGAACAAATGCCAACTCTTCAGCAATAAAAAAAGGAAAACAAATGTTAGATTCTCTTGAGTAATTTTTGCTTATTAGTATGGATGAATTGGATCAAAGGTCGGCAGCAAAGACATCGGTTAATAAAATGGGATTATATACATAAAGGATATTTGTATTGAATTATAGCTTATGCTCATTGAATTTAAAGAAGAATGTCTGAAGAACAAATAATATTGAAACTAGAAATGTACCTTATTTCCCATTTATCAAAACAAATATGAGTTTTCATCATTGCATTATAAACACCCCACAGACCTGTTGCATTTTGTTTCCTCAAATCTATTAACTTAAATACACATTGTAATTTAATTTGGCAAAGAACCACCAATATATATTATTTTCTACAGATATTGACATATGACATTTAATTTCAACCATTTTATGGACAAAAAACAAGGAGATATAGTTAATTTAACATTCACATTAAAGCAAATAAAATGCATCAAAGAGGCAACAATCTTACATTAGAAAACTACACTAGGAAAATCATCCTCTCTGTTGATATTCATACTTCAAAACAAACGCTACCAGAGCATTTTATACCCTTGTTTTTTACCCTTGATACTGAACAGCTGCAAAGTTCGTGGCTGAATTGGCATTTTATTTCTTTACACATTCACTGCAAAAAATGCTTTTCTTACTTAGATTTTTCGTCTTGTTTCGAGCCAAAATATCTAAAAACTCTTAAATCAAGAAGGATTTTCTTGATAAGTGAAAAATATTGTCTTGTTTAAAAAAAAAAAAAAGTCAAAATTAAGTGCATTTTTGCTTGAAACAAGCAAAATAATCTGCCAATGGGGTAAGAAAAATAATCTTGTTTTCTGTTTGAAATAAGAATTTTTGCTTACCCCACTGGCAGATTATTTGGCTTGTTCAAGCAAAAACTCACTTAATTTTGACTTGTTTTTTTCTAATTTTGACTTGTCTAGAAAATCCTTCAAGATTTAAGAATTTTTAGATATTTTGGTTGGAAACAAGAAAAAATCTAAGTAAGAAAAGCATTTTTTGCAGTGTTATCTTCCCAAAACCAGGCAACGAACTTAAGATGTTACTATAGGACTGGAGAAAGTTTGATGACAAACGTTGATTTTGGCTTGACAACGTCTAGACTAAAAAAGTATAAAAATTGTTCTATATGCTTGAGGTTTAAAAGTATGATTGTCAGACAGACAGAAAGAACATCAGATGAAGACAGAAAAACAAAATCTCACCAAGACCATATTAGACCCTCAAACAACATATCAAACCAGGCCAGTCCTCAATAAACCTTTTTAGACCCAATGAGACCTCACAATACTCGTAATCATATGAGGATGATAGCAAATATGTCAGAAAAACTTTTGTGTGGAGTTGCCGCATGTGTTTGTGTTTTTTCTTCCACAAAGACTCATTATTACAGACAGGTTATGAAAGCTTAGGATCAAATCTTGACTCTTTCTCGTGCATTATTCATGTGTGTTCCCCGAGGCTGGTGCAATGGGCCGGATGGTCACAGGAGTGGACGTGGGCCGGGACTCTGCGGTACCAGCGGTTCTGGGCTCTGGTGGAATTATTCTGCGTGCCGACGGCCCTCATAAACTGACTGTACTTCCTCTGTCCCTGTGAGACACAGACCTGTCGCTCTCAGTACAAAAACACTGCTAGCCTTGCAAACTATTGGCTATTAAACCTGCTGCAGATTGCAGCTTGTTCTGAAGCCATGGGATATTCATTCAGACATGAAGGGTCCATAACTGACATACAGCATTAAACTTTGTTAATTTTGTATGGGATGATTAGAGGTCATTAACAGACTCGTGTGCATCCAAAACTGATACTTATGTGACACTGAAGACTGGAGTAATGATGCTGAAAATGCAGCTTTGATCACAGCAGTCAATTACAATTTACAAGATTTTCACAAAGAAAACCGTTATTTTAAATTGTAACAACGTTTCATAATATTATTGCTTTTACTATATTTTTTGATCAAACAAAAGCAGCCCCGATGAGCCGAAGAAACTTCTTTCAAAAAATAATAACAGATAACAGCATCTGTTAGATTCCACTTCTCACTATTCCTGCAAGATTACATTGGTATCCAAAAACAAACCGATGAGGGTTGCCAGGTCTGCATGATAAAACTAGGCAAATGGCCAATCAAAAATAGCCCAAAAGTATCCCAATGGCCATATCCCAAATATTCTAAATATGCAATAACTAAAATACATATTTTTAGTCACTGTTATGTAAACACAGATCAAAGAAAAAAAAAAACAACAACAACAAAAAACAACTTAACATCTACCATCATCCGTGTTGGGGAAAGTTTCTTTTAAAAGCAATGCGTTACAATATTGAGTTACTCCCTAAAAAAGTAACTAATTACGTTACTCAGTTGCTTTTTATGGAAAGTAATGCGTTACGTTACTTTTGCGTTACTTTTTAAATCTGGGCAGGGCTTGCTTGTTTGTTTTTAATATAAAAAGTTCTATTTTTGTCAAATGTAAAAGCCTTTTCACACCAAAAGCCTCAGGCTTAGAGAAAAGTAAATTGACGTCTGTACAGTAGACCGCAGAAGAACAAATGTCAACTCTTCAGCAATAAAAAAACAAACAAAGGGAAAACAAATGTTAGATTATCTTGAGTAATTTTTGTTTATTAGTATGGATGAATTGGATATTTGAAGGATATTTGTATTATTTAACATATTTAATTAATTATTGCAGGTTTGCGTTGAATTTTAATTGTTTTTATTAATTTTGAGGAATACTGTATCTGTTTTTTTAGTGAGTGAGATGAATTAATGCATGTTCACATTTATTCTAGAACTAAAGTAACATCTTACTCAACAATTTCTCTCAACATGGGGACAGGAGAGCTTTTAATCAATAAATGGAGGAAAAGTAACTGGCGTTATCTTATTTGAAAAAGTAACTCACATATTTTGTTGTCAATTAAAAAGTAATGCATTACTTTACTATTTACTTGGAAAAAGTAATATATTTAGTTAACTTGCGTTCATAGCCGTGGGAACGTATTTTGAGCAGGGGGGCTGAGGAAAAAAAGTTTGAAAAGTGCAAGATTATTATTGTTAATTTATTTAATAATTATTTATTAATAATAATTTCTTCGTTTAAAATAACTGAGCTGGTCTTTATTGTTGCTGTTTTCATAAAAAATAAAAGTAGTAAGTATTTGTTTTAATTAAGGGAAACCATTTAGGTTACAATGCAAGTATAAGCTAGTCTTTTTCATTTTGTTAATAAGGTTTAGATGCTTAATAAATGCGAATTTTCCATTGTACTATTTTATGACTGATTTGTTTTAATAATAATGAACCTCAAACTATGTTTTAAAATGGAAATCCATTTTATTTGCGTTACAAATTTTATTAACAAAATTGTAATTTTGTTAATAAAACTTCAGTTTCATATTAATTCATATTAATAATAATAATCAGCAGCGGAATGTTTAGAGAGAGAGTGTAATATTAGAAATAATACCAAATCAAGCGAAATATTATTATGTATAAACATTATAAACATAGCTATAAGTTAGTTACCCTGACTCCAAAACAAATCATTTAAGGTATTCAGAACAGAACAAATGAAACAAAATATATAAATCAAGCAAAACTAAAAATGCCAGGCGCTGGGCTCACGTACCTCTGTAATTCGGCACAAATCCAAGTGTTTTCATATTCGCATTGTATTTGAATGATAAACTATTATTTATAATGTAGGCTTTGTACTTTACGTTCCTATATCGATGGGAAAAAAACACTTGAAAAAATGCGCTTGTCATAACAGCAGAGTGGACCTATTATACTAGGCTACAGACTATTTAAATTGACCAGAGTAATATTTTAAATGTTTGATTGACAGTCTTTTATTTTGATAATGTACAGACTACAATGTCAAATTGAACTGCTAGAATATGTGGTGTGCGCGTGATCGAATAGCTAAAACATAAAATACTCCACTATTTTTGGTCATACAGAATACTTTCATATATAGACTATGATTGTATTTTATTTTTATGACAACACATTTTATTTTTAATGTAACTTACATTTTCTATTATCCTGCTGAACTATTTTTGACCCAGGGTTTGTGCCCAAGGCTGCAGTCCATGCAGAACTGAATGTTCCAGTAAAACTTAAGTTGTATTGTCAGTGTCGGTCACTGCGCCTTTTAACTGGTGTTTTGGATCCGGCAATTATTCATTTACAAATTAAGCACTGGTGTTACAGGAAAAAATATGATCAAAGTCATGGCAACAAATGATTAGGCCTATATAAAAGTAAGTTTACAAGCTTAAAAGTTTATACGATATAATTTGAAATGACTTATACAGTCATAAGCTCCAGGTCTGATCCACCAGCACCGTCTATTTTTATTTTGTTTGGGCTTTGCGAAAAAATCAGAAATGCGTTTTTGTGCCATGTTGACTGGTGCATTTTTAATCTTCAATAACAGATGCGGTGACGTCACGCGACAATTGTTGCTTATAGTCAACAATGAATTTTAATGAATATTCAAATGAATTAAATTAGTTTTAGTTCTTTTTTGTTATAAATTTTACATATATTTATTTTTAACACCGCACCCCCAGCACCTCCATTTTTTCTTTAGCTCCGAGCCAGGACCCCTACTTCCCACAGTAATATCCCCAACACTGACCATCATTGAAAGAATATAAAAATATTTCAATACAAGCATTTCAGTTAAATATAATTTATGCAATATGTCAAACCATTGAGATGGGAAGTAGCCCAATTCAGCAGGACAACTGTGGACTTGGCAACCCTGGAATCAATAACATGTTTTAGCATGTTTTAACACTTTGTTAGTGCATTTTTCTTTGTCAAGCCAACATAAATATCCAACATCCAACTCTGGATTGAATGCAACAACACACATTCACACGTTTGCTTCACATTCCTACAGACAAAATCATAATTTCAATTAATCTTCCAATAATTCTGCAATATGTGTGACTTTTATGTTTTAGTCATATTAAGTCATATTAAATATTTAGTCATATTAAATATGTGACTTGACTTGAATAAAGCCAATTAATTCAGATGCTGCAACATTACAAACAAAGGAAGAGCTCAAGTGTAATTGTAATGAATGCACTGCTGTTCTTTGTCTTTCACAGTGAAACATTCTCTGGATTGAAAGAAGGTATTTTATTCTTACAGGCCATGAAAGTGTGATTCAGCTCTGTCTTTGACAGTAAAAATGTTTTTTTGGCAGCTGCCACTTTACCCTGGTTCAAGATCTGCTGGATTAAAGATGAGGAGAGAAGAAACAATGTGAAGTCACTGCTGACTGCAGAATGTCAAGCTCAGCACTCTGATGGACACACTGGAAAACCTGTAGAGCAGAAACCGTCTAACTCCACTGAAAATGAATGTGTGTGAAGAGGAGCATACAAGTTTTTCTGCAGAATCAGAAGTCTTGCAGTACTTTAAGTCTTTTGGATTAGAGCTGGACATTCTCAAAAAAACTCCCATCGCACTCAAGTAAAACACTGCAACACCACTACAGACAGATTCACAGATACTGCACTTTTCATTGTTAGCCAGGTGTTTTTTTGTTGTTGTAGAAATGCATCTTAAAGTCAAGTTGCTGTTTCCGTACTTCTGTAATATTTTTCAGTCAATATAAAATTATTGAAAGAACCACGAGTGTCACTTGTAGTGTATAGTAAATAGGAAAGTAATTAGTAATCTGATTACTTTTTTGCATGCAGTAATTAGTAATGTAATCATATTGCAATTCTAAAGTAGCAATTATTGATGTGTAGTGGATTACTTTGAGTAACTTACCCAACACTGCTAATAACAAACTACAATTACAATGATAATACTTGCGCTTAAGTATAAGTGTACTTCATTGCAGCATGACAAAAGATTTAAACAACGAATCGAACCTTTAACGATGACGTTAATACAAAGTGCACATATTTAAGAGTGTGCTTAAATGTGTTAAGAAACCGTCTCTCTTTAATTGCACTTAAGTGGCCCTTTATCTACAAGTACAGTTTTTAAAAATAAACTTTTCAGATTAAAAATATTTTAATAGGTTTGATAGTTTTTGAAAGTAACAAAGTAATATGAGTACTTTTTACATTTACTCACCGTTTAGAGTACTCAAGTTGCAATTTTAAAGTAGTAATTAGGAATCTGTGGTGGATTACTTTTTTGAGTAACTTACCAATATTGTAAACACACTAGTGTACATATTAAAAAGTACATTTAAGTGTGTTAAGAAATACAGTCAGGAAAGTGTCTCTCTTCAAGTGCAGACACTGCAGGCAAAACCATGCACCTGTCAAGTTTGTGGTTTTTCATAAAGTGTTTTCTCAGACTAGTAGAAAAAAAAATCCAAAAGACACCATTAAGTGTTTCTTTTATAGCACTTTATCTATTTGTATCAATAGATTTCAATACGTCTTTTTGAAGGCCGTTTTCACAAAAAAAGTTTTTTTCTCCTACACTGAATCATAAATATCTACTTCAGTCGCACTTACACACACCAAACTTTACATTTTTATTCCTGACTTTTTACAGGTTTTTACAGAGGGATTTGTTCGTATATAATTTGCTTGATTTTATACAACATTTTATTCCCCAGAAAATTTGACTTGCATATTTAGACCTAACATTTGAGAAAACTTGTAATACAAAAAATGTATTACAACATGCTTTTTATTTTTTGCTTGATTTTTATACATTTTATTCCCCCAAAAATAGTTAAAAAAAAGAAAAAAAAAGAAAAGAAAAAAAAAAAACAGTTTTCTGTCTGTTTTAAGTTTTGAATTATGGAGTGACAATATGAGATGTAAAACCCTCTGTAAAAACATTTGACTCTAATATGTTAAACAAGAATTCTGAAACTGACTTCATCCACTGTTTAGATTTTTGTACTAGAAATGTATGCAAATTAGCACATATTTCATTAAATAATGCCTCATTTGCCTATTTAAACCTAACATTTTAGAAAACTAAATGTTAGGTTTAAATAGGCAAATGAGGTGAGATACTGCAGGTGAGTAGGGAAAATTTTTTACTATTAGTTATCACCTTACTTACCCAGTTGATTGATTTCCTTGATAATTGCAAACATTTTTTGTATTACAAGTTTTCTCAAATGTTAGGTCTAAATATGCAAGTCTCATTTTTGGGGAATAAAATGTTGTATAAAATCAAGCAAATTATATACGAACAAATCCCTCTGTAAAAACCTGTAAAAAGACATGAATAAAAATGTAAAGTTTGGTGTGTGTAAGTGCGACTGAAGTGGAGATTTATGGCTCAGTGTAGGAGAAAAAAATAATTCTGAGAAAATGGCCTTTAAAAATATGTTTTGTAATTGAAATCTATTGACACAAATAGATAAAGTGCTATAAAAGAAACACTTAACAGTGTCTTTTGGGTGTTTTCTTTCCACTAGTCTGAAAAAACACTTTATGAAACACCAAAAAGCCCAAAATCTCAAACTTGACGGATGCATGAAAAAATGTCTCCATGTTCAGGACGAGTATTTCTGACCTCATTTGAGTGTTAAATTGTATGTTATCTCTCTTTCTCTTCACCTCCTTTCTTCTCTTTCACAGCACTTCCTGAGAGCAGATGATGTTAACAGCGCCTTCAGTGTGAAAATATCAAATTCTCAATGAAGCGTCATGTGGCTGAGATGTCTTGGGTTCACCTCTGCAGCTCTTTAAAGGCACACTGTACGGCGGACACCAGACGCCAGATAATTTAATGGTTTTTGACTTTAAAATGCCCCCAGCGCTGTTTCTCTGCTGAGCACAGACATTCAGCTGGTTTCATCCTCAGACTGCGTTAAATCACAGGAAGTCTCTGTTAACCCACTGCACGCACACACACACACTCGCGCAGGTAAAGGTAGAAGCTCTTCAAGGCTTCTTCTCTTTGTTTGTCAGGCATGAGAGCGAGTGGGGGAGTTTCATGTTGAATCACACTGCGGTTTTCATTCCACCTGTGTTGTGACAACACCATTCACAGGCGTCTCAGATGTGGCTTTGAGGTTTGCATGATACGAAAGAGCTGCTTTAAATCGGAGAACGTACAGCCATCCTGGAGTGGATTAAGGTTACGCTGGCCGTAATCTCAAGTGTCAGACGCTCAGCCTCAATGGAAACAAAAGGCAAATTTACATCTTTGTTTCGGTACGGAGAAAGGTTACCTCGCTCGGATGAAACTCACACGTCTATCGCTCCACAAAAGATATGCAGGGGTGACATTAGAAAGTGATCTTATGAAGATGTTCTTCGAGTGGGTGAGGGGAAGTTAAGAGATGTCGTGACTGTTTATAATAAGAGTTTACAGAAGAAGGCGAGAAAGAGAAGAAAGATTCAAGCAGTTCAACCAAATATCCTCATGCTCAGGCCATCCAAGATGTAAATGAGTTTGTTTCTTCAACAGATTTGGAGAAATGTGTCATTGCACCACTGTCTCACCAATAGATCCTCTGCAGTAAATGGGTGCCGTCAGAATGTCCAAACAGCTCATAAAAACTATAAATAATCCACACCAATTCAGTCCATCAGTTAACATCTTAAAAAGACAAACCTTTCATGTTTGTAAGAAACAAATCCATCACTTAGATGTTTTCCCTCCTGATTCAGACCAGACCACTTTTTCACTGGATGAAGCGTTATTATTGATTATGGATTATCAGATTATAACCAGAAGCAAGAGTTTGAAGTCAAAAATGTCTTAATGATGGATTTGTTTCTTACAAACATGGAGCTTTTGGATTCACAAAACATTAACTGATGGACTGGAGTGGTGTGGATTATTGTGATGTTTTTATCAGCTGTTTGGACTCTCATTCTGACGGCACCCATTCACTGCAGAGGATCCATTGGTGAGACAGTGATGGAATGATGCATTTCTACTAATCTAAATCTAACTCATCAAACTCAACTAACAATCTTTTTTTTTTAAATGACGTCAATTCAATATCGATTCTCAAAAGCCGCAAATTGATCTTTTCTGGTATTTATGTCAGAAAACATTTAAAACAAAATCTGATTAATGTGAATCTTATCATTGGTCTTCACTAGATGTGACCCTCTTATTTACCTTGTGACTTATTCATGCTTGTGTGAAATGCTATAGTAATAATATAATATAATAATACGCAGAAGACATAACGTTTAAAAGGCGCCATGATTTGCACTGTTTTGTTTACTACACACATACTAGAGTGAGAACGGCACTCGTGGTGTTTTTCAGCTTCGGTCGTCTCTCTATATGATGATATGAACACACAATATCATCTCCAGCTGCTCTGAGAGTCACTTCATTAGTATTTTACAATTTAGTTTGAGAAAACTACTGTCATATCACATAGGCAGCAGCTGGAAGTTCTTCACAGCAACCCGTCAAAATAAAAGTTTAGTTTAACGTTAGGAAACTGTGTCGAAAATATTACTATTTAGCAGTCTTGAGACTCAATGTAAAAACTATTTTACTACTACTAATAAATATTGACAAATTTTTACAATGCACAAAATGATTTTCTTACTTTGATGTTTTGTCTTGTCTCCAGCCAAAATATCTAAAAATTTTCTAGACAAGGAAAAATTATTTTCTTGTTTTAAGAAAAAAAGTCAAAATTAAGTGAGTTTTTGCTTAGAACAAGCTAAATAATCTGCCAATGGTGTAAGCAAAAAAAAAAAATCATCTTATTTCAAACAGAAAACAAAATTATTTTTCTTACCCCACTGGCAGATTATTTTGCTTGTTCTAAGCATTGTTTCACTTTATCTTGTTTTTTGTGGAAATAAGAAAATAATAATAATAATAATAATTTGTTACATTTATATAGCGCTTTTCTAGACACTCAAAGCGCTTTACAGTGTCAGGGGTATCTCCTCATCCAAAATAATATTTACTTGTCTAAAACCTTTTTTTTTTTTTTTTTCTGAAACATTTCTGAGACAATTTTTACTCATCTAGAAAATCCTTCTTGATTAAATAATTTTTCGATATTTTGGCTGGAAACAAGACAAGCAAGTAAGAAAAGCATTTTTGCAGTGCATTTTTAAAATTAATAATCACATTTGTTTTCTTTTTTAATTCTAACAGTTGTGCAGCAAAAAATAAAAGGGTTTAATTTTCATTTGATTAAGATAAATTAAATTAATGTTTTATGCCTTCATCTGATTACCAGAAAAATTAAGAAGTACATTTTATAGGGCCTTATTATTGTTTCAAAAAAGAATAAAAAAAAAAAAAAATTTGAATAGGTTTAAAATACAGGCCTGTGGCTCTTAATTTCTTTTTATTTATTCACCATTTGTAAACTGATGTTTACTGTTCATTTTTGAGAAATATCAATTGCATTTGTATTAAAACTATATTCGAGAATGTAATAAAAAAAAATAAAAATCGAGAATTGAACGGAACCAAAAGCTTGCAAATCTAATCAAATTAGGACGTCTGAATCGATACCCAGCCCTAATCTACATCTTGAGTGGACTAAGGGCGAGTAAATCTCCAGCAATTTTAATTCTGTGTGAACTATTCAAGCTTTCAATCTTTATTTAAAACAGAATAAATTTCACCTTTTGACTTCGGCAGGATAATAAAAGCACACAGGATTAAAGAATGACATGAGAATGAGTAAATCATGACGTTTCATTAAGCATCAGGTTTGTCATTTGTTGCTTTAAGGAAAGTTTAATTGGCAATAATTGCTGATGGGCAGGTTTACATTCTCACAGTTCACACTAATAACACGTCAGCGTTGATGACTAATGCGGTTACACACCGATCCAAAGACCAAAATCACTTGGCACCCTTTCATTATTACAACTACAACTAACCTCATTTTTGGTCAGATGCCCTCACTTTCAGCCCTGTGCATCTTCAAGAGCTTTTTCCACTTGATTTAACCCATTAAAAATGCTTTTGTTAGTGTAAATGAAGATATTTGGGTTGATGTAGCGATATACTAGGGATGCAC
Organism: Garra rufa; assembly: GCF_049309525.1. Taxonomy (NCBI): domain Eukaryota; kingdom Metazoa; phylum Chordata; class Actinopteri; order Cypriniformes; family Cyprinidae; genus Garra; species Garra rufa. Next base: position 44,118,767 of record NC_133369.1, read on the forward strand.
CATGTGTCCGGCAACTGAAATTATTATATTAGCAAAGGGAATGAGCCAAACTATACCTTACAATGACGTGACGCAAAAATAATTCCAAGCAGCGACAGCGAGAGACTGTTTAGAAGCGCATCGCATGTCTTCATGAGAAGAGAAAGGTTACTGTATGATGACTGAAATCATCCATTAGTCAATCAACTCCAGAACGTTCTGTTGTCTAATACACCAGACACCAATTGTGTTTATTCTGACAGCAGCTCCTTAGCCAGGGTTCAAAGACCAAAGATGACAATCATTCACAAATCTGCTGCTGCCAGCAAAAACTAGGACTGAGCTCTTCTTGCGGGTTTACCACTAAATAAAAGTCAACATTCATAAATGTAAGTATTGTAATTGTACTGTTGTTCTGTAAAATAAAATAAAAAAGACAAAAATAATCATTCCAACAGCTCTAATAATACATTTATTTTAACACCGTCCTTTGCTCAGCAAGGCTGCATTTATTTGAACATTAATAACACATGCCTGATTCAAGAAGAGGGTCTTAAAATGGCCAAAGAATATTATTTTAATAACCTATTTTAAGTTAAATTGTGCTTTGTTGGTAGGCTATAATTTCTACTAGAATGTTAAAAATGTTCAGTGTTAAGTAAATATTTTTAAATTGTGGTTTTGTAATTGATTTTTTATTTTTTGAAAAGCAAGACAAAACTGTACAAAGCACAATTATTTTGGCTATTTAATTTATGTAATTGTGATGAAAATGGTGAAATATATGGGAGAAAAACCACGAAAAACCACGTGCAGTAATCAGCCTTCAGCCCAGTGTTTAATTTTGTTCGGCTTCGGCCAAGAATTTTCACTTTGGTGCATCCCTAGATAGTACAATTTTCAGTGTAATTTTTGTGTTATATTTTCACTAGGGCCGGGACTCGATTAACAAATTTAATCTAATTAATTAGAGGCTTTGTAATTAATTAATCGAAATTAATCGCATTTTAATCGCATATAAATATTTGACCTGAGAACAGTGAGAAGTAAGTTTTTTTTATATGGATTTTTAGTATACCATTGAATAATGACTGAATACATAAGCTTAAGCAACAAAATATTGTTTATTTTTGTTCAACCAAGTCCAACAGACCAGTGCAATATTGCCATTAAGTGTAGCAATAGGCTCGATGTGCTGCGGTGATATGCAAATTCCTTGTTGCATAGCTTGCACACAACCATGCTCTTATCGACGCTTCCATCCATTTGTTTTTTATAACAAAATTTCCCATCCACAGGGCCAACCAAAGCGGTCCCATCAGCTTTTTTGTCCATGTTCACTGTGGTTTGTTTTGCTGCGTCCCAATTCGCCTACTTATACTATGCTATAAGTATGTACTCTTTTTGTGAAGAAAAGTACATACTTTTGAGTATGTAGCAGAATAGTAGGCAAGCTTTGGGACATATACTTCTTCATAACTGCTTCTTTAAGGGACGCTCTGTTGCTTAGTTACCTGAATCCTGTCACTGTTTAAACTGCCCTGTCAATCATCACAGTTAACATTATCTACATTTCGTTTAATTTAATTTCCTACCGTATTAGAGAGAAATTAAGAGGCACGTTCTTTAACGAGTCTTTCATGCCGAGAACTCTGCTCTTGCGTTTGCTTAATTATGCATTTAAACGTTAATGACCAAACCTATCATTATAAATGTTGCTGCACATGGAATATCACGCGGATAACATTTAAAAAATATTTTTTATCAGGTTACACACTGATTATTTATCACTCAAACCCCTTTCTCTACCTGTCCGTTGGTCGCGCATATCCTCCATGTTTGTAGTTTTTTAACACTTTTTATGCGTGTTTGTAGTTCTAATCGAATCCTTGTTCACGGCGCAGTGTGTTGTGGGCAATATTAGCCGTTAGAGTGTGCATTGATCGTTAAGTAGTAGACCATCCGGGAATCTTTGGAATACTTTTTTAAACATACTACGATTTGGGACATACAATACTATTTAGGACGGACGCAGCTTGTCTGAACGCTAGTTGGTGCTCCAGTATAATCGGTCCGCCGAATCTCATCCAGTGAGAAACGTTCCGCGGTGCAAAACTAAGTGCGATTAAAATGCGTTAAAAAATTTTAACGCGTTATTTTTGTGTAATTAATTAATCTAAATTAACGCGTTAAAGTCCCGGCCCTAATTTTCACACTAAATTGCAACTTGAAAACTATTTTGTTGACAAATGATATTGACCTCTACTTTTCTGTTTTTTTGTTTTTGTTTTTTTTGTTATTCATACATGTAGCCGAAGTACATAATGAAAGCATCTAGAATGTTTTATTTTGACTTAAAGAAAATATAGTTGAAATCTTTTAACCCTCTTAACCGTCACCGTCCCCTCTGTGGGACAAATTTTTTTTCACCTTTTTACAAATAAATCCATGACAAACTATATATCGTTGGAAAGGTCTAAAGCTACTAAATAGATTTTTTTTTTTTTTTTTTAGTACAAATTATGTAGGCAAAATATTTGATTAAAAGGATAGTTCACCCAAAAGTAAAGATTTGATGTTCATCTGCTTACCCCAGGGCATCCAAGATGAAGGTGAATTTGTTTCTTCAGTAGAACACAAACACAGATTTTTAACTCAAACCGTTGCAGTCTGTCAGTCATATAATGGCAGTGGATGGGCACCAAACCACATGTAACGAGCAAAATGAAAAGCATGCGCTCAGGACAAATGGACATTGCTGTGTATCAAAGGCAAAAAATAAATAAATAAATAATGTTCAGTTTCTCACAAAAACCGATCGTGGACATCGATGTATCGTCACGAGCCGCACGGTTTAATTTGTATTTGTCTGTGCATTTATTTTATTTTTTTTAAGGTTTGGTGCCCATCCACTGCCATTGTATGACCAATAGACTGCAACGGTTTGAGTTCAAAATCTTTGTTTGTGTTCTACTGAAGAAACAAAGTCACCTACATCTTGGATGCCCTGGGGGTAAGCAGATAAACATCAAATCTTAATTTTTGGGTGAACTATCCCTTTAACATAGGACAAGGGTGCACCACAAAAATGTTCTGACCTTTGTCACAAACAGACTTCCTCGTTGCCTTTTTCCCATCACACTTTAGAAATCATAAGAAATGATACATCACTTGAAAACTGAAAATTTAAAAATTCATCCTTTGAAAACCATTTTAAAATCAGACATTGCATTAACATGGAAAATGCACATCAAAATCAAATTATAAAATGTTTTAGAATGATTTATAAAATTTTAAGTTTGAATTATTAATTTTAATGTCTCTGTTCAAAAATGGGAGTGACAGCTAAGGGGTTAATAAACATCAAGCCCAGAGTCATAAAAGAGCTGTAATTGTAGAAACACTCTCGTCTCCAAGCGTGTTTCAGCTCACAAGAAATATCTGTACATTGGCAAGTATCTAATGACTTTTGTGATGGTACAATCCCTCCGTGTCGAGGACTGGATTAACAGCGCTCTGGATTATTCTCCTGATGAATATTCCTGTCGAAAGCGCCGGCCTCATTGAGTTCACCTCGGCAGACTGTTGGCTGACTTCTCCCAGCACCTCTTAAAACACCGGCTCATGATGTAAGAATCCCCTTAAATATGTAAAGTATACGCTTAAACCTGGGCCGCGATAACACGCTCTTTTATCTCACGCTCCACTTTCAGCGAGATTTTGCAGTACACGGATATTCATTTGAATCAGCGTCTTATCAGCGGCGGTAAGTGAGCGAAAGTTCATATCGCTGACGGCTGAGGGAAAGTGGCAGTTAATTTAGCGAACATCTAATTTCGGCACAGTGACACTGGAAATTTGTGGGGCGCGGTAGTTAATTCGCAGTTAAAAAGATGAGAAACACTACAGTTACAGGTGTGAACAGGCAATTAGCTGTCTATTGGAATCAAGGTCAGCATTCTTTGAGGATCATTATCTGCTAATGGAAGTTCATTTACTCACTCTTTTAGGGTGTGATAAGGCAAGAGGGAATAGGCCCGTGAATCATCTCTTTTGTCTGTTTTGCTCTTCTAGACAGCCAGATCTCATTTATTCATGCTGATAAAGCGCATTGGGTTTAACTTCCAGCCATGTTGCATGACTCATTTGAAGATGCGGGCCAAATCTAACAGAAGAACACAATCAGGACAAATAATCCAGCATGATATAATTGCACACAGGGTTATTTGTCCTTTATTTGCTGTGATTTACAGGCATATCAAATTAAATTAAACATTGCTAGACTCTCACAGACAGTAAATGTATCACTATTATTCTAAACCTGCAATTAAATGATGTATTTGATTGTTGGTATAATAATCTACTTTACTACAGCCTATACTGAAAAAAGCATGCTGTTGGATTTAATCCCAAACTATTTTCACTCAGAAATTTCACAGATAATTACATCAAGTAACACATTGAATTAAATGTGGAATTTTGATGCAGATAAACTGAAATAGTGTTGTCTTGTAAAATGTACTCCAATAATCTTTGTTTAGAACTTTGGAAAATATGTTGCAAGAGATTTCTGAATATCTCAATGCTTGTCCAACAGCTGGAAAAGAAGTCTAGTAAGATTGTGAAGGATAAATGATGCTATGCAATGCTAGCCCTGTTGTGCAGCTGCCCATTTTTGGGTTTTATCATGCATCACTGTAAAAATGGTTGTCATTTTACACTTAAATACTAATAGAAAATAGCTATTAGCAGTGAAAAGCTAGAATTCCCTGTGTGACATTTTTCATTTGATAATTGTGTTTTTAATGTTTTTTTTTAAATGTACATTAAGGTTTTATGTTATGTCTCATGCTGTTAAATGATCGTTAATTGCATTATTTTATTGTCACATAATATATAAGGTGCAGCGTATAAATAAATAAATAAATAAATAAATAAATATATATATACACACACACACACACACACACATATACACATACATACAAGGTACTGAATAAGGGCTCTACAGTACAACTCACTTGCATTGCAACTGAAAACTACTGTGCGCAACTATAAAAAATATTAAATATGGCTCGATCAGCATATTTGTGTTTGCGCTGAGGGGAGCTTCAAAGGTTTCTATGTGTTTTTGCAACACTGAGTAATGTATCACAGACATATCTCACCAATCCTTTCATGAACAAAGAGTAGAGCGAGTGTAAATAAGAGATTGATTGTACAGTGATTTATAATGGAACTTAGATTGTGATTAACTAAGATGAGTGACAGCTTTTAATGATTTTGAGTTTGTAAATGAGCTATTGATTTAATACAACAGTTAAATAAACAAGAAGTTACTATTAAGTGACTTACATTGTCTGACTATAACACTATTGCCTGGTTTTGCTCTATTTCATCGTCAAAAATAGTCTGAAACAAGTCACAACTGAGCCGCTGCGCATCTCTATTCAAACCCTGCAGTGTTTCATTTATGAATGAACGTGCGTTTTTAAACAAATCTAGTGAAATGATTCAATTTCCCATTCATAAAGACAGTCACTTGCTTTATTCCTGAATGAATCAGCCATTTAAATGAATCAAAGGAATGATACGATTCAGTAATTAAATCAGTGTCTTGCCGCCACCTACTGGCAGATTTAGTTTCATTTTTAAAATATCTTTTCAGTTATTTAAATCAATTTAAATTTAAATCTCAACATGAATTTATGAATTTGATTGCACTCATGCCACCTCTGAGCCTCATTAAACATCTGAAAATACATCTTCAAGCCACTTGTCTGTTCTTCTGTGCCACCTCTGTAGAACAAATTAATTTAGCTAACACTGATTTCATTTGATTAATAACTCATTCTTATCCTACTTGTTCTTATTGTTGTTTTAATTAGCAATTTTAAAAAGCTTAAATATAATTGTTTAAATATTTGACAAAAAAAAATGATGTATTTTTAATAAAGTTGCCAAAAATTCCATTACAAAGGTAAAAACTAAATTCCCCCGTAAATCACTTAAAGTGTCAAATATAACCCCATAATGGGAAGGCAGATTTTTTGATTATTGTTTAGAATGTGCTCCTGAAATTTTGACTGTGCTCCTAAAAAGAAAAGTAAGCATAGAGCTTTGTGTATTATGGCAACCACAGCTGTCAGTTTTTTTACAGTATTGTTTTTTTGTTTTTTTTACATTGTGCCTCTGCAAAAATACGAAACAGGTTTTATGATATAATGTAGGACCTTTGATTTTATTTCATTTAGTTATTTGAGTGCCTTCACGCTAGAATCATACATCCATAACTCTTATTTCTGCATGAGTCTCTGAGCAGGAAGCGTGACTTAAAGTGTCGTCTGTTGCACATTTCCAGGTAGAAAGTTGAAAATTCTGGCTTTCCAATTACGCATTGGCTTTTGTTCCCATCACATTCTCTCGTCGCATTATTTGTCGGTGGCCGTCACATTTTCCTCAGCTATAGGTTTTTCTATACGCGAGAGGCAGAAGGCTGGATATTTATAATCCGGTATCGATAACGGCGGCCCTAAACGCGCAGGGACGGCCGGCACATCTCACGCCGCAATTTGTCTCAACAGAACTAGAGGGATCTCACGACAATGACCCCCTCCACATCATTATCTCACACAGTAAATAACCCGCTCTGCTATTTCTGAGTGCCCTCCAAGACTCGGCGACCTCAACAAACCCTTCTTAAAGGCGAGAAGAGGAGCAGGAGAGCGAGGCAGCGCCGGTGCTTGGGGAAGAAGCTGTTGATGGAGTGCTGAGAGGAAGAGAGATAATGGCATTGGTATCAGATTTATTCAGAGGAAGGGGGCGGCCGCGATTTCTTCCCCATCTCCCTCCTGATTGCGAGGGAGACATGCAGAGAGGTCGGAGGGTCAAGCCAAGAGGAGACAGCATTGTGTAGGAACTGTCACGCACCGCCACCTATTTTGACATGCACAAGGCCGTTTGTTGTCTGTCGAACATGCAAATTGCTGGCCTGCTGTCATAAGGCAGCAGCGATCTGCTGGAGGGAAAATGAGACCACCTGTAACTGCTGAGAGGGGTGATGGACAAGCATTCAGCGCCGCCGCTCCCTCCCCCAGACCCCCGCGCTCAAACGCAGGAAGTGAGGCCGAATTACAGGAGGAAAGGCTCCAACGCGGGACTTTTTAATGGCTTCGGCTCGCTCGCAGCTGATGCGCTCGCGGGAACGATTACAACTGCTTTTTAACGCGGAAACTCCTCAAACATTTACATTAGTAGCGTGACATTGGTCTGGGTGATTGTATGTCGTGTCATAGTCGTGGGCTTGGAGCTCATCAGCGCACCTGTGATTGCCAAACAGGCCTCTTTTACTTCCTTTTTAAGCAAAGATGACAAATAATGCATGCACAAGAAAGAGCAGAATATATGCTGCTTGGTGAGTCTGTTTTTAAGTGTAACACTACATGCATTCTTAAATATTTTTCTTGTTTGGTGCTGATAAAGGCTTATATATCTGGCTGATTAGACAATAAAGGTAGTAGCAAGGAAGTAGATCATTCATATTTAATCCAACCCCTTTAACACAACATAAATTGCAGAGCATTTGAGAGCATGCAATGCATACTGCAATTTAAAAAATAAATAAATAAATAATAATAATAACAATATATATATATATATATATATATATATATATATATATATATATATATTTTTTTTTTTTTTTTTTTTTTTTACTAAAAAATATGTATGTATGTTTACTCAACAAAGCTCTCACTGAGGTGCATCTTTGTACCTCCACATATTGGTATTTTAAAAACAGATATTAATCAATAATTTGTACATGGGTCATTCCACAAAATATGTGCCTTTTGTATCCCTAAGAAATAATCAAACATAGATTTAATATAACAACAATTAATTGTGCAATTTGAAAACAACGTTTTCATCAAAAAGTCAATTAAATATTATTTTAAATAGTATCTATGCTGGTGAGGGTAAGGTTTTGGTATATTAGTGAGCTAATGACCATATCATTTAGTGGCATATGAGTTGTACTTAAACTATAGTAGCTAACGCTTGTGTCCGTAACAGGGTTGACAAAAATACCAAAACAAAAGGTAGAAAAGTATTCATAAAATAATAAATTCCATAGACTGGATAGCACAATACAATTGTCATTTTTCTTATCATTTTAGTGTTTTCATTTCATGGATATAAAATAAAAATAAAAAAATAAACAAGAATAAACTTATTATTTTAAATTTTTCCAAGTGGAAAAAGCACAGATTTTCTGGAATGACCACATATTATTAGTTTTATTTTTTTGTACCTTAGTGTACCATCCCAGTGACAGCTTTGTAGCTTTTTTTTTTTTTTTTTTTTTTTTTTGGAACCTGTGATTCTTTTTTTTTTTTTTTCAGGATTCTTAATGAATAAAAGATTAAAAAGAACAGTATTTATTCAAAATATAACAATATGAGTCTTTGCTATCACTTTTTATTGATTTAACACATTCTTGGTAAATACAAATATTAATTTCTTTAAAAAAAAAAAAAAAAATTACTAACCCCAAACGTTTAGATGGTAGTTTATATTGTTACAAAAGATTTATATTTTAAATAAACGTTTTATTTGTTAAAGAATCCTGGGGGAAAAAATCTCAGGTTCCAACAAAATATTAAGCAGCATAACTGTTTTCAACATTGATAATAAATCAGCATATTAGAATGATTTCTGGAGAATCATGTGGAGTAATGCTGCTGAGAAATCAGCTTTGAATCACACGAATAAATGACATTTTAAAATATATTCACAAAGAAAACAGTTATTTGGAATTGAAATAATATTTCACAATATCACAGTTGTTTCTGTATTTTTGATCAAATAAATGCAGCCTTGATGAGCAGAAGAAACGTCTTTAAACACCATAAAAAAATCTTACTGTTCACAAACTTTTGAAGGGCAGTGTGTGTGTGTGTGTGTGAGTATATATATATATATATAGCTAGCATGCAGGGGCATACTGTACATTCAAATAAACTATTTTAACAGGACAAGAACTATAATGTATCTGAGAGCTACAATAAATATTTACCTTTTGAAGAAATTGTATTTGTATACATGCATATTCTAAATAGGCAATATGTGCATACACACACACACACACACACACACACACACACACACACACACACACACACACACACACACACATAGTGTAGCCTATGTATGGGCAAAATATATATTGAGCTCATTAGTGAATACACTAAATCAGAATAATATTATGCACTCTTGTTTGTGTGTCGCATGCATGAATAAAAGTGTCAATTATTCATTTGAACCAAAAGAAGACATTATTAGTGGTGACAGTTTATGTAAACACCGGGATGTTAGTCATTGAGTGCTCATCTCATGCAATGTGGATGATATTTCTGTTGATATTTTTTTTTTCTGACAGTTAGTGCTAATTTAAGAACTATTAGAACGTTTCCATGTTAAGCAATAGTTGAGTTTCATAAACAAAATATATAATTAACACACGCAGACACAAACAGCAAAATATCTCACTGAACATGGCAGTAATAAAACATGATAATAGAAATCCATGATAACCATTTTAATATTTACTTTAGTGATATGACTAAATCATTTTAGTACGCAACCATTCTTACTAATAATTAGGTCTGTCACTAAAAATTATTTTGGTAATAAATTAATCTGTCCATTATTTTGATGACTATTTGGGTAATCGGATAATTATAATTTATTGTTTTGTAGTAATAAAAGCAGACTTAAGTGAACAATTGCCTTAGAATACATATAATAGCAACAAGAGAATAATAATTTTTTCAAATAGCAAGTAATCATATGGTTTTATAGAACAAAACTGTTCAAATACCTAAGCCTAGTTTTACAAATAGGGTTTAGGTTAAGCCAGGATTAGGCAATAGTTTAAGTAGTGTTTTATAAACATACTTTACTGGTGTGCATCTTAAGACAAAACACAGGGACAGACATATTTTAAGATCAGTAAGTGGAAGTTTCTTTTAGTTGAAACAGCCCTGATTTACATTTTAGTCTGGGATTAGGTTTAAGCCTTGTTTTTGAAACCGAGGGATAATGTATTATAAACAATAAAGCTAATGTACATCACGCATTATAACAAATGGCTTCGGAAGGTGCCAACAACTGCGGTCTAATCTGGGTTTAATACTGACTCAACATTTCATTCAAATGTCCACTTAATCTTTAATATTTGGCCATTTCTTTATAATAGAAAAGCTACAGCCACTGTAATTTCTTAAATGTGTGGACATCAAAACACATAAACTTTTGAAATCACAATGAACAGTTAGCATATTAAGAAAGATATTGATGCATTCTCTTGAGTTTGCATGGGTTTATCAATGATTTACCTTACAAATCTGATGAAATAGTGCATGTTGAGTTTCCAGATGAACATTATAATAAACCCAAACTCACAGCAAGGTGCAGAGATGGAGTTTGAGACGCTCCACACATGTAAATGACAACAGTTTGTGTTAACTGTGAACGAAGCCGCTCTGAAATGCACATACGTAACCTATGTGCATGTAAATAATTAAAGTGCATATATTAAACCTGCATATATTTATTTAACTGAATCGTAGTAATGCTTTATTGTGACTTAATTGGACTTAATATGTGGAATGCGCCACTTCCGATATTTTGCCCATTACTCAACACAGGCAAAATGCAATTGAGGATTTTTTTTTTTAAATCAAATGCTCGAATAGAATAGAGGAATCATTGCAATACTAATTATTATTGTACTGTTAATTAATTATTAGCAGGGATGCACCAAATGTTTCGCCCAAAAATAGCAAAAAGAGCTCTTTCAGTGTTCGGCCAAATCAAATGGAGGCGTGCACTAATGCAGCAAACATATGGGCAGTGTTGAAGTATTTAAAACTGTCTGAGAAAGATGCAAAAATCATAACAAGCACCGACAGCACGAGACTGTTTAGTATCGCATCCTGAAATTGCGAAATGACCTTTAACCATTAGTAAATAAACTACAAAGTCAAAGTCCAAACCGTGAGGAAAATCTGTGTGACGAAAATCATTCATAAATCTGCTGCTGTCAGCAAAAAGTAGTACTGAGGCAAAGGTCTTCTTGCGGGTTTCCGCCAAAACAAAAGTCAACATTCATAAATGTTAGTATTGAAATTTTACTGTTGTTCTGTAAAATAAAATAGTAAGACAAAATAATGCTAACAATCATTCCAACAGCTCTATTAATACATTTATTCTAACATTCTCCTTTGCTCAGCAAGGCTGCATTTATTTGTCCATTAAAAACACATGCCTGATTCAAGAAGGGGGTCTTAAAAATGGCCAAAGAATATTATTTTAATAACTTATTAGTTTTAAGTTAAATTGTGCTTTGTTGGTAGGCTATAATGTCTACTGGAATGTTAAAAATGTTCAGTGTTAAGTAAATATTTTTAAATTGTTGTTTTGCAACTGATTTTTTTTTCGTTGAAAACCAAGACAAAACTGTAAAAAGCAAATATTGGCTATTTAATTTATAAAATGGTGAAAAAAAAACCTGCCATTATTATTAGTATTGTGAATCATGCCACTATCATGGACCTGTAGCTCCAACAGCAATAATTCTTGACTACTGTAAATAATAATGTAGACTACAGAAATTCAGATTCATCTAAATCGTTTGACTCTAATATGACTCCAAGGCTCAAAAACTGCAATGAAAAAAACAAAGCATGCACAGGCCTATTGTCTAATATTTCCTCATAGTCCTGCACAATATACAGAAACCTGCGATCAATACGGACTGTAAATGAAAAAAGCTACAAGCGTGAGAGTCATTTGGATTTGATTTAGTTGCCCATCATGTAAATATATCAGAATCTCTCACTAGACACGGCATTGATTCAGCTCGTGATGTCAGTCAAGTGACTGTAATAGAAATTCATGAAGCCTGGTTTGACCTGCAATATCTCACGGCTGTAACAAAGCATTATTAGCACAGCCATTTACAAGCGCTGATAAATGAAATATACCGCACACCTTTTATAACATTCAGCCTTTAGTCAGAGCCCAGTGTCTAATGAATGATGATTTGCCAGCCCACCCCCAGCTGCTGCGTGTGTGTGGCATGCGGCGATCTTTAATTTATGGATGTTTTGAACAGAGAAGTTAAAAGAACAGGCTTATTCCCTCCAGACACCTCTGAACTGGCAAATCAAGAGGCGACGGCAAAAGGAGACTCATTCTCAACTATACGCATAAATCTCACGTCACTTACACGCACGCGACCCAAACGGCTCGGTAAAACTGAGGATCGGACCCGGTTTAATGATACGGACAGCAGCCGTTCTTATTATATCATTTAGTTTACTCAAATGTATTCAAATGCCACCTTTATAATCCCGGAGGTGTTTTGCATAAATTGAATAAATCACGCCGATATTCGGAGAGAATCAAACATATCAAAGGTTTCCTGTCTTTGAAGTGTGGTAGTCTTTAATTCCAAAACAGATTTTCGTGATAAATAAATACATTATTTATGAATTGCTGATAGAGAGAGGGGGGAGGGGGGGAAAACAACACTCAAAATGCATGAATCATTTTAAGCCATGAAAATGTCAAGAGAGGCAAAACGACACGTCGGCTGGTCGTGGTGAAGCACGCGGGGACCAATGTTGAGCTCATTAGCGAACACACGGACTGAATCAGAATAATATCCCCAGCTCTTGTTTGTGCATCCCGTGCATGAATACAAAAAAGTGTAAATTATTTATTCGAACCAAAAGAAGTCATTATTATCATTTATAGTGTCTTTGACACATGTAAACTCCAGCATGTCAGTCACTAAGCGTGCATCTATTCGTTTCTGTCAAATTAGATTGTTATTAGAAAGTTTGAATGTGTTGCGCGTCACATGATTTTTGTAACTCCCTCATCGCCCTTCACAAGCTATCGCCTTTCATTCCAAATTGCGTGTAATTTATTAACCTAACAGCCATGTTAATCTTAAACTCTGGTTTAACATCATGAGTTTCCCTTTGCCTCTGGCCAGACCATAAACACTGAGTTCTGAAGCAAAGTGTTAAATGGACGATATTAGGCAATGAAGTGTGTCTAAAATGTTCCATGCAAGCACTTCAAATAGTGGTTTATGAGACTGTCTGCAATAATAATTAAATACTTAGCGATAGCTAAACAGTGGAAAATTACTGGAGATGAATATGTTTTATGATGCAGGACTCAGGTTCTGGCCTACAGAATAAACATTGCTATATGTGTGCAATAATATAATGTAATGTAATGTAATAATATAATATAATATAATATAATATAATATAATATAATAATGCAATTAATGGTAAACTAGATAAAAATATAAAATAGAATAGAAATAAATATTCTATACATAATATAATTTAAATATTTACAAAAATTAAAAAATAGATAAAAATAAAATAGAGTAGGCAATGCAATAGTTTTTATACTTTTTAATCTGTTCACCCTTTCTGTGTTAATAGAAAAATACATCTGCAATAAACTGGAAAAATAAAATAGATAAAAATATAGAATAGAACAGAATAAAATAGAATAGAATAGAAATAAACAATGCAATATTTTTATACTTTATCATTTAAACATACTGTTAATACAAAAATACATCTGCAATAAACTGTCAAATAAATAATAATATAAATTAACCAATAACAATAATAATATTCAACCTATTCTGTGTATATGCAAAAATGCATCTGTAATAAACTGTAAAATAAATTAATTATAATATAAATTAAATAATAATAATGTACTAGTTTTAATATAAATCTTTATAATTTTCAACTTATCCTATGTATTTACAAAATAAATGTGCTTAAACAGTAAAATAGATTAAAAAAGAATAAAATAAGCAAGTTTTATTTTATTTGTTTATCATTTTCAACCTATGTATATACAAGAATAAATCTGCATTATTAATTTAATATTATAATAAAATATTAATTATAATATAATATAAATATAACAATAATAATAATAACATAATAGTTTTAATATAATATAAATCTTAATAATTTTCAACTTATCCTATGTATTTACAAAATAAATGTGCTTAAACAGTAAAATAGATTAAAAAAGAATAAGATATGCATGTTTTATTTTATTTGTTTATCATTTTCAACCTATGTATATACAAGAATAAATCTGCATTATTAATTTAATATTATAATAAAATATTAATTATAATATAATATAAATATAACAATAATAATAATAACATAATAGTTTTAATATAATATAAATCTTAATAATTTTCAACTTATCCTATGTATTTACAAAATAAATGTGCTTAAACAGTAAAATAGATTAAAAAAGAATAAGATATGCATGTTTTATTTTATTTGTTTATCATTTTCAACCTATGTATATACAAGAATAAATCTGCATTATTAATTTAATATTATAATAAAATATTAATTATAATATAATATAAATATAACAATAATAATAATAACATAATAGTTTTAATATAATATAAATCTTTATAATTTTCAACTTATCCTATGTATTTACAAAACAAATGTGCTTAAACAGTAAAATAGATTAAAAAAGAATAAGATATGCATGTTTTATTTTATTTGTTTATCATTTTCAACCTATGTATATACAAGAATAAATCTGCATTATTAATTTAATATTATAATAAAATATTAATTTTATAATAATAATAATCATCAACACTCAACAATTATCATCAACAATTCCATGTATATGCAAAAAAAAAAAAACATCTGCAATAAACATTGCTATAATTGTCTGTAAAATAAATAATATAAAATAATATATAAATGTAGTAAATGTAGTAGATCAAATCTTCTCAGAAAACCAAATGTTGATGATTGCAAGGCAAAAACCGAACATGCATATGATCATGATTCTGTGAGCTGGTGCTCAAAACTGTCCATCCTTATTGTTGAGCTCAAAGATTGTAATGTCGTAGAACACATCATAAGTGAAAAAAAAATTATTATAATAAATAATGCAATGTGTGAATATCTGCTATGGTGTTTTGGGAGGTACAGGAGGTCATACTGTATACGCTTCATCCCATTTGACTGTAGTAAGGCAAAAACAATGCAATTGTTTAATTAACAAAGCCTCCTGCCAAGAACTATGAGAAAGCAAAGTGTAAGCAAATGGAGGCTTTAAATTAATAAACGAAGAGGTAAACACAGAGCGCTGGATTACAATGGCTGCTGTCGCTATAAGTGATGATCGGTGCTCCTCTGTGAATGCTCATTTAACCTGTGAACCCCAAGGTTATTCCTGTACCTTCAGCGTTCTCAACAGCCGGCCCATGATTTATGTGCACGAATCCATCTTCATCGTCTCCGCGCTCACCTTTATCTCCATCAGTGTTAATTAAAGGAAGGTCAACGTCTGCCTGCTTTAACATAATAAATCACCTCCGGGCCACCGTACCGCAGCCGCCGAGCGCCTACATACATATTTAACCAGGTCATGAATGAACGGGAGGAAATCAGATAACATACAGTCATTTATAGCTCAGGGGAGCTCCATGTGTTATTGTAGAAGTGAGAAATGAAGCAGCTCTCTTTTAACTCGCTGCTTGTAGGTTTTTGTCAGTTTAAAGCTGTTTGAGGAGACGGAGGTTTGGGGCATCACGACTGACAGCCCAAAACCTTACGACCACGCGAGCGACACGCATTCATGCAAAACCCTGACCGGATACACTGACTTTATTACCATATCCACACACATAATGCAGCCAGATATGTTATTCATCTAGTAAAAGTGTCCCGTTCATTAATGCTGTGCTTGTGGTGAAGGGGTTTTTAGTTAATAAAAATCACGACATGCTTCCCAGCAAAAATCCCAACAATCAGAGATGCCAAAATTAGTTAAGCAATGTGCATACAAGAAAATGCAATGTTTATTTTAAGTTTTTACAGCCATAAAATCTTGTAAAAGTGGCGACAAAGCATTTGACCACTGATTTACAAAAATCATTTTAGGTTTAAGAAGTGTTTCAACTGCATCAACTACTGATGAACACATTAAAGTAAATGTGGGGTATTTAACCACGTCTTCTGAAGGCTTTTGTCTTTCAGACACACTAAAATGCACAAATTTACCCACTTTTCTTGTCATCTGATCCTCTTTCACCTAATATATTTACTTGAAGTATCCCTGAGAATTTAAAATGAATATTTTAATAATTAATTATTCATTGGTTCTCTGACGTTGGTTAAGGTCACGTGACATGCAGCTAAATAAATACATTATTTGTATTGTATTTAGTATTATTTTTATTAATTTAAAAATGAGTTGTTTTAATTAAACTTTTTTTTTTTTCCCGAAACCCTCCTGTAGTACCTTCATAAACACCAATTTGGGAAACCTTGAGATAAAATAATGTTTCACGCACTTCATGTTGTTAATAACAACATGGACATCAACAAATGGAATATATTTTCTTACTTTTCTTACTTTTTTGTATTTTAAACTAAAATTGGAAAAAAAAAAAAAAATATATATATATATATATATATATATATATAGACATAAAAATAAAAAAAACACTCAACAAAATTACTTAACATTTTAAATGAAAATGTAAAATATGCAAATAAAAACAAAAAAACACTGTAAAAACAGTAAAAAAGTTTACTTAAATATTATTTCTATTTAAAATAGCTGTTGTATATGTTAATATCAGTTAAAATGTAATTTATTTCTGTGATCAAAGCTGAATTTTCAGCATCATTACTCCAGTCTTCAGAGTCCCATAATCCTTCAGAAATAATTCTAATATGCTGATTTTCTGCTCAAGAAATATTTCCTATTATTACTAACCTTAAAAACAGTTGTGTTGGCCAATATTTTTATGGGAACTGTGACACATGTTATTTTCCAAGATTCACAGATGAATACATTTCAAAAGAACAGCATTTATTTGAAACTAAAATATTTTGGAACATTATAAATGTCTTTACTGACACTTTTCATCAACTTAATGCATCCATGTTGGATAAAAGTATTAATTTCTTTAAAAAAAAAAAGCATTATAATATCTAATATATAAATCCCATACCCGTTATAAGACAAGTAAGGTGTATTGATGAGACTGTGGGCGTCAGTCTCTTATTCTCCAGTACTGCAGTAGTATCTGCTATTGAGCAGCAGCCCATCTGACAGCTCACAAGCAGCTCAATTCTCTCTGTGAGTCTGAAGAGAGGCTGCTGGCGGATGCAGCACATGCTATCTGTGATAACGGACAGGTGAATGGCTGTGAAAGAACAGAAACACCCTGAAAACAGAGATATAAGGATCTGGGCTTTACAATTAACACTAAAGACCTTCATCTTTCTTTCTTTAAGCTTTTTGGTTGGTAGCATAAACTGAACAATTTTTATATTTTATTATGGGTGTTTGCCAATATCATTAATAATTACAGTAGAGATGATTAGGAGATGAGCAGATCATTGAATCTACAATCAGTTCAAGACTGGAGCATAAACGCAAACCACTAGGGCAGAGTTTACAATTACCAGACCTTGGTCCAGACCAAATCATCAATGTATATTTGGATAAACATACAGAGATTTTTTTTTTTTTTTTTTTAATCCAATAAATGCAGCTTTCTTAAAAAAAATAATAATAATAATAATTACCAACTATATCAGTAACTGATTACATGTAATGTGGATTACGTAATCAAATTCCAAAAATTAAGCACTTGGAATTATATTAAATTACATTTTAAAATACTTGTAATCAGACTACAAATACTTTTTTTATGGATTATATGATTACATATTATTTACACAATTATTCATAATTTATTGATTCTCCCTAATTTCTCGTTTTCATCTTTTAAATTTTCCTTTCTAAAATAGCCTACATTTTATATATATATATATACTCAAAGTTTTATAGTTTTGTGGACATTCACACTAAGATCATTCATTATTCAGATGGTGACACAGTTTAATTAATAATAATAAATTTTTTATTAATTAAAATATAAGAAAAAATATTTTTATTTTATTTTTTATTTTTTATTACATTTGCATGTTCAATGGTTCTCTGACATTGGTTGAGGTCACAACATGCAACTAAATAAATTATTTGTATGTTTTTTTATTATTATTATTATTATTATTTTGATTCATTTAAAAATTATTTATTTTAATTGATTTTTTTTATATATAAATTTTTATTAAATATTATTTATTACCTTCCTAAACCCCCTTGTAGTTCCTTCACAAACACCAATTTGGGAAATCTTTACATAATATAATGTTTCACGCACTTCATATTGTTGATAACAATAAAATTGAATATATTTTTTGTACTTTTTTGTATTTTTATGTCAATATGGTACAAGATTATCCTATTTAACTCGAGTTAGGTCAAAAGTAATCTAAAAGTAGTCTGATTATATTACCTAAAATGTGTAATGAAATGGATTATGTTACTAACTACAATATTTTGTCATGTAATATACAGTATTTCAGCCAGTTGGCAACATTTTCTATTTTAATTTAATGTAACGATGTACTGAAACAACTAAAACTGAAAAAAAAAATGAATAAATACAAAAACTAATTTAAAAAAAATGACCAAAACACTCAACAAAATTACATTTAAAATAAAAAGAGAAATATGGAAATAAAAACTGATTAAAAATATTTATAAAAAAACTAGTGATAGTATCTCGATGATATTAAAATAACACTGATGTTTTAAACAACACCTTTAAATGTCATTTGATTGAATTTTCATTTTTAAATCTTCCTTAAATTCAAATTCAGCAATATAATTCCAATAATCAAATTCTGAACGACACACAACTCTGTTATTACAGTAAATGGATGGTTGTTAATGGCTGCAGATGGTTGTAAAGAGAAAATGGGAAACAATTAGTCCTGCTGTTATGTTAACATTATGCTGATACTACTGAGCATCAAACTGTGAACCAAAGAGGAAGTCTCATTTCTGAAACAAAACAATGAAGACAGTTCATCTGGTGACACGTGAGGTCAGGACTTCCTCAGAGCGTCCGTCTCTCTGCTCAAGGTCAAACACAAACTCTTCTGGATGTAGTGTTGCGTGCGGCGCCCCCATCATTCACCGTAAAGCCTAAAACCCACCCCAAAATCCCCACCGTCTCCGGATCCCTCTCTCTGAATACGCTCCTGTCCGCTCCGGTGAGCCGAGGAGGTCAGCAGGTCAACACCTAGCTGCCATGTCCGCTGTCACACGGCTGCAGAGGGCAGTCAGGGGCAAAGCCATGTGAGCTGAAGCTACTCCAACACTTTCACTGCTCCGCCTGCTTTCAGATGTGTGGCTTTTTGTTTTGTTTTTTTCTCAAGCTTGTTTTTCTATCTTAAGAAACTAGAGATCTCGGACGTTAAAGTGCAATAATTGACTCCATTTGCACTTTCTAAAGCAGTGTCTTAACATGTTGGCATCTACAACAATCACCAGTGCATCATATGTTGAGCCATACTCAACCATTTTCTTAATATGAGAAAAGAACAACAAGATACTTTTTCTATTAATTTACACTTATGGGGAAAAAAAGTTAAAGGTTAACTTAAAAGTTGCTCAATGGATGCAATTCCAGTCAACTTATTTTCCTTCCCAAATGAAAAATAAGAAAACTACTGAGTGCTGCAGTGATAACATTTTGTAGTCCAACTTATACAGTGGGTTTGTATCACCCTCTTTCTCTTGACAAAAACCCAAGATTTTGAATTACTGCTGAATATAATCTCTGTAACCAACAATAGTGTATTTTTCTTTCACATTTTGGTAATCCAATCAATCTTAAAAAATGAACACAACTTTTATGGATTTTAAAGCACAAATACAGTCGCAAGAGGTAAAAAGCTAAAGCTAGACTACAATAAAAGGTCACAGAACTTCAGCAGCATCACCATTAAACTTCTAAAACTTTATTTTGGACACAATTCCAGTAGCAAGAGTGCAAGTATAAACTAGTGAGTAGATGAGTTTATCTGTTCAGTGTGATTATGTTTTTAGTAAAAAAAAAAAAAAAAAAGGAAATTTATTATTGTGACTTAACTCACAATTCTGACTTTTTTACTCAGAATTGCGTGATATAAACTCACAATTGCGATTAGTTCTGACTTTTTCTCACAATTCGAATTCAATTTTCTTAGAATTGTGAGATATAAACTCACTATTGCGAGTTGTAAAGTCCAGTATGGAGGGGGGAAAAAAGGCTGATGTTCTCACAATTGCGTGATATAAAGTCAGAATTGCAAGATATAAATTCACAAGTCTGAGAAGAAAAAAGTCAGAATTGTGAGATAAGTTGAAATTACCTTACTATGTTTTATTCAGTGGTGGAAAGGAGCTTCCATACCATTCCACCTCTTAAAAAATACAACTAAAAAATTGATATCTTTATTTCAACAGTTAACTTTAAACATTCTACTAACTATAAGTAAATTTGCAACAGCATGTCAACTAACTTTTATTGGAGTATTAGTAGACTGTTAGGATGGGGTTAGAATATAGAATAAGTTGACATGCAAAGTTGCTTAGTAGAAGGTCCATGAAAATAAAGTTTTAGCAGATATTAAAGGTGTCATCGGATGCCCATTTTCCAGAAGTTGATATGATTCTTTAGGGTCTTAATGAGAAGTCTTTAACATACTTTGGTTAAAATTGCTCAACGGTCGAGTAAAAAACACTCTTTTTACCTTGTCAAAATCAGCCCTTTTTAAAGTGATCTATTCTGTTGCATGTTCCTTTAAATGCTAATGAGCTCTGCTTGCCCCGCCCCTCTCTGCCATGGGATGATGAGCCGTAATGTTTACTTTAACCTTATTTAGCCACTTTTAGCTGCAAAACTTGCTAACTAGCACATTATTAAGAAAGGCCATTTGCAAAGATGCATTAAAAACCCTTATACTCACTTTGGCTGTGGATGAAGCTGAATCAGGAATGATTCGCATGAACATAGACACATATGCAGATCGGAATCGCCGCTTTCCTTTCAAAAACGAAAGTAACGTTAATCCTCTGCATCTTCAGTGGCTCAGATGTCGGGAGAAAATCGGAGACATTCTGGTCTTCCCCTGCACCTGAGTCACACAATTGCGATCGGAGTCGGACTGTTTCAGCTGGGTGAGGGAGGGTCTAAGGTAAGGCGTTCATGTCAATCAACTATCGTGGGAGGGGCCTCTGTCTGTGTGTCGTCACACCCACAAAAAGCTGAGAATGACCTGATTTTAAAAAGGGGATATTACTTTTAAAGATTAAACAAAGACCACTGGCTTGAATTTTATTAATGGAATGTTTTCCTCAAAAAAACTTGATTTCTTTGTGACTGAAGATAGACAGATATGAATATCTTGGATGATATGGGGATGAGTAAATTATCTGGAAATACCTATTCTGAAAGTGGAGTAATCCTTTAAGCAGACTAGTGTCTGCTCATACTCTAATGACTGCTAGTTGACATGAAGTTCACAAATCACAGTACTTTTAGTTAGTAAAATGTCTCAGGTGGACTACTAAAAAGTATTATCTTGATAAATCTATAAGCTGTAAAGCTGGAGTTAGAATAGTTTGCAAGAGTGTAAGTATAAAGTAATGAGTAGATGAGTTTATCTGTTCAGTGTGATGACATTTAATGTCCACAAGAACCTCTGTAATCCCATTTAGACACATTTCAAAAGATGTAAAGATGACGGAGCAAAAAAAATCTAAATAAATATGTAGAAAATCGCCTTTAAAGTTGTCCAAATGAAGTTCTAAGCAATGCATATTGCTAATCAAAAATACATATGTGATATATTTGCAGTAGGAAATTTACAAAATATCTTCACGGAACATATTCTTTATTTAATATCCTAATGATTTTTGGCATAAAAGAAAATATATAATTGTGACCCATACAAAATATATAATTGTGACCCATACAAATATACCTGTGCTACCTAAGGTTTTGTTGTCCAGGGTCACATTTAACCAAAAACCCAATCAAAACACCTAGTGACTTTGTGACGATAAAACCGGAATACTAAACTACTAAATTCTTGTTAAGACTCATTCCTACCTAAAACACTGACAAGATTTCAGACTTGAATGACTGAATATAAGAGCCTACAACTGTGCAAGACTCGCACACATCAGCGAAACTCAAAGCAAGCCTGTGGACAGATTGATATGACACAGCTGAAGGGCCCACCAAGTTTACTTTCATTTGCCGTAAATCTCGAGTCCCGCGAGTGGCCCGCCGCGAAGACAACACGTCGTAGCCGCACGCTTGTTTTAAGTGACTCACATCCATACAGTCACGGCAGACACTCCGGCAAAAAGAAACACTCAGCGAGAGAGAGAAAGCTTTCACATATCCAGTCCAAGGCCCTGCCACAGACATTGACTGATGTCGA
Source organism: Garra rufa (assembly GCF_049309525.1). NCBI lineage: Eukaryota > Metazoa > Chordata > Actinopteri > Cypriniformes > Cyprinidae > Garra > Garra rufa. The sequence goes on from NC_133369.1 coordinate 44,141,209, forward strand.
AATCTACTGATCCTTTCCGTACTCGCTCACGATCACTCAGAGCGCGCACACGCACGCACTCAACCGCAGCACGCCCTCGCGTCGGGTCGAGACGCAGGCCCTTCAGAATGCGTGTCTGTCAGCTTAGCCCTTAGTCTGCCACACACATACACACGCGATCACGGGGACTTCCCAGCACCGTAATTATTGTGTATATCTTCCTGTGTCAGAGCGAACATCAATAACAGTAATGACAGGCCTGATCTCATTACGGTCCTTTCTGTACATCGGGGAGCAGCAGGAACGGCTTACACAGCAATACACACACACACACACACACACACACACACACACTGCTGCTCTTAGCACAAAGGAAAACACCATCTTGAAAACTCTTTCGACCTTTCCCTAGTTGCCAGTACGCCGGCTCTCGGCACCAGCGCTGCAACAGGAAATAGCTATTGTCAAGCTTTAGTTGAGAATGTGTGCCACCGCCGAGGAAGAGCTTGGCAGAGAGATAGACAGAAAACGGATGCGCGCGGAGGAGAGGACGAGGAAGAAACCACGAGGAGAGGAGTTGTGTCACTTCGCTCGTGAAACTGCCGGGAAACGCCACGTACCCGCTCTCTCGGCTTGACGCGGCGCTTGATGAGTGTGTGCGCGCTGGGATTCTGCGAGTGCGCTCCGGATAACTTGGCAAGAGTTGTGGGTGTGGTGGGACTCGTGTACACATGCTCTGACACCAGTTTATGTGTTTGTGCATTAGTCACCAATCACACAAGGGTTCTGGAAATGACTGCGTGGGTTCTGACTCGCGATCCGTCCATCGATCATCCCGCATTGCTGATCTCATCGCTCGTCTGTTCTTGGTCCAATACAACGGCGCAAACTGTTTTTAGCTTTAATTACTAGAGGCCTATGTGGAATCCAGTCATTAAAACGGAATGTACTGTTTAACACGGAATTTGGCAAATTTTAAATGAATAAATCACAAGAAGGGCTGTACACTGATTTAAATGCCTGTGAATATTAAACCGCAAAAGACAACGATTTAATATGAAGTCTGCATGTTGTGCATTTCAGTCTGCAGAAGCACGTGCAATGCATGAACTTCATCTCCAGAGCTGCTCTGAGACTCACTTCACCATTGCATTGAGAAAAACAATCTGCAGATACAGACACAAACTCAGATCTTCACTCCAGCACACCAACATAAAAGTTTAGTATCACTTGAATGAATTACAACATAATTAATTAATAATATGTGACCAAATCGAGTCTTAAGTAGCACGGGTGTATTTGTAGCAATAGCTAAGACTGCATTGTATGGGTCAAAAATATACATTTTTATGTCATGCCAAAATGCATTAGAATATTAAGTAAAGATCATGTTCCATGAAGATATTTTGTAAATTTTCTACCATAAATAGTTCAGAATGAAATGTTTGATTAGTAATATGCATTGCAAAGAATTTCATTTGGACAACTTTAAAGGCGATTTTCTCAATACTTTGATTTTTTGCATCCTCAGATTGCAGGTTTTCAAATAGTCGCATCTCAACCAAATATTGTCCTATCCTAACAAACCATACATCAATGGAAAGCTTACTTTTACTTAGTAAAAAAATCAATTTCATAAAATTGACCCTTATGACTGCTTTTGTGGTCCAGGGTCACATATATTACTGTTGCAATCAACAATGTGCTTCTCAAAGCAATACAAGCACTACTATTAAAAAACGTAATTCAACATTTGCATTTATGTTTTAATTTATACAGTAAACATCAGTTGTGCAGCAAAGCTCTTTACCTCCATCTGCAAAAATAAAAGTCTTAACTTGAAGAGTTATTACATATTGTAATATATTACTATTGCAGAGTAGAATGTACTTCTCAAACCATTATTACTACAATTAGGAATATTATTATTATTGATTTGAAGGATTTTATACATTTTAAGATATAATCACACAATCGAGAGATCTTTCCTTCCTTTTTTAAACTTATATTAAACCATAATTTGACAAAAAGCAGTGCTTTGTTGTAAAGGAACTGCTGTATTTTCTTTCTTTTTTCAGTTTGCATCATACATTTGTATTAAATCTAAATGTATATTAAAACTGAATGTATATAAAAAGGGTAGTTTGGCCCTTAGTGAATAAATAAATAAACAAACAAACAAATTAGTTAATTAAATAATTCCAGCGTTATGATTGTGACACATAAATGCTTAGAGAATGGAGGTGTTACTAATATACCAAACCATCTGTCTATATTTTATTAAACCCTTGTTGAAGAAAAATATCAGTCTATGCACAAGGGAAATAATCATGCGTTATGAATGTGACAAAAAAAGGCACCATTTTTGAGAGACTACATACTTTGTAGGGTTTCTGTGAATTAAAATGCACAAACCGGACACAATAATACCCAACAAACAGAGAAGCGATGGCTTCTCACAGAACATATAATGACTTTATTTTAATTCTGATGTGTCTATTTATGATGAATATGTACTGTTATGGATGTGACACGCCTGCAAATAGCACTTGCAGACTATGGACAATCACGCACTAAAACTAAAAACAAAAATGCTTTAAAAACTTAAAAAGAGAGAGACCTCACATGGGTATTTGAACCAAATGTTGACATCTGTGCCATGAATATAGTAAAAACCTTTGGTAAAAAGTGAAAACTTAATTTTTTTTATGGTAAGGTTGACTTTTGCATGGAATTACCCTGTTACAGTTTTTTTAAATTCAATTTTAATTCAAAATTCAAATTCAATTTTTAAATTCAAGTTTGATAAATTCAATTTCTTAGATGTGATTACAGTTTAATTAAAGCGTTAAAATTAAATCTGAAATTTGGTGAAATAAGCAAACAAACAGATAGGATTTCTAATCTCTAATAAATTATTAAATTAAGTTGTTTGAATTCAACTGATTTATGTTGAGTTCAATTAAAAAAACTTTCTAGGGCTCTAAATGACAAAGTCAAGCAGACTCATATAATCCTAATGGCATCAGTCACGGTGTGATTAGATTACGGTTACAGGTGGAGGAGCTGCTGTAAAGCCTTCACATTACTCTGACGTCAGGCCAGCATCTCTGGCTAATGGACACGTTGGTGGAGCTGCCATCTGCCATCAGTCTTACCCACCTTCCCTCCGCCAGGTTACCTCAGAGATCCGCTGGAAGATCCCGCCGTCATTAGCTTTATAAATGAAGCAGATCTGGCACAGATGCATTCAGGAGGACATCTTAACTGAGTTATGACTAACTCCTGCCCTCATTTAGGCGGTTTGTGTTTCAGCGCAGATGTGTTTCTGAAGCGAGCCGGGCCAATGACAATATCACACGCTACTTCCAGCAGCTATTGTTTTCAGGGACAATCATTTGCAATCCATCAAAAAGCGTCCAGGCCCACCCTGTAACGTGAGCGCTCTATCCGGAGCGCGCGGGTCCCGTAAGACGGCACTGCCCCCGTCTGGCCTGTGGCGGCCGTTGCACGTGGAACTAGTTAACCCAGGGCAAAGCTTTAATTAAGAGACAGCCTTAGAGCAGCAAGCACAGCAAATCCCCCGTCCCGGCGCTCCAGCCGCCGCCTATTTGCACTGATAACTGTGAAATTCAGCCGGTGCATGAAGAGAGAGGGAAAATAATTTCAGCGATAGCTGTAATGGGTTTAAGTGCGGCTGGCGGCGGGCCAGGCTGAGCTCAGGAACAGAAGCCCGCCGTGTTCCTTTATTGTCTGCCGAGATTTCTGAAGAAACGAGGCCGCGAGTGACACGTCCTCAGATTCCTCCTCGGCGATGCGGCGGCTGATAGCGCGGATCGCTGCTACAATGGGGATTTGAATAGTAATTAATGTAATTGATGAAAGGAACAATGGGGCGGTGTGTACGCGGGGAGCGCGTTTGAAAGCCTATCCCTTCCGCCCAGAGACTTGAACAATGGCGGAGGAATGCCGGGAAGATTCCCCACAGTTTTCCCAGCATTCCGAGAGGCGCAACGTTGATCTGTTTGTTCGGAGCTCGCATGCAAAATTGCAGGTTTTATGAAGTCATATGATATCGCTGTGAGGATCAGAAAGGTGCATTCAGGTGTCGGGCCGTTTAGTGTGTCGTAACCAAATGCAACATGCCGGTTTGAATATGGACAATACGTGGCATTTTCGGTTCCCTTTTTGGTCTATTTATCACTCAGTGCATCATATAAATTAGGGTCCAATGTAGTGTTAATATGAAAAAATATACATTTGTAATTTCAATTATACATTGCTTTGTCTTTTAAAGTTAAGTGTAAACTTAACAGATAATGCCTTAACAGAAAATTATCAGTGCATTTTCCATTTGTCTATTTTTTATTTTTTTTCCTTAAAGTGTATAGTTATGGTTAATTAATGCTGGTTTTTATGGAACTTTAATTCAGGGTTCCCACTCTTAAGCCAAATGTCAAATTCTCTGACTTTTCCCTGACTTTCACTGACTAAAAAGCTGCATTTCCATGGCCTAAAATGAACGGATCCATCCATTTGCAAGCTTTATTAACTTGTTCACAGACGTACACACTACTTTTTGTTTTGTTTCACTTTTTTGCTTTAACTGGTTAAATGCACTTTGATATTTTTCTGTACTATTTCTACAAAATTAATTTATGTTTTTTATGCTTTCAAGGGTTAAACGCTCTTTTTATTTCTTCACATTTAGGTTTTGCCTTTTTATCATTTACTTTTAACACCTAGTCTTTAAAGTGGTCATTTTGTAGCCAAAGGTCTTGAAATGTACATTTTCCTGGCATGTTTGCCTTAGTAAACAGGTATAGCCTGGTGACTGCATATGATTTAAGGGATTGCCAATTGATGAGTAGGAAGGGAATAAAATGGCTCTGAAAAATAACCTAACCATAACAATATGCAGAACATGTGAAACAGCGTAAAAAAAAAAAAGATATAGAAAAATTACATTTTAATAAATGGAAACTAAAATTTAAAGCAACAAATAAAAATCCCTAAAATAGACAAGATTTGGTCAAACAAATATATAAAATTCCCTGAACAGACCTTTTTTAAAATTCCACGATATTCCAGAAATTCCATGACCCATGGGAAAAGAGCTTTGTAAAGACTCTTCAAATATTCATTGGTGATCAACAAGTATGGATTTTTCAACCGCAGTACCTAACAAAATAAACTGACTGAGAATATATCATGATCTCCAGCGTTATTTTAGTATTATTGAGATAGTATGAGAGTTTGTATTAATAATTAGAATATGCATTTATTTTTATTTTTTCCATTTTCATTATTTGTTGTTAAAGGTTTAGTCATTTTGTTGTGTTTGTCACTTTTAGTAGCTTTAATTTTTTTTAAATGTCTATATAGTTTGTATTAATTTTTTATTTCAGTTTTAGTTGTAGTTTTTGTTTTTTATTTTATTTTAACTTTAATTATTTTAGTATTTTGTTTTATATTTTATGAGCCACTACATTTGTAATGGTAAATATAATACACCTACCTATTACTGATTTTTTTCTAAATGTACATTTTAATGAATTTTAATAACCACACATGACTTACTATACACTACTGATCAACAATATACCATCTTTCTCAAAGCCGATATCAAAGTCTAGAAAAATAACTGTTAATATATCAATATGAAGTATAAATAACGCAATTAGCTAATGATAGTAAATGATGCCCAAAACTGCTGAAAATACATGAACATGAATTTTAATATTGACTTAATAATAAGAATTTTTTTTAAAACGTGCTATTTCACCGTGTTTTGTTATTTCAATGCAGTTGTTACAGTGTATTTACACAAATATGTACTAAGTAATATTACCTTATGTACTATAGGTTTAGAGTTAGCCTTTGTTTAGTGTTGGTTGCATACTCTAATGCATAATTTATTGTTTACTACAGTAAATACATGTGATGAACAATACATGTAAACAACAGAGAATGAGCCTTGATAAGAGACTATTCTAGATAACAGACACTTCTGTTAATTGCTCACGGGTATCAGCTGATCACATATTATTCCCAAATTACCCAAATAATTATTAATCGATTAATCTGTCTTGTCCTCCATTAGTACTCAACACTAAAACGAATCCCAGTGTCGTAAACGGAGAATATGAATCTCCACTCGGCTTAAATGCCAACTGTGAGAGAGAGATAGAAATAAAATATTACCATCTATTAACATTAAGTGTGCTGTAAACGGATCTATGGCGGCGATATTCCCCCAGGTCTTTTTAGCAGTCGTGCTAAATTCATACAGCACTTATGCCGCTTCTCTCTGGGGCTGCAGATCAGGACAGTCTCAGAGGGTTTGCCTGCAGAAACTCTCACGAGAGACCCGCTGCTCCAACCAGCATCGACAGCTCATAAAAACCTAATGATGATCCAGAGAGAGTCTCATTAGAGCCTCTCCTCATACCTCCAGAAATTAAACTCGGAGATCTCTGGAGGATGAGCTCAAACAGCGTCATGAGGAGCATCTGTTGATGCTGGAATCAAGCCGAGCGTCAAACTCTACAGCAGAGCTCAAAACTCCTCCATATGTAAGATACAGAGCATGATTTAACATCATAACTCTTCTCCTAACTCAGACTACTCTATATTATTATTACATCATTTCTAAGGATGCACCAAATGTTCGGCAACCGAAATTAAGGGAAAAGGCTAAATAAATTATAGTGAACAATGACATGACACGATCAAATAGATGTGCGCTCTAATGCAGCAAACATGTGGTCAGTGTGGAAGCATTTAAAACTGTCCAAAAAAGATGCAAAAATCATTCCAAGCAGCGACAGCGAGAGACTGTTTAGAAGCGCATCGCACGTCTTCATGAGGAGAGAAAGGTTACTGTATGATGACTGAAATCATCCATTAGTCAATCAACTCCAGAACGTTCTGTTGTCTAATACACCAGACACCAATTGTGTTTATTCTGACAGCAGCTCCTTAGCCAGGGTTCAAAGACCAAAGATGACAATCATTCACAAATCTGCTGCTGCCAGCAAAAAGTAGGACTGAGGTCTTCTTGCGAGTTTCCGCCAAAATAAAAGTCAACATTCCTAAATGTTAGTATTGTCATTTTACTGTTGTTCTGTAAAATAAAAAATAAAGTAAGACAAAATAATGCTAACAATCATTACAACAGCTCTATTAATACATTTATTCGAACATTATCCTTTGCTCAGCAAGGCTGCATTTATTTGAACATTAAAAACACATGCCTGATTCAAGAAGAGGGTCTTAAAAATGGCCAAAGAATATGATTTTAATAACTTATTAATTTTAAGTTCAATTGTGGTTTGTTGGTAGGCTATAATGTCTACTAGAATGTTAAAAATGTTCAGTGTTAAGTAAATATTTTTAAATTGTTGTTTTGTAATTGATGGGTTTTTTTTTTTTTTTTTTTTTTTTTGAAAAGCAATATAAAACTGTAAAAGTAAAAAAAAAAAAAAAAGGCAAAATACATGGGGGAAAAAACACAAAAAAACGTGTTCGGTAATCGGCCTTCGGCCCAGTATTTAATTTTGTTCGGCTTTGGCTTCAGCCAAGAATTTTCATTTTCGTGCATCCCTAATCATTTCAATTGTGAATGGACACTGATAGGAAATAAATGAGAACAAAACGTTGTGCTGACTAATGTTCCTTTTTGTTCATGCAATAAGCTGTAAACTTATCCATATTTTTTTTTTTTTTAAACAGATGAACTTTAGTGCTACTGATATCAAGTCAGTAGTAAATTCAGTCACACTGTAAAAAAAAAGATTGCTGGAGTTTGTTTTATAAAAAAAAAAATAATAAAATTGCAGCCTTTATACTTTACACAATTTTATGTTTAATTCAATTTGCTTGCCATTTCTTTGTATAATATTTTTTTAATTTAATTTCTTTTCATTTTCATTTAGTTTAAATTTTTTGAGTTATTTTTCCAGTACTTGTTTCATGACACCATGTATAATAATTAATTAACGTGGTGATGCTTGTTTAAAAAGGTAAATCGTATTGTCCCTTAGTCCAGTAAACTTACATTGTAAATTATAATAACCATTTTTTATTTTTTATTTATATATATATATATATATATATATATATATATATATTTTTTTTTTTTTTTTTTTTTTTTTACTTTACTATAATTACTACAGTAATTATTGTAGTAAACTTATTTTTTTGCCATTTTTGCCACTTTTTATTTCTGAAGTGTTACAGAAAAGACAAAATTTGATGGGGATTGAGGTTAAAAAATGTTGCAAGCCAGATTCGAACTTCATCGCTACATTTTTAAATTGAGATTGTTTTGTTGTTTTTTTGTTATTGTTGTATTTTTATTGTATTTTTTTGCATTGTATAAATACTAATAAAATACTAAAATATAGCTACTTGTATCAAACCTAAAATTTTATTCATTCATTTTGGCAACGTTTTATTCATAGAATACTGAATGAGGTTGGGAAATGTTGCAAGCCAGATTGGAACTTCATCACTATATTTTTAAATTGAGATTGGTTTGTTATTGTTGTTGTATTTTTTTTTTATTATTGTATTATAAAAAAATTGTATTATTATTGCATTCTGTTACAAAATGCTACAAATATAGCTACTTGTTGCAAACCTAAAAAAAATACCATGGCATTTTGGCTCATAGAGTACTGAATGAGGTTGGGAAATGTTGCAAGTCAGATTCGAACTTCATTGCTCACATGAGCATTATGGCTATGATATCTGGACCTGTCACAGTCCTTCAGGCCCAAAGGCTGCAGATCACAGCATTAATAATGTACATATGAGTGGAAGCTTTACACTAATCCAACACATGCTTATGAATTATAATGTGCTTTCATATTTATCACAGCTCTTGCCATTTCTCATGCTTCAGAGAAATTTATCACTTAACAATGAATTATTAAGCTGTGCAGCAGAACGTATGTCCAGACAGCTGACAGCTCGCTTTAACTCTCATGAGTTACACTGACCATCACCAGCCATCAGACTCGTTAGGGGACACATTTGGCTGTTTTATTGAGAACATGTCGCTCTTGTAAAACATACACTTTTGTTATTTTTATGAGTTGTCAATGGAAAAAAGCAATAGTCCACGAGAGACTGCTTTAAAGGGACTGGACAACAAGTAAGAGATATTTTTTAGCCTTAAATCACCTTAAAGATGGCAGGGAAAAAAATACAAAATATATAACTAATAGTTTATTAGTCTAAATACTCTGTAAATACTGTTTTTAGTACATTAAAACAATTCAGCTGAAGCACAACTGTGTGTATATCAGCTATTTTACAATGGTTTAGATCAGTGGTTCTCAACCAGGGGCCTGGGACCCATTAGGGGGCCTTAGTGAACTTCCAAAGGGGCTGCAGGACGACTTAAAAATATTTACATTAAATAATATAATTCTAATCTAAATTAAAATGTCAGAATACACATAAAATCAATTTGTAAACAGGGTTGTTATTGTTAACTAAAACCATTAAAAGTCTTTTGTTAATCAGAATCAGATTGTGTAAATAAAGTAAAAAATATATTAATCAATAATAAATCAATAATACAAATAATTGAAATAAAGCTGAAAAAAGAATAATATTAATAAATAAAAATAAATAACAACAATAAAGCTACTGTGAATAGACATACTCTTAAAAAATATTTTTAAAAAGACAAAAAAACTACCAAAATATAACCTAAAAAAAGATGGATGGATGGCTGGATGGATGGCTGGATGGATGGATGGATGGATGGATGGATGGATGGATGGCTGGATGGATGGCTGGATGGATGGATGGATGGATGGATGGATGGATGGATGGATGGATGGATGGATGGATGGATGGATGGATGGATGGATGGATGGATGGATGGATGGATGGATGGATGGATGGATGGATGGATGGATGGATGGATGGATGGATGGATGGATGGATGGATGGATGGATGGATGGATGGATGGATGGATGGATGGATGGATGGATGGATGGATGGATGGATGGATGGATGGATGGATGGATGGATGGATGGATGGATGGATGGATGGATGGATGGATGGATTTTTTTAAACACGTTGATGGTTGTATTTTTTTTGTCTTTTATCTCAGTGTTCCTATAAATAGTAACCCTAGAATGTGATCGAATAGTTTAAAATAGCTGGGCCAAAATATATAACAATTATTATGACTGTAGAAATGTTAATTCAGTACACACATTATCCCACCAGTCACAATTGTGAAACAATTTTTCAAACATTTTTTCAAAAATTAAAAAAAATAATAATTACTTACTATTTCAAAGTGTTACTAATGACACATAATTTGGATTTTTTTCTTGTCTGGAAAACATTTGGGATTAAGACGCAGTATCAGCACATATGCTGGACATATTCAGTCTTGGTGCTCAGATGGAGATCCAGGTTTCAGCCTGACTTGTGATTTTATGTTGTTCTCCACTATATCAAATATAAGAGACAAGAAACCCTTTTACACAATGAAACCATGAAAACGCAGCAAACTCATTGTTCAAAGTCATTGAACGCTGTCAGCTGCTCAAACTACTCACAGCCCGGATTTTTTCTACTGACCTGAAACTAAGAGAAGTCCTGCCCTCACAACAGCAATCTGGATACCTGCGATAACAAGTAAAAAATGTTGGAAGCAATCCACTCTGGCAGTGCTAAAACCTTTCCGATCCCTCCACTTCATTAGGAAGTCTCTAATCTCTGCAGTCTCCGGCGCTGATAAGGCCGCAGCACTAATGCAGCCGAGTCAAAGTTCAAGCCGCCTTCGATGTTTCGATGCTTAACGCGCTAAAGTTCCTGCATGTTCATTAGACAGCTTTATCTGAAGAGTCTACCCATCAAGATGGGGGAGAGAAGGAGAAGATGAGAGAGAGCCAGAAGATGGTGTGGTCAAGAGCAGATAAGCACCGGGCTCTTGTCTGACCCTCTTTCTCTGGCCTCTTAAAGCTCTCGTCTATTAAGTCCTTTGAGCGGAGCCAGAGTGAACTCGTCGAGAACTTCGCTCTCTTCAGACGAGGGACGAGAAAATCCCAGACCGCCGCGCCTCGGCCTTGATGTCCTCATGCCGTTGCATCTCCGACTGCCTGACACCAGTGCAGCGGCCCTGTAGTCATCAATTTTGCATCGCTATTTAGACGCCCGTCGCAATTTCGGCATCAGAATCCGGTGGCTCGTGGCACGCATAACGAGGGACTATTTATACAAATCCCTCTCCCGTAAAATTGCTTTTCAAAGGCCAGATATGATTTTGTAACCCCTCGGATATCAAAGGCGCGGCGCAGCGGAGGGAGGACGGCCGTAGATTTAAAGAGCATATGTGTAGGATGACAGGACCAAGTAGCGTTCGCGCCATCGGCCTTTGAAAGCTGTTGTCGGGTTTTTGTTTACTGGCATTTCGGGTGTCATTTCCGATCGGCCCGCGCTCACGAAGCCGTTAATTGATGCTGACGGGCTGCTTTTAACTGGGTTTAAAGGTACCAGTGTTCTTGATGTAAACAGGATGATTATACACTCAAAACTTAGATGCTGTTTGAACAGATCTGGCATTTCCTTGCACTTTCAATCATCATCGCCTGTGTTTTTACGCTAAACAAGTTGTGAGATTTCGGAATGTCAGATCTTTAATTCATGTTTGCACTAGTTCTCGAGTCTCGTGTGACTTTAGGAAATTCTGAGATACTTGACACAAATGAATGAACCGTTTCAGTCGTTCCCAAGTAAGTGTGCCAGATACATCTCGCTATGGCCCAAAGCATTCATGTGCATTTTGTGTATCTTGAAGAAATCTTTAATCATTAAATAATCAAGTGACATCATTCTTTGCTTTAGATGTTGTCTTTGGCTTTGATGACAGAATTGTTCGTGCTGAACAATTCTGAAAGGGCCCTCGCACCCGGGCTCACCGCCGACCGGTGGCTTTAGGAAAACAGCGAACGGTGGACAGTATGCTTTTAATATAATAAATATAGGAGGAATATGTCAAAGTCATTTATATGTGCCAAACTTCCTGCTGCCAGCTGGTGGCGCTATGCCTATAACTGATTATTGGCATGTAGATGAGTTTAGACTAGCAATTTTATCAAACATATGAAGTTTGGTGCAGAGTGAACTTGGTATGTTTGAGTTAGTGTAAGACATGACATATCCTGCTGCCAACAGGTGGCGCTGTGATAATATCTGAATATTGGCCTTTAGATGTCTTCAGGCATGGACTCTTACCAAACCTGTGAAGTTTGAGGCAGATTGGACATTGCATAATTAAGTTAATGTAAAACAAGTCATTTCCTGTTGCCAAGAGAATTTCGGCCTTCAGATGTGATTAGGCCAGGACTCTTAAAGTTTGAGGCAGATCGGACAGGTTATAACAACTTCTATTTCTATGGCAAAACATCAAACTTTGTCACGCTGCCACAGACAGGCCCTTTAACGAAAACTCAAGATCTTCACAATTTAAAATGGCAAAGGCCTTTAGATTAGACTGACCAAATATAATGTTGATATCATTAAATCTCTAGGAGGAGTTTGTCACTGCGTAAAACATGTAGATGTCTTCAGGTCAGGAGTGTTATCACACATGTGAAGTTTGGGGCAGATTGGACATTGTATGCCTGAGTTAAAACAACTTCCTGTTTCATGGCAAAACATCAAAATCTGTACGAAAACTCTAAATCTTCGCAATTTAATGTCACATGGGCCTTTAGATTAGACTGACCAAATTTGGTGTTAATCTGAATAAATCTCTAGGAGGAGTTTGTTCAAGTAGGATGCCCTAAAATGGCAAATATGAGAAAATTAAAAATAATCGTCTTCCTGTTGGGTTTTGGATTTTGCTCCAAGAGACTTTTTTGTAGGTATTGGTGTGTTACATCTGTGTTCAAGTATGATGCCTTAAAATGGCAAATACGAGAAAATTAAAAATAATCGTCTTCCTGTTGGGTTTTGGATTTTGCTCCAAGAGACTTTTTTGTAGGTATTGGTGTGTTACATCTGTGTACCGATTTTCGAGCAGGTACGTGAAGCGTAGCTCAAAGCGCACGTGTATAGTGAACGTGTATAGGTGGTGCTATCAAGCCATTTTGCCACGCCCACTCCTGAAACCCATATCAGACGCAATTCCAATAGGGTCCTCGCACCACCTGTGCCCAGGCCCTAAATATAGCAGCAAGCAGCAATTAAGTGGCCAAGCACAACAGAGGTAAAATGAAGAGCTTAGGAGATGTCTTTATTCAGTAAAGACCAGGGTTCTCCATCCCTGCTCCTGGAGAGCTACATTCCTGCAGACTTGAATGCGAACCCTGCTTCAACACACCTGTATGTAATTAAAGGCCGTTTCACACTGAGTGCAATGCGAAAGTGGCGCCAATCGCAGATGAACAGTGCTTTCACTCTGAGCGCTGTAAGTGCTTCTATGAGCTAACATAGGAACAAGAAGAAGCAGAAAAAAAGAAAAATAATGGATACAATAGATGCCTAATCACAAGACAAAATATGAAAAGACTAAATGATACTTTTAAAAATAAACTAAATTGTAATTGAATCATTTAACTAATTTGTTTAAAACAGTTGATTAAATCAGGAACGAAGCAAGTGCAGGTCTTTATAAATTGGTCACTGAATCATTCGATCAACCGATTTTTCATATTCATGTTGGTTAATGCATATCATATGTTGCCTCGAAAAACGAATACATATAAATAATAAACTGAATCCAACTCTATTGTCAATTGTTTTTCAAATATTCACACTATTTTATCTACTAAAAGACCTGCTTAGAACAGCCAATTTAACTGATTGATATTCACCAAGACAAAAGTCCAAACTTAAGTCAACCTACATGATTTCACAAAGTATTTTAGCATCTTCTGAAACAATTTGGTTCTGTACAGTAATAATTCTATGTAGTCGACTGGATGGCATCAGGTAAAAGATAAAGCAGTTAATTTATAGAACCATATGTTTTCACACTGTTCACAGCTCTGGGTGTATGTAAATACTCATTTGAGCACAAATAAATGACTTGATCAGTAAATATTTCTTCTCAAATTTCAAGTTTTTCAAGTCCAATTTTTTCACTTCAAATGGACTGCAACCAAATAAAATGAGTAAAACAACATCTAACTCCATAACTAACAGTCTTATCTGACCCTTATTGAAACTGTTGATCTAATTTACTGTGGACAAAACTGATATAATGATTATATGCCTCAGTATATGTGAAGAATTCAGGGATGTGAATCACTTCATAAATGTGTTACATGTAGGTCTTAAAATCTTTTTTTAAATAAAAGTTTTGACAAATTATTTTTTGAGGAAAATAATCACTGAACAAGTTGTTTGAGAAACCTCTTTGATAACGATTATGTTGTGTATATTAATATGTACATATTCAAGGTGTATGGAAAAGACTGTTTTATTTAATGGGGTATAGCTGTAACTGTTGTAAATGACTGTGGACTAGGACACTGATTTATTTTTAGACATGCATCATATATGTGACCCTGGACCACAAAACCAGTCATAAGGTTAAATTTGACAAAACTGAGATTTATACATCATATGAAAGCTCAATAAATAAGCTTTCTATTGATGTATGGTTTGTTAGGATAGGACAATATTTGACTGAGATACATCTATTTGAAATCAGAAATCTGAGGATGCAAAAAAATCAAAAAGACTGAGAAAATCACCTTTAAAGTTGTCCAAATTAAGTTCTTAACAATGCATATTACAAATCAAAAATTACATTTTGATATGTTTACAGTAGGAATTTTACAAAAAATCTTCATGGAACATGATCTTTACTTAATTTCCTAATGATTTTTGGCATAAAAGAAAAATCAAAAATTTTGACCCATGCAATGTATTTTTGGCTATTGCTACAAATATACCCCAGCAACTTAAGACTGGTTTTGTGGTGCAGGGTCACATATGGCCCATCCTCCCTACTATATGCTGTATCTCTGCTTTAGAGACGAGCAGTCCAAAACATCTCAGCTCACATACATATGGCTTTCTGTAGGTTAACTATGAATTCTCTGGAGCCATTATTATGTGTCATTAGCCTTCATAAGGATTTCATGAGGTAATGTTGAAGCTTGAAGAAGGAAGCTGATGGTAATTAAACACACAGTTTGATGATATAGACGATCTCCTCGCTGTGATCCCCATGGGCTTCCAGTACAGTACATACGTTACGCTCACAGCATCCCAGAGTGCTCCTCCACCATCACTGCTGAGAGCTCAATGCTTGATTGCTCACAATTATATTTCACACTATTCTATCTACTAAAAGACCTGCTTAGAACAGCCAATTTAACTGATTGATATTCACTTTCATGTCCTGTGAGGATTGAGATTAAGACAAAAGTCCAAACTTAAGTCAACCTACATGATTTCACAAAGTATTTTAGCATTTTCTAAAACAATTTGGTTTTGTACAGTAGTAATTCTATGTAGTCGACTGGATGGCATCAGGTAAATGTGTTTATATGTTTTCACACTGTTCACAGCTCTGGGTATATGCAAATATTCATTTGAGCACAAATAATTTACTTGATCAATAAATATGTCTTCTCAAATTACAATAAACAGCAAAGCAGATTTATAATTTACGATACCGTAAGTACTACATGTCACAAATACAACTGAACATGAATATTCAGAGCAAAAAAAACAGTGAATGGAAACTGTGGGCTCCACTAGAGCTACTCTTACACTGCAAAAAATGCCAAAATATCTAAATATTTTTGAATCAAGAAGGATTGTCTAGACAAGTAAAAATTATTTTCTTGTTTTCAGAAAAAAAAACAAGTCAAAATTAAGTGCGTTTTTGTAAAATAATCTGCCAATGGGGTAAGAAAATAATCTTGTTTTCTGTTTGAAATAAGATTTTTTTAAAGATTTTAAAGCATATTCATATCACCATCTACTGTTAAGGTGATGCTACATGGGGAAACGTTTTGAGCAATGTTTTGAACCAAAAAAGCTGCATCATCATTTTACAACTTTCCCAATTGAGAATGGGCAACAAATGTCTATCTGGAAACTTTGGATTGGTCGTGGGCCCTGTGTGAAACACCTGGTTGCCCGTTGACAGCAACACTGCTCAAAAATTTGCCCTGTGTATCATCACCTTTACATTATCCTGGTATTTATTATTATTATTTATTTTTTTATTATTAAGGGGTGGTATTTGCCCCCTTAAACTGTTTCCATTTGTCATTTCTACCTTCAAACAAGTATATTTTTTTCTTACTATATTACATGCACTGTATGTGTCAATTTTCATATCATATTCTTAAAAATAAATTAGATTAATAAGAATAATTAATAACTATAAAATAGTTGTTTAAAACAGCTGACTTAGGCCCTGATCACATCGAACGCATCTTTTAGTTCTAAAAACGCGAGGCGCACAGCACTGCCTTGTTTGGTGACTTTTAATAAAAGAGCAGTGTGCTGCGTTTTTTTTTATGTTGCTAAGCAACGACCAAAACAGCTGTCCTGTCAGTCAAATCAAAGGATTATAGCGCGAGCGCTCTAAAATCTTAGTTTTTTGCTGTTAAGTAAACTGTCATATTAGCAGAAACCCTAAATAATACAGCTCCGGGTTACCCACGATAGACACCAAGGGTTTCTCTATTTCTTGCAGTCTCCGGACTTTTTAAGCAGCAACGGTAAACTTTCGTCACCACAACAGAAGGCCCGCCTCTCCATTAATTCGATTGGACAATGGAAAAGAATGCGAATGACGTTGTTTTCCGCTCAGAGTTGATTTTTTTTTCAACTTCAGGCGCTCAGAGCGTGCCGAACACTCACTGCCAACAGAAAACCATTCAAAAGAGGCGCCTCCAACTGCAAAAACGCGTCCGGTGTGATCGGGGCCTAAATCAGGAACAAAGCAAGTGAATGTTTTTTCTAAATGTGTCACTGTATCATTCGCTCAACCGATTTGTTCAAAGTGCAATTAATTCTCTATAAAAATAATGCGTGACTCTGCAGTGGACAGAGGTAGACTGATGCAACAATGCAACAATCTAGCATTCAATGTGAACAGGGTATGACTTGTTTTTATGTAGATCAATACATCAGCGGACAACTTATAAAATCAGCAAAAGAGCATGTTAAGATATCCAAGTGAGTGAAAATCTAGCCTGCATCCTGGTGGAGAATGGATGTGGTCCGTAAACTGAAACCAGCACAGTGTCTATTTACAAATAATTGAGATTTAAAAGACTAAAATTCACAATACACAATGCACTAAGCAATTCATTCATGAATTGGACTAACTGAACTGCTGCTGTTCTCGAGCCGACAACTCACTGATTCAAATGATCCAGTCAGAGTGAGTCTTGAGCTAACAATTCAGTGAATTCACATCTCTGACTCAAAATGAGCCAAGAATGGGAGATCCTCTGAGCTAAATAAAACAAGGCATTAAATAAGACTAATTAAAGCCCATGCCCTGTCAACGCAGTTTCAAACTAACATGTTTGCATAGTGTTCTTCTCAAAATTTGATACATTTTGATGTATGTGACATCTGTTTTTACAGTATACTCTTACCAAAAAGAAGTATACTTCAAGTTTATTTTATTAGGTATACTTAAGTAAAGTTCAAGTATATTTTTGAGTATACTTAAAGTAGTAAGTATACAACATCAGTGTACTAGTAGTATATTTTTAAGTGTACTATTTCAATACTCCTTGGGACTGTATTAGCCCACTTTTTTAGTATATAAAAGAATACTTCTAAGTATAAAAGTAGAAAACTTTGAATACACAACTAGTTTACATCTCAGTTTTAAGTTTGTACTGCAAGTCCACTAAAAGTGAACATAGTTTTACTGATAGTTTACTAATTAAATACTTTTTTATGCACTTTTAGTACATTTTGAAGTATAGTCTCAGTAAACTACTAGTTTAGTAGTTTTATACTGCAAGTATACTCGTTAAGTTTTCTTTACATCATACTTTAAGTATACTACTATGTCCCTATTTAGGTATTAATTTGTATATGTTTTGTTATATGAATAGCTGAACATACAAAACATCAAAAGAAAGAACAGGGGATCTGCTTGTAAACAAAAACATTTTATTCTAGCTTCATGCATTCTTTTTTTTAAACACTTGAATGTGGGTAAGTTTCATAAAAAGTAAATAAATAAACAACATTTTGAACAAAAAGCGAAAAAAAAAGAAATGTAAATCAAAATGTAAATGAAGTTGTTTAAAACCTCAAAGCTTGACAGTCATTATTACCTCTTCATGTGTCAACGTTTTATTCCTTAGCGTTACACAGTTATACAAACCTATGGTTTTGATGTTGTTTTATGTCTGACGCTTCTGTTAGATTACATGTGGAAGAATCAGGGTTTTTTCCCATTTTTTTCACTTGTGTTTTGGAAGTTCTGTACAGAAGATGTGTACAGAATAAAAACACAGATTCTCAGAGTGCAAGCAAAGCTCAAATATATTTAGACTTTTTCTAAGTTTAAGTCAAGTATACTTTTTTTAAGTATATTTCTGCGAAGTATATAAAGCACATTTCTGAAAAGTACATAACACACTTTAATGAACTTCTTTTTAATAAGGGTATTGTTTGTCAACACACACGTATCAGCAACCTCAACTGACATTTTAATATATTTAATATTTTGATAGTGTATGTTAAAACTCCCTCTGTTTACATTGACTTTCAGATTCACGGAAGGTCAGTAGAAGAGGGATCAGCTTGTGGACAAAGCCGTCTACTCCAAGCATCTCCAGCTCTGTTTAGGCTTGTGTCGACGGCCTTCCTCCCCCCGAACGGCTGCGCTGCTCAAGCGTCTGAAGTTCTCTTAATCAAAGTGCACCGCTGTGGCTAATCAAAGTCTCTAAATAACTCCTGCTCCCAACACAGGCCACCAGAGGATTAAAAATCCACTAGCCAGAACTAGGTTCTTCGATCCGAGCCCCGCTGCCTAATGAGAACTCCCTAAAGCCCTAGATCACAGCGAAAAGTCCGGGCCGGCGGATGAGCAGCCATCTTTAAATCCTTAGGAGATCTTATCAGGCCAGATGAAAATAGATATTGGTCTCGGAGAGTGCAGCGGTTAAAAGAATGGCAGAGGATTTAGGGGAAGCTTCTGCCAGCCATCAAGTGTCTCATTTACATGGTATTAGTTCCTGACAGACACCGTAAAGAAAGCAGGCTAACCTGGAGGCAGGAGTTATAGCTGATTTAGCACCCGCGTTTATTTACTCAGATCTGAGGTGGGATTAGGCCTTGTTTACTCCTCCACTGATAATAAGCGTCTTTGTTTTCTAAGTCCTCCATGACACAATTACACCTCAGCGCTCCCTCAACGTTATTTAGACGTTTAGTTTGTCGACAGGTCGTCTGATGGCTGAAAGTCAGACTGCGTCAAACAAGAGGCCATGCCTTGATTTCTCTCCTCACGCATCCGCTTTCCTTGGGAATCTTCTCTCGTTCCAGATCCTGGAAAAAGACCCACATGTCTCTTAAAAATCAGGCTTTTCAAGTCTATTTAAATAACAATCTCTGGATTTAGGAACTGCTAATTATAAACCTTACTCCTTTCCCACTAATTAGCTGAACTCACTACGAAGTCGGTAATACAGCGCAAAATTTATCTGAATTATAGGATGTTTGGGAATATTCCCTTAAAATGCTGCGGATGCACTGCAAATATATATATATATATTTTTTTTTTTTTTTTTTTTTTTTTTTTTTTGCTTAGTATGTTTGTCTTTTTCACTGGCTTCCAGTTATGTTTAGGATAGATTTTAAAGTACTTTTACTTGTTTATAAAGCACTCAATGGCCTAGGACCTACATACATTGCAGATATGCTCACTGAATATAAACCTAACAGACAACTCAGATCACTAGGATCGAGTCAGTTAGTAATATCAAGGGTTCACACAAAACAAGGGGAATCCGCTTTTAGCTATTATGCCGCCCGCAGTTGGAATCAGCTTCCAGAAGAGATCAGATGTGCTAATACATTAGACACATTTAAATGCAGACTCAAAACTCATCTGTTCAGTTGTGCATTTATTGAATGAGCGCTGTGCTACGTCCGAACAGATTGCATTATTTTATGTATAATCAGTTTACTGTATTAATTAATTTGAAATCATTTTTTTTAATCATCTTAAATGTTCTTAAATTTTGTTTTTATTGTTGTGATTATTATAAATTTGTATGAATTTTATGCTATTATGATTTTAATTCCTTTTATGTACAGCACTTTGAATTACCATTGTGTATGAAATGTGCTATATAAATAAACTTGCCTTGCCTTGCCTTTTTTTTGTATGAATATCTAAACATTTTTAAGGGGAGACATTGCAGGCAAAAATGCTGTTTTTCATGCACCTGTCAAGTTTGAGATTTTGGGCTTTTTTTCATAAAGGGTTTTTTTCAGACTAGTGGAAAGAAAACATCCAAAAATCACTGTTAAGTGTTTCTTTTATAGCACTTTATCTATTTGTGTCAATAGATTTAAATTACAAAGCATATTATAGAAATGTATGCAAATTTGTGCATATTTCATTGAATAATGCCTTATTTGAATATTTAACCCTAACATTTTTGAAAACTTGTAATACAAAAAATGTTCGCAATTATCAATGCAATCAATCAACTGTGTAAGTAAGGTGATAACTATTAGATTATTTTTTATCCTATTCACCTGCAGTGTCTCGCCTTAAATCAAATCAAGATGCATTTGCTTGTGAAGCAAAATTGTGTCTTGTTTTATGAAAAATGTATTAAAATGTTGTCAGTTCTATCTTAAAACAAGAAAAAATGCCAATGGGATAAGAAAAAATAATCTTAATTCAAACAAGATTATTTTGGTATATATTCGTTCTTGTTTTAAGCAAAAACGAACTAAATTGTGATACGTTTTTCAGAAAACAAGACATAATGTTGCTTCACAAGTAAATGCATCTTGACTTAAGACTGTTTAGCTATTTATATATATTTTTTTTATTATTATTATTATTTTTTTTTTATTTTTTTTTTTTTTGCAGTGTAAAAAGGTTTAATATTCATTGAGCTCTGATGTTTTTCTAGTGTAAGGAAGAAAAACATCAGGAATGCAGGTCTGAAAAGCGTATCAGTCTTAACACCGGCACACAATGTCCTGTAATAATTAGTCAATCAAATCCTCAGACTCAAAAGACATGTGAACGGAGAGAGGCCTGTAAAAAGAGACTCGGGCGCAGATCTGACAAGCTACTTCGCCGTCATGTCGGAGTCGTCTAACTTTAACATTTTCATGTCTTCTTCGGCAGGTTGTTAAAATAAATGAGGACGCTTTGAACTGCGGTGCCACTTCCCTCTAATGGGACAAGAGAAATGTGAGAGCCAATAGCAGCAGCTGACTGGATGGAGTCTGAATAAAGTGGACAATTAGGGGAGATATTTTTGCCAAGTCCAATGAAATATTCCTTGTTATTTTAATAATGCAGACGATGGCTAATTTACAGAGGCTGATTTTGTCAAGGTAATGTGCAGCCGGTGTGTCTAGATGACACTCTGAATAGGGTCCTGTGTAGCACGGCTGTTGAGTCCATTAGATAATGCAGCACAGCACAGGTACATATACTGTATATACAGGCTTTACTCACCTTGAGCAACATAAACATTTACCTCAATGCTTCTCTGACTGGATTAAAATCTAGTCTGCATTTACTCTGCACCAGTATTAGTTTAGGATAATTTAAATAGTAGTATAGGCATTTTCATTGTCGTTGTTTTCTAAATATTTAGATTTTTTATTTTTTTTTTGTATTTTCCGTTTTCATTTTAATTAAAATTGTGTTTTGTTTTGTCATTTTTATTGCACTGCAAAATAAATTATTTTCTTACTTAGATGCATTCGTCTTGTTTCCAGCCAAAATATCAATATAAATTAAGTAGGATTTTCTAGACAAGTAAAAATTATTGTCTTGTTTTACAAAAAAACAAGTCAAAATTAAGTGTTTCTGTCAATGGGGTAAGCAAAATAATCTTATTTCAAACAGAAAACAACATTATTTTTCTTACCCCACTGGCAGATTATTTTGTTGTTTCAAGCAAAAACACAATAATTTTTATTACACTGCAAAAAATCAAGAAGGATTTTCTAGACGAGTAAAAATTATTGTCTTGTTTTCAGTAAAAAACAAGTCAAAATTCAGTGCGCTTTTGCTTGAAACAACAAAATAATCTGCGGTAAGCAAAAATAATGTTTTTCTGAAAAAATAATAAATAAAAAATTTTACTCGTCTAAAAAATCCTTTTCGATTTAAGAATTTGTAGAGATTTTGGCTGGAAACAAGACAAAACATCTAAGTAAGAACAGCATTTTTTTTGCAGTGTATAGTTCTTTTGTTTTTAATTTTACTTATTTCAAGTTACACTAAATGAAAATGAGAAATGTGCTTTGGCAACTACATAAGATAAGTTTTACGTCTTTTTTAATATTCAATTTCCTTTCACTTAAAATTTTATTTCAACTAACAACATTTTTTTATGTATTCATTTTAGTTTTTTTTAATGCATTTATTTTGTTTGCTTGTTTGTTTGTTTAAGTTCATCATAATAACCCTGCTTTGCACTGTGAAACTGCTGGCTTTTGCTTATATGGTTAATAAAAACATGTTTTTATGCAAATGTATAATTATCTTAATCTGCATGTGTATAATGTCATTTCAAAGTGCAAATCTATTAAGCTTTTACATTTAAACAATTTTTGTTGTTGTTGTTGTTGTTGTTTTTACACAACAATATAAGCCAATCAGGGGTCCATTAGCGGTGAAAGCCTACATAAAATCATACTTTTTAATTTAAAGGTGGATGCATAACATTTTCCGAAATTCAGTTAATTTTTAAATCGTTTTTGCTAAAATAACAACTAATTTTAAAATGAACACATTTGAAAATTTGAACTTGGCAAAAAAAAAAAATTAAATTAAATAAACGGATTAAAAACTTTACATAGAAACGTCTTTATTCTGTAAGTGCATGAACACCAAATTAATATTGTCAAAATAAAAGTCCTGAAATGGTCAACACATATTGGCCAAATAAAAAAACATTCCAGCCAATGCATATACTTAAAAAAAAACGCACCACTAAAGCAGATTCATAGAGCTGCCAACCTCACAGCTAATAGAACTGAAAATTATGATATTGCAGTAATTGCATTATTATAATTCTGGTTGCTAAGTGTGTCAAAGCCTAATCTGTGACATTACGGTGTTCTGAAACACTCTGAAGGTGATGCTAACATGCTAATCTCTCCGGACACTCGGATGCTTTCATCCTTCTGTCAAGGACACTCATTTTCTTCAGCGGTGAAAAGACATGCCATCTTGATTGCTTCAGTTTATTCACAGAATATTATTCATGGTATTTGTTGTCTCCCCAATGGAGCTGGTTTGCTTTTCATTGTTTGTTTTCTTTCCCAAACATCCACATTCTTAAAAATTCATGGATTTGTTTTCCTCCACCAATGGCCCATAAAGCCTTTGTTTGTTACCAACTCCTCAAGTTAAAATCTTATTCTTGTGCATCAATATGTTTGTTTTTGTGTGTATTAGCCCGGGATTGTTTCAAGGGCAAAAGAACAACCATGATAGCCATGATCTGATATCCTTCATATGCTAATGCTTTTGATATATTTTGCCGTTCCTTTTCTTTGTGCTTGCTGCACTTTGCAAAAAAAAATAAAAATAAATAAACAAATAAATATTTTTTTGTTTTGCTTTTCTGAGCAAAAAATAAATATATCATACATATTCCCCTTTTTGCCAGAAGACACCCACTAAAATGTCATTCAGTGTAACAGTCTTATCAGGCATATTTACAACAAAAATCAATTTATGACATATTAAAAGATGAATTACTCTCACCCCAAATACTAATTAGTTGTAATTCTACATTTTCAAACTTTGCCACTATCCTCGGTTTTGCCCATGTGTCAGTAAGAATTTTTTATCATTTAAAGAAAATTTATTATGCACTGAAAAAAATTATTCATTGAATTTACTACATTTTTTAAGGTATGTGGTTGCAATCAGTTTATTTCAGCTGCATTTAAAAAGTTGAAAGTCAACTAAACTAGTTTATTTAAATGTAGCTAAAACAAACTGATTGCAAACACTTAGCTTAAAAAAAAATTTGTAAATTCAATGAATCATTTTTTTCAGTGCGCTCCCTTATTCTTTTATATATGCAAATGCTCATCTGGACAAAGAAGAAGACTTCTGCTCTTCTGTTTTATGGTCAGTTGAAACAATATTTGAATTGTTTGGCCACAATGATGTAGCCTTCATTTGGCTTAAAAAAGGAGAAGCCTTCAACCCTAAGAACACCATCCCCACTGTCAAACATGGTGGTGGGAACCTAATATTTTGGGGGTGTTTTCCAGCCGGTGGACCAGGGAACCTATTCACAGTAAACGACACCATGAAAAAGGAGCAATACATCAAAATTCTCAACAACAACATTTGTTGAATGTGGACATTTCAGCACGACAACGACCCAAAACACACAGCAAAAGTGGTGAAGAAATGGTTAGAGGACAAAAACATTAACGTTTTACAGTCCTGACTTAAATCCAATTGAGAATCTGTGGAGGGAGCTAAAGATCAGGGTGATGGCAAGGAGACCCTCCAACCTGAAAGAGTTGGAGCTCATCACTAAAGATGAATGGGCAAAAATACCAGTGGAGACATGCAAAAAGCTGCTCAGCAATTATAGGAAGCGTTTGATTGCTGTAATAGCCAATAAAGGCTTTTCTATTGATTATTGAGAAGGGTATGAATAATTTTGGACATGCCACTTTTTTTTCAAATGTTAATAAAAGATGAGTAATATTTTTTTCCACAATTATGCCTTTTGTACATCGTCTTATTATCTTTTGGGAGAAGCCTGTGTAATTTCTGGTCAAAAAAAAAACTTGCTGGTCGAATAAAAGTAACTTTAAGTCAGAATTTTCCAGGGGTATGAATAATTTTCGGCTTGACTGTATGTATATATGTATACACATATATATATATATATATATATAAATGTGTACAAGTCAGAATAAGCATGTTGTTTGAATGTTTACATAAATATTGTGTTACACTGACTGACAATCTAACATTACTTCAACCAAATTTGGACATTTTATTCTCCAAAAACTTGAAACCTTAAAAGTAGACACTTTACTTACATTTAATGTGCTTTCTTTGGACATAAAATCACTTTTGTAAATGTCTTAACGTCTTTAACCCATGTATGTATTTTGCATAACAACTACTTATCCATTACGAAAAAAAAAGCTATGAATCTAAGAGGATACAGGACAAAAATCACCTTTTTAATAAAGACATTTAACACATTACATTACATTAATCTCTCAGACAATAGTTCATCACCTATTTAATAATTCCACAAAACAAAGTGTTTTTTTGCCACCAACAATTACAAAAAAAAAGCCACTAAATTGTACCCTGTTCGTTGAAAACAAAGACTGAAGGCTTGTTCCTACAGGAGGGGGAGGCCCAAAGCCCATTCAGTTTTATCTCCAGAGGTAAATATGTGGTCGGTTGATGTTCTGGCTAATTGTCCCCGCAGCCGCAGATTTTCCGCTCTTTAAACGTATTATCTAATTGCTTGACTGTGTCTGCTTCCCCTGGCGGGACATCATCAGCGCTCGCTTCCTGCGCTCCTACCAGTTGCATATTTAATTATTCGTGCCGCGTGTCGTAAATTGGCCCTCCTGGCACGTTAACGGCATTATAAACCTGAAATAAAGCGATTACTGCAAATATCGTGTCGACTTCCTGTGCATGAGCGAGGCCCCGGGTGAGACCGACACTGACTGTAGCTATTAGCATTAGCGGACCTGCGGCGCACATACACACACAGCCATGAGACGCGCAACAAAACACGTCTGTGCATAGTGAAATCTTGTCAGAGAGGTTAAGAGAGGAGAAAGCGAGAGGGAGGGAGGGAGAGAGCGTATATTCCCCTTTTCTTTTTTTTTTGAGATAATGACCGCCATTTCTTTTTCCCAGTCACTGATGACAGCTTGAACTAACCGATAATGGCATGCTGGCAGTGGAGGAGGCCACTTATGTTATTCCTCTTGACAAGGCTCAGGGGAAGGGCTCATTTTTTTGACATTTGACCATGCAAATTTGGTCCTGCTACATTATTCCACATTTACATCCCCTCAGCCAGCCGGTTAAGAAAGCAGCTACACGCCGCTCTAATAAAGGCCACGGAGCAGCCGCTTAAATATGGATGTAAAAGGTGATTTAAATGTAGAAGTCGTCGCTCCTGCCGTCCGGGTCTCGCTCAGCCCGAACCGGACGGGTAAATACGGCCCTGCCAAATAATTCATCAGCTGGGAAATTTCATTTCCGTGTAAGAAGGATATCGCATGCTCACAAATAGTTACATTGTAGAGCTCCTCTGTCGAAAATCACTCCCGATTTGCAAGATTAATCGCGGGAGACGGTCTAGAGTGAAAACGGGGTCTGTGTTAAAGGTGCACGGGTGGTGAACGCACACTTTGCGGGGACAGTCAGGTACGATCAGAGGAAGCAAGCAGCCTGAGGTTACGTGCATCAGCTCCAGAATGAGGTTAAGGCAGCGCTCTATACTAATAAGGCGCCTTCTTATGTCTTCCTGTTTATTTATTCATCTCCATTCGCCAGCGCTCTGCTCATTTATTAATGTCGCACCTTCTCTCCAGCAGTGTCATTTTAGCATTATTTATATACTATTATAGTTTTTATTACTATTTTGAATTAGCTTTGAATTACTTTTATACTTTCCATTTTAATTTATTTATTTGTTTTATTTAATGTTTTTTTGTTATTGTTATTGGTTTACTTTTATTTTTTTTTGGAACTACCTGGAACTATATATTATTATACTTTTTATTAATATTTTTAATTGGCTCTGGATTAGTTTTATACTTTCCATTTTCATTTTAATTTAATTTAATTTATTTATTAATTTTTTCTTGTCATTTTTATTAGCTTACTTTTAGTTTAGTTAATTAACTGGAACTAAACAAAAAATTAAAATTAAAATGTTTGCTAAATGGTTATTAGTTATTTTAGTATTGTTTATATATCATTCTTGTTTTTATTATTATTTTGAATTAGCTTTTAATTTTAATTAAGCATTTGTAATTTAATTTCTAGCCATTTTGTTATTTATTTTATTGTAATTTTATGTTCTTTTGCACCTTCTCTCCAGCAGTGTTATTTTAGCATTATTTATATACTATTATAGTTTTTATTAATATTTTGAATTAGCTTTGAATTAATTTATACTTTCCATTTCCATTTTAATTCAAAAATTTTTTTTAATTTTTTTATTAATTTTTTTTTTGTTATTGTTATTGGTTTACTTTTAGTTTTTATTTGGAACTAACTGGAACTATATACTATTATACTTTTCATTCATATTTTGAATTAGCTTTGGATTAGTTTTGTACTTTCCATTTTAATTTTAATTTAATTTTTTTTTTTTTTTTATGTTTTTGTAATTTTTTGGAACTAACTGGAACTAAACAATTTTAAAATTAAACTTAAAATTAAAATGTTTTCTAAATGGTTATTAGTTATTTTAGTATTGTTTATATATCATTCTTGTTTTTATTATTATTTTGAATTAGCTTTTAGTTGTAATTTTAAATAAGCACTTATCATTTAATTTCTAGCCATTTTGTTATTTTTTTATTTTTATTTTTTTAGTAATTTTATGTTCTTTTGCACCTTCTCTCCAGCAGTGTTATTTTAGCATTATTTATATATTATTACAGTTTTTATTAATATTTAGAATTAGCTTTGAATTATTTTCATACTTTGCATTTTCATTTTCATTTAATTAATTTATTTATTTTAATTTATTTAATGTTTTTTGTTGTTGTTATTTTTATTAGTTTACTTTTAGTTTTTATTTGGAACTAACTGGAACTAAACTAAAATTTTCAATTAAAGTTTTTGCTAAATGGTCAATTATTTTGTTATTTTAGTATTGTTTATATACCATTATTGTTTTTAATATTATTTTGAATTATTTTATTTATTTATTTATTTATTTTATTTTTTAAGTACTATATAGTATATATGTACTATGTTTAATTTATTTTTATTCGTTTTTTGTTTTTATACACTGGTGGTCAACTATTTTCAACATTGCTAATGATCAGAAATGTTTTTTGAGAAACAAAAAAAATATTAGAATTTCTGAAGGATCATGTGACAAAGAGTAGAGTAATGATGCTGAAAATTCAGATTTGAAGACAGCAATTAATTACATTTTAACACACATAGAAAGCAGCTTTTTTTAAATTGTAAAAATATTTTACTATTTTTGTCTGTATTTTTGATTAAATAAATGCAGTCATTTTACTGCTTTAATTTATACTTAATACAAATTATCAATGTTGCCTTGGCAACTACATTGGGGAAAAAAAGTCTAAAAATCATCTAAATTAACCCATTTAATCTCACCGGTCACAATTGTGACTGTAAATAAGGTTTTCATTTTAAAAGCTCTAAACACTTTATTGACTGATGTTTTAGTGCACTTCCTGCAAATGTGGAAAAAATAAAGGGTAATTAAATATGTGCAGTTTCACATGGTTAGCGCAAACTGTCACTTGACCAGACCAGATTATTTCCTGTTGGCACCATGAGATGATGATGGTTACATAAAAGCTCCAAAGCATACTGTAAGGCGAAAGTATGTTAACAAAGACATGACAAAGATTTTTGGTACACATTATATTTAAGGTGCCTAGTATCAGTATATGAATTCACATTTAGATTCAGTTCTAATGTTACAAATTAGTTACGATACTGATGTTGCCATAATGGCAGCACTAATATAACAATTTGATGATATATGTTACAATAAAGTAACAATTTTGAAACACACTCTTAAAAATAAAGGTGCTTTAAAAGGTTCTTCACAGCGATGCCATAGAAGAACCATTTTTCATTCCACAAAGAACCATTTAGTCAAAGGTTTTTTAAAGAACCATCTCTTCCTTGCCTTTTTATAATCTGAAGAACCATCTTTCACCACAAAGAACCTTTTGTGAAACAGAAAAGTTCTTCAGATGTTGAAGATTCTTTATGGAACCATTTAAAGAAAAAAGGTTCTTCTATGGCATCGTGAAGCACCTTTATTTTTAAGAGTGTATGTTAATGATTATATTTTTTTATCTCAGTATTCTTATCAATGTTGTATAAGGCTTTTTTATGCATACTAGTAACCAGTGTTGGGGGTAACACATTACAAGTAATGCAAGTTACGTAATATTACATTTTCCAAGTAACTAGTAAAGTAGTGCATTTTTTTTTTTTTATTGACAAGAAAATATCTGAGTTACTTTTTCAAATAAGTAACGCCAGTTACTTTCCCCCCAATTATTGATTAAAAGCTCTCCTGTCCCCATGTTGACAGAAATTGTGAGTAAGATGTTACTTTAGCTCTAGAATAAACGTGAACATGCATTAATTCATCTCACTCACTAAAAAAACAGATTCAGTATTCCTCAAAATAAATAAAAACACTGAAATTCAACGCAAACCTGCAATAATTAAATATGTTGAATAATACAAATATCGTTTATGTATTTAATCCCATTTTATTAACCGATGTCTTTGCTGCCGACCTTCGATGATCCAATTCATCCATACTAATAAGCAAAAATTACTCAAGATAATCTAACATTTGTTTTCCTTTTTTGTATTGCTGAAGAGTTGACATTTTTCTTCTGTGGTCTACTGTACCGACGTCAATTTACTTTTTGGTGTGAAAATGCTTTTACATTTGCCAAAAATAGAACTTTGTATATTAAAAACAAACAAGCAAGCCCTGCCCAGAGTTAAAAAGTAACGCAAAAGTTTGTATTGTAATGCATTACTTTTAAAAGTAACTTTCCCCAACACTGTTAGTAACCCTAGAATGTGATCAAACATTTAAAAATAGCTGGGCTAACATATATAACCATTTTTATGACTGCAGAAATATGTTTTTCAGTATTCAGTACACACATTATCCCACCGGTCACAATTGAGACCGACTATAAAACACTATATCATACATTTTTCACACTTTTCCAAAAAAAAAAATGTTAGAAATAATTATTGATTATATCAAAGGGCAACTCATGACACATGATTTGGATATTTTCAAGTCCGGGACAAATTTGGGATTTTCACATTTTTTTGCACCCTCGATTCCAGATTTTCAAAAAGTTGTATCTATAAAAATATATACAGTGTCTAAAACAAATGCCAGTGGCCTTATCTTATTCAGTGTTATTTTAGTATTGTTTCTATACCATTATTGTTTTTATCATTTTTAACTCGCTTTTTGATTTCATTTTAATTAAGCTTTTTTATTTATTTATTTATTTATTTTAACAAGTTAAATGTTGGTTCCAAGTAAAATACTAAATATTAATATTAAACAATTATAGTAAATGCATTTAGAACAACAAAAGCTTTTTCATGGGTTAAAATCAGCTGAAATGCAGGTTGTAATAGCTGTAGTGAATGCTAATAACCCTGCTCTGGTGTTTAGTGGGGAGTGTGGATGTCTGGTGAGATAGTGACGGGGCGGAGGCCGACGGACGGACGGAGGGAGGGAGGGAGGGAGGGGTAATTGAACGGGTCTGGGAGGGTCAGCTCACCTGCTGGGACTACAAGCAATCAGGGACGGCGACTGTTCCTCGAGCTGACAGCTTTCAGGTTGGACCCTCAGATTGCCCTTGTAAGGCCTAATAATGTGCCGCGGCTGCTTTTAATAAGGGACACTTTGATAGGCTCCCTCTCTCTCTAGCCGTCTGTGTTATTGCCGTGACGGGGGGTGTTTGCAAGCGCGGGCCGTAATATGTCAGGCAGGAGCTCGTGGGGCTGACGAGTAAATAAACCTCATTAGAGCGCCGGGCAAAATAAACTGTTCAATGAACTGACAGCAGCAAGGGCTCCCATTCTTAAACAACTGTCACGCATTCTGGCAGCAAGCGTCCGAGCCGTACGAGACAACGGGACGTCAGGGCTCAAAACACGCACGTACACGTGCACCATCGCCGCTAATTAACATCGGACGACGGCTCGGTCTAAACGAGCGACACGACCAGGCGGATCAGATCACAGGTGCGTTTGAGAGCTCAACTTTTTCATAACATGCCAGAACTGAGCGAGACCTGGCTGCGTCTTTCAATCATTTGTTAGGATAACTAATAATCGGGAGCCGTTCAATATGAGATGTATATTCGCTGTGACACGGACAAGAGTCGGGATTAGGGTTTGCAGGCTTTCCCTCGAACTCCGTATTCAGATTTGATACGCGGGGATGCTGCCACCAAAATGGACTTTAAATGATCTGTGGAGAGAACATGCAAAGCCAGGTAGAGGAACATTAAAATATTAATGTCACTTCCATCAGTGCATGAATATGGGCCCTTTTAATAGCCTCTTAATTATTCATCTACATAAATATGAGCTACCTGGACTGTGAGAGAAATATCACAGGGTAATAAAATTAAGGGAGCTCCTCCTGTCCAGATGGGGCTGGAGAACACATTTAGTTTAAAATTAGTGAGGAAGAAAAATCTAATGTATCTTAAATACGCAGGGTTTTTATTCAGAACCGCTGACATTAAAAATGATGGTTAATAATTTAAATGGTTTTAACGTTTACAGTATTTAGTGTGACAGCAACAGGAAAGATGCTACAAAATAATACAAAGACTTCATAAATAATACAAAAAAAAAAATATTGCAACCAGTGTAGTCTAATTCACAAACTTAGAACTTCTTGCAGGCAAAATAAAATTTAAAAAATTTATATATACACATTTGTTTTGGTGTTTTGGTAATAAAGTCTTGTTTTCTTTTTTCTTATTAACTTAGTCCTGGTGTCCTCTACATATGGCATATCATAAAATATTAATATACATTTTTCTATCATATATTGTCATTAATATTTTTCTAGGTAATCCAGAACAACTGTCTAAAGTAAAATGAAAAAAAAAAATGTGGGTATCTTTGATTTGAATTTATATTTATTTACTTTTTTATTAAATATTATCTATATAGGCCATTCTACAGAATTGGCCCAAAGTAAGAGTTGGAAACGACTTAAAAAAAATATATGTATGCAAACTGTATAATATCCAAGTTACACATTTCTAGTAATTGTGCAGTTAAATCTCATATTGTATTTTCAGAAAGTTTTGGAATGTTTGTCCTCTCCCAAATTTGTCAATGATAATTTAATTAGAAGTGTTATATTGACCTATTAA
This sequence comes from Garra rufa, assembly GCF_049309525.1. Classification (NCBI taxonomy): domain Eukaryota; kingdom Metazoa; phylum Chordata; class Actinopteri; order Cypriniformes; family Cyprinidae; genus Garra; species Garra rufa. The sequence continues at coordinate 44,173,566 of NC_133369.1, forward strand.
GATTTGGCTTACATCTACATTGTAAGGTAAATCAATAACTAGATTTTAACAATATTTGAAGTGCAATTTATAAGATTTGTTGTATTTTGAATCCAAATTTTTCTTTGTAAAAGGCAAAACGTTGATCAAACTGAATTCAAAGTTAAGGATTCGTTCGTTTGAATATACACTGAACCAAAACTTATCATAACATCTTAGTTGATAATTCAGTAGACTTTATTTTTGACAAAAAATGTTCGGTCATGACAGCACATTTTCAGGAGTGACAGTAATGCTTTGGTAGCGACCACATCACATTACAGAATTTCACTTGCATACTAAAACGCTACTAAAATACAAAAAAAAATATTTGCATAACTGTAAGTTCATTCCCCCAAAAATAAAGGATTATGTGTTCCCTTTTGTCACTACCAAAACAAATGATGAGATGTTTTAGTCGTGACAGTTTCGGTAGTGACAATTTAGCTTAAAGATGCTAATTAGCCCATGGTTAGCTAGCACAGTTCTGAACAGTGGTACACATACACAAACTAAATGTTAAATAACTCCCTAAAAAGTGTGCTTAATTGCAGAAAAAAGGTGTTGGCTTGTGACCATTCTTAAAGTTACACACAGTTTTTTCATACTTTTGAACACATTTACCTCAAAATGATGGGGTCTATCTACTGTTTAACATACACTGTCATGTCTTTTTTTATCATATCTTTAACATATCTACTGTAAACATACACTGTTTCGGTAGTGACATGAAAATGCAGGACACATTTTTAATTTTTTTAACAAGTTTCATAATTTACAAAGAAAAAACGTGTATATATATTTTTTCTTTTTTCTTTGTAAATTATGAAACTATGTATTTTTTTTTTTTTTTTTTTTTTTTTTACTTTTAAAAACAACAATAGAAAAAATACAAAAATTATTTCAACATCATTTGCATAAGCTGAAATTTAGGGGTTAGGGATTGGGGCAGCCACCTCCCAATTAAAAGTAACCAATAAATGATGATTTTATATATATATTAAGCTTATTGATATTTTAAGTACTATTGTGGGTTTCAGTAGTAAACATCTAAGATTTAAATACTTAAATGTGTTTTGTTTTTTTTGTTTTTTTTGGTTGTGGGACAGCAGTTTGCACCAATTCTGTAAAATGGCCCATATACATTAAGACAAGACTCACTATACCGTACAGTGGATTTGAAGTCTTATCTTATTAGGACACCTATCTTATTAGGATTTTTAATCCGTTTGGAGCAAGATTTGCCTTTGATGGACAGTTTAAAGGCAAGTTCCAGTGTGACAACTTGTCCCTTAGAGTCTATTGGTATACAAGGTCAGCGTGTGTTGAATAAACTGCATGTGTTTCCTGGCCAATAACTGTGGAAATGTCCAATAGCTTCAATATCTTCTCACTGGACATAAAACCTTAGAATAACGACTACAATAATTCATCAAAGAGTTTTTGTTCAGAGACTGCACTGATTGTCTATCTGGAGCTCCTGTTCTCTCTCTCTCCCTCAGTATCTGTTTGTCCTCCAGGCCTGATCTCTCCTCATTAGATCTCCGCTTCTCGCCCACCGACCGACCGACCGCTGTTCCACCCTGTGTTTCATACTGCTCCAAAATAATTTACAGGGATGTTGACATCGGCTTCTCCTCCCACAATACGGTTACCCTCCACTAAACGCTTTGTAGTGAAGCCGGCTCGGTTTTATTTGGAGTTTGTCTGAGCCCATAGCGGAGGGAACGGATGCTTTATCAATAGGCCGGGATTGCACAGCCCCGAGCGCTGTGAAATATTACAGACGCTTTGCTCTAGCCGGCAGCCCGCAGGAACCAAACAACACTTCCTGGACCGCAATATCTCTCCGCTCAGGAGAGATTGTTTTTGCCGAGTCCAAAACGAGTTTAAACAATATTTATTTCCCGCAGAACTACACGGGAGGCACGAGACGCCGCAGAACAAACAGGAACGCATCCGTTTGTCGTCTGTGACTCGCGTTTAGATCTGTTGACATGTTTGTTTTCTGTCTGAACGGAATCTCGGAGCGTCGAACGGAACGAGGGCTTTCGGCATTAATCAGTTTGGGCTGCTCGTGTCAATATTTAATTAAGTAAACAAACAGAGACACAAACATTTTAATTGGAATGTTATCAAGGAAATAATCTGCCTTCTCATCTCGCTTAAAAATTCTGTCATGAAAATGTAATTATGCTTGACAAAATTAATTATGAAGAGTGCAGCAAGAATAAACACGGCAGAACATGACTGACAGAGACAGAGAAATCTGCCAGGGATATGAAATATTCACGTTTCCCCGAAAAAATCTGCCAGAACACCAGCGAACGGAAGAAACTCAGGTGTTTTGATCGCTCGTGCTGTTCTGGATGCTTTATTTGAGCTTACTCCGTTCCTTCGACGCAGAATGAAATGTGTTTACACAGAAAGCAATCCAGTAAATGCATGCCAGTAAATCAAAGGGACGAGCAGCATTATAATCGCAGACATGTGTTGCTGCATTTAATGTTTGATTACATCATTACAATTAGCTCCCATGAACACACTGTCCAAGGCAGCTTTAAAATATCTCTTTGCTTTGTTAGCTGTTTATTTAGGCTGTGTGATGTACTGAGGCGTGTGTTTGTGCATGAACACTGTACTGTTCTCGCTGTAGTCATTACTGAGGGAGTGGGGAGGCTCTAGTTGTGTTTGTAAAGTAATTAATAAGGCCACACAAAGGGATCTTGAATGTTCGGTGTGCATGAGCAAACAGAGATGTTCTCTTAATTATCTCCGATAACACCGCAGCTTCACACAGTCCAGCTCTGCCCTCTGCTGGCCACACAAATCAGCAGGATTCATGCTGCTGAATATTTGCATGTGCTGGAAATGATGACATTTACACATTTCACAGAGTGACTCACTAACACAGTGACATATCTAATTCACATCATATAGTTTGTAAAACACACATATAACATTTCAGTCACTTATACTTGAATATATAATCGCATAATATAGTCTACATTTTGATTGTATATATTTTTGCAAAAAGTAAATTATATTGTTGTTAAAGTATGTCCAACTTTATCCACATTCATACTGTACACTCACATGAAATAATACACACTATATGTGACCCTAGACCACAAAACCAGACTTAGGTAGCACGGGTATATTTGTAGCAATAGCCGAAAATACATTGCATGGGTCAAAATTATCGATTTTTCTTTATGCCAAAAATCATTAGGATATTAAACAAAGATCATGTTCCATGAAGATATTTTGTAAATTTTCTACCATAAATATATCAAAAATAAATTTTTGATTAGTAGCATGCATTGCAAAGAACTTTATTTGGACAACTTTAAAGGTGATTTTCTCAATATTTAGATTTTTTTGCAGATTTTCAAATAGGTGTGTCATATTCGTAATCGTAACAAACCATATATCAACAGAAAGCTTATTCATTCGACTTTCAGGTGATGTATCAATCTCAATTTAAAAAAGAATGACTTTTATGTCTGGTTTTGTGGTCCAGGGTCACATATAGCAAATGCTTGATTGTTCATATTACTGCAAAATGTAAACCTCATTATGGCACAGGATCTATATTTTAAGATATACAAGTACATCCAGCTTTATCCGCATTCATACAGTAAAGTCGCATTAAGCGATATGTTAAAAAAACTCTCTATTGTTATTCTATTTCTATCATGAAATACTGTAAAATTGTTTTTATTCTAAAAATGAGACCAATGTAGTCCAACTCACAAATAATTCAGAGGGTGTTACAAGAGTTTAAGTTTATTTACTGAAGCTTAAGCCTAGTCCTAGACTAAAATGTAAGTCTGAGCTGCTTTAACTGAACGAAACTTGCACTGACTGATCTTAAAACATATCAGTGCCTTCGTTTTGTCTCAAGATGCAAACCAGTAATGTTTTGCTTATAAAAAAAATACTTAAAAGTCTTAATTAAACTATTGCCTAATCCTGGTTTAGGATAAGCCCTGTCTATGAAACCAGGCCTATATATTTTTTCCCTGTACATTAGAATTTAGAAATACAATAGAAATATTTTTCCCGTGATTTACAGAACACACCCACTAAAATGTCATTCAGTGTAACAATAGGTCATATACCAAAGATTTTTGTATAACATTATACTGTAATAAAAAAGTTAAAAAAGTTGTTTCAATTAAAAAATTACATGTTCGTGCGGCCTTAAAATTTTACGTTTAATCAACGTAAAATGTTAAAGGTCCCATATTGTACACATTTCTGGAGGTTTATTTTAGTTGTTGATGTCCTTAAGAATATATATTTGCGGTATAAGTGCCAAAATCCATCTCAATATATTTTTACAGCTCCTTTTTTCGGAGCTCTGTCAAAAACAGGTCGATTTTGGCCCATCTAATTAATATTCATGAGTCTCTCTTCTGATTGGCCTGTTGTTTTCTGAGTGACGCACAGCCAGGCCAATCACAGGTAACTACGGTCACGTATCGTTGTAGCCGAAACCAGAACAATAGAGAGAGCCTAGCCTGCTGATACTCAACAGGATATTTCAGAATGATCATTAATGTTTTTTCTTTTTCAAACACCGAATGCAGTAAGCTACATAACTGTTGCTTTAGTAAAGCCCCTTTCACAATGCGCGCTGATTCCGGAAAATTACGGGAACGAGCGCTGTGTGAACAAAAGCCTAAACCATAAACCATAAAGGCAGTGTTGTAGTGATGATGAACGTTAACCTGCGACTCTTCACGACAAAAAAAATACGTGCAAAGTGGAATGAAGCGGCGATCGGGCAGAGCCAACTCCTCACGATCAGCGCTGAAAATGATGAGCTACTTTAAGCAGGCTGTGTGCAGTTTACTGTGGATTGACTGTTTTGAAACTCACATGGTAGTTACATAGCCCCTAGACCTCAGTTATCATGGAAAAAGCCAGGAAATTTCGATTTTGACAATATGGGACCTTTAAGTTGTGCTATGTGACAACTTGGATATTTGAGTTGAGTAAACTTAAAATTTTAAGGCGGCACACACACTTTTTTATGCATGTATAGTTCCAAGGCCACTGGAACACTTAATAACAAACATTAGCAAGTTTTAAAGGTATAGTTCACCCAAAAATGAAAAATTGATGTTTATCTGCTTACCCCCAGGGCATCCAAGATGGAGGTGACTTTGTTTCTTCAGTAGAACACAAACCATTGCAGTCATAACCCTGTGGCTTGTGACGATACATTGAGGTCTTCAGACACATAACGACCGGTCTGTGCAAAAAACTGAACAGTATTTACAGAGTAGAAGTAGAACGTTCTGACATTTTTGGGTGAACTATGCATTTAATATCGTCAAATAACAACCTAAATAAATACTGTTCACTAATGCCATCAAATAACATTGAGTTGTATCCGTTCAGCATTCAGTTTTGTTTTTTTACCAGATTGACGTGGAGAATTCTTATACCTGTCATTTCTCTGCAGACCTGAACCATAAGAAACAGCAACTCGATGGGTCAAACGCAAGGCACAGCTCGACCCCAGAAGACAGTGTTGTTTAGGAGCTCCGTCAATACAGCATGAAAACACATATCTCTCTCTCTCTCTCTCTCTCAGCGTGCAAGATAAACTCCCCTCCCTTCCCCAGCCTCTCAAAGCACTTTAGAGCGTTAAATAAACAGTAGGCCTCAGATTTAACTGGGGAGTCTAACAGCCGTGACCTTTTCACTTCAAATGTGGCGGGGCCAAGTCATTAATATTGCCATGGCAGCCGCCCGGGGCAGACATAAACTGCTGATAAATAAACGGTTGAATCATTTATGGAGGGGCTCTCTGCCTCTTCCCTCGCACAATATGTCGTATGACATGTGCCTGTCTCTCTTCTGTTCGGCCCGTGGAGATTTTAAATGCTAAATGTATGTGCATATTTTCCTCATCGCCGCTCGTATTAGAATTGCAAGCCCCGATCCCTGACGGAACATGAAAGGATCGCTGGTGCATAATGCCGGCAGAAATTATAAAATCCCACGATGGCCTGCTGCTATCGGGACGGCGGTAATGAGCGCGCTTAAGCGCTTTGTGCGAAGCTGGCTTCCTTCTTTTCTCCTTCCTAATTTCCCATTTTTGGGGTCTCTCTCTCTCTGTTGGGTCGACGCTAACGACTGCGTCTCTGTTATTGAGAGAGACAGACTTGTTAGAGGACAATGAGACGCACGCATGCGTTTTGTCACTAGTGAGCCCGTGATTTACACTCCAACCGCTGACAGACATGTGACGGCCCACTTTTGTTTGATCCCAGCATCACCCCTTCGGCAAATTAAAGCTAAAGCACACAACAAGAGCAAAGGAGGACTGTTTCTCCTTCAGTTGTGTCACTGTATACTGTCAGACGCAGTAACTGTATATTTCCCATAGTGCCACTGTCCGTATTGATCTCTGGCAATCACTGCAGGATGGATTGATGGTGAAACACTAGCGCTGTGACGGGCCCTCGGGTGTCTGATTCAGGCCTGTTTCATAGCAAAGAGACCTGAGCCTCTAAACTGCTGTCAGACCTCATATAAACCAACCCAAGATATTCATCTGACCCCAGCACAGAACTAAGGTCAGAAGGTAGGTAGAGAAAATAGTTGAATTTATAAAAATGACCTCGTTTAGTTTACATCCCCTTGATTCTTAATACTGTGTTGTTACCTGAATGATCCACAGCTGTTTTTTTTTTTGTTTAGTGATAGTTGTTCATGAGTCCCTTGTTTGTCCTGAACAGTTAAACTGCCTGCTGTTCTTCAGAAAAAATGTTCAGATTTCTTTGGGTTTCCAGCATTTTGTGTATTTGAACACTTTCCAACAATGACTGTATGATTTTAAGATCCATCTTTTCACACTGAGGACAACTGAGGGACTCATATGCAACTATTACAGAAGATTCAAATGCTCACCGATGCTCCTGAAGGAAATACCATGCATTAAGAGCCGGGGGGTAATATCTTTTTGAATTTGAACATCAGGGTAAATGTAACTTATTTTGTCTTCTGGGAAACATGCAACTATCTTCTGTAGCCTCTGGAGGGCAGTACTAAATGACAATGTGATAATTAGGCAAAATAAGAAAAATGCACACATCTCTATTGTGTTCAAAAGTTTTCAGCCACTGGCTCTTAATGCATGTTTTTTTCTTTCTGAAGCATCAGTGAGTGTTTGAACCTTCTGTAATAGTTGCATATGAGTCCCTCAGTTGTCCTCAGTGTGAAAAGATCTCTAAATCAAACAGCCATTGTTGGAAAGGGTTCAAATACACAAAAATGCTGGAAAACCAAAGAATTTGTGGGAGCTGAAGGATTTTTCTGAAGAACAGCAGGCAGTTTAACTGTTCAGGACAAACAAGAGACTCATGAACAACTATCACTAAACAAAAAAACACAGCTGTGGATCATTCAGGTAACAACACAGTATTAAGAATCAACGGTATGTAAACTTTTAAATGGGATCATACTTATAAATTCAACTATTATTTTCTCTTGTGGACTATATGTAAACTTCTTTTAGGTCAGTACTAAATAAAAAAATAACATGCATTTTGTATAATCCCTCTTATTTTGGTAAAATAATTAACAATTCGCTGATTCTAAAAGGGGGATGTAAACGTTTGACCTCAACTGTAGATAGATCACAGAGTATCAAAGTAGAAATATTGAAAAGTTGAAATAGTTTTTAAATGGAAACCGTTAGACCATGCAATTTTCCATTACCATCTGATCAATTTCACATGTCCTTGCTCAATAAATGTATTAAGTTCTTCAAAAAAATAAATAAAATATGAACAATAGTGTACAATGATTTCTACAGCAAATACCTCTCACATGCACAGCAGTTCTCCTTTTTCACCATCAGAGGGCGTCATGATGTTACACTTCTTTTTATGGTTATTTCCAACTACTGCAAGTCAAGATACTCAAAACCAAAGTATTACAGTTCTAATTATAGTACAATGAGGAATACTACTATACTACTATAAACTACACTTTGAATACTATACAACAAAAGCCATTTCAATTTCCTGTCTCCATGTGTGATTTTATGAGTCTTCTCTTGTTGCCCATGTTGAGGAAATGAGTCATGAGATTCTGGCAGAGAGCGCAGCTCGTCTTCACTCTCCCATCACTGATCTGTGTGTATCGCTCACGAACACCTGTCCTCAGCTGAAATTCATCACCATGATAATCTGAGAGGTTATCAGATCGACCTGCGAGTGCACCGGACACTCACACAACCACCCTTAAAACATCAAGTGTTCGCACCAACGTCATGACAAATGTTCCACATTTACACAGATATACTACTCTGGAATATTTACAGGCGCCCCCATGCATAAATAACACATCCAGTCTTTATTGTGCATACCTGGACGTATAATATAAAGCCGAGTTGGGCCTCAGCCAGCAGAATCTGTTTTCCACAAAGAGTCTCGTTTCTGCTGATGCCGTCCGGCTGGCTTTCCGGGTCTTCTGGGAATCATGAGAGACTCTCCGTGTAAACAGACCCAGAATCAGCTGTTGAGTGGGTGTACGGAGAAATGGAAAGCATGCACCAGAGGATTTTCACGACGTGACCCCGAGACTGACCCTGACACGGGTAACGTCTGGGATTTCCCTGCCTCAAATGATTTTCCCTGGACTCTGAGAGGGAAAACGCTCACTCAGCATTAAAGTCTCATACCGGACAACTTACTCTCAGTGGCAGTGATGTATGGGAAATCTTGTTCATTTATTGCACAGCTAGATATGTGGAAACTGAGCGCTATGAGAAATTGCAGCTGGCAGAGGATCCACCTTGACCTGGTTTCTCTCCGGTGTTGATTTCACCTATTATGAGTTCTGCAGTGACTTCTGAGTTAAAATCTATCCATCTACCTGTTGTCACGAACTCAGCCTGTATTCCCTATGCAAAGCACCAGTGTGACAGGCACAACATTTCCTTGTGAGAAACAGCATGCTCGCAATGTAATACCCACTACGCACTCTGATTTAGAGCGGACAAATATTAGACTTATTATTGCACATAATGCAATTTCAATCTGAGCAGAAAAATATCAGCAAACGTGTATATGTGCATGCATACTACAATGCATTCATTTGTACAGCCACCAATCTATTCTTTACACTCATCCATCATTTCATAAATAAAGGACAAACCTTGCAACACAAAGTGGACAGTTGGTGTGTTCAAGTCTTCCTTGAAAGTTCATATTTACAAATTGGAAAGTCGTAATTAGTATATCAGCTGCATTGAATTAACTTTGATCAAAGCAAGATGACAACGTACATTTTCTCCATCGTCAAAATGTTGACTAAAGAAGCTGTGTTTTTGCTTTACTGTATGTTTTTATTCAATTTATGAAGGAGCTATAAATGGAATGGTTATATATTCTATCACAATCATACAATACTGTGGTATTTTGTACATGCAATAATAATTTATACTTATAATTATGACTTTGTTATGAAAGCCCATTTCCGCCACTAAATAAAAACTTTTACGACTTTTAATCTGACAATTCTGGCTTTTATACTAACTCACAATTGCATGTTATAAAGTCAGAATTATGAGATATAAACTAAAATTGACTTTTTTCTCAGAGCTGCATGATACAAACACGCATTCTAACTTTTTTCTCGGAATTGCGTGATATAAACTATAAAGTCAGAATTGTGACGTTTGTATCTCGCAATTCAGATTTTTTTTCGGACTTTTTTTCTCAGAATTGTGAGATATAAACTCACAATTGCAAGTTTATAAGTACAATTTTGAGGGGGGGAAAGAATTATATGCAATTCTGAAAACATATCAGTCTTTTTTCCCCCTCAAAACTGGACTTTATAACTCACAATTGCGATTCTGAGAAAAAAAAATTCACAATTGCAAGATATAAACTCACAATTTTTCAATTTATGCTGTGCTGTAAATGGATTTGTTATATATTCTATCACAATCGTACAATACTGTGATATTTTGTACATGCAACTTAAAAAATAATAATTCATTAATATTAACAAATTTACTACAAAAATAGATGCTGCATTTATTCCATCTTATTTTCTCACTGAAAACAAAAAAACTCTTGGCTTTTTAGAAAATTTCACTTATAATTATGACTTTGTTATGGAAGCCTTTTTTCACCACTGAATAAAATATTTTTAAAAAAGGTAATTGTGACTTTGTATCTGAATATTCTGACTTTTTTTTTCTTAGAACTGCATGACACTAACTGGCAATTCTGACTTTTTTTTCTCGGATTGGTGAGATATAAACTCACAATTGCATGTTATAAAGTAAGAATTATGAGACATAAACTTGCAATTGTGAGATTGACTTTTTTCTCAGAACTGGCCTTTTTTCTCGGAATTGCATGATATAAACTCAGAGTCGCGAGAAATAAAGTCAGAATTGTGAAATATAAACTATGAAGCCAGAATTGTAAGATATAAACTCACAAATCGGAGAAAAGTCACAATTGCGACTTTTTATCTCACAATTCTGTCTTTTTTTCTCGGAATTGCATGAAACAATTGTGAGAAATAAACTCACAATTGTGTGTTATGAAGTCAGAATAGCGAGATAAAAGTCGCAATTACCGTTTTTCATTTTTTATTCAATGGCGCAAATTGGCTTCATACTTTGTCATGACATTCATGTGCGTTCAACTTGTAAATACAATCTTTCTGGCATTCACTTCAAACTACCCCAGTCTCATCCTCAGATGTCTATTTACAGTCAAACAGCATGTTTCAGAGTCCTTTGGTTAAACAAGCTACTTCAGCAATCTTTGCTCTTCTTCATAGCATCATTAACTATGAGCCATACCATGTTTCACACTGCACTTTACAGTTAGGTGTCATGCTTTCACATGGTACTGTGCATTCATCAAACCCGGGTTTATCTTCTTATCTGCATATTTGCGAGGCTAATAGCATTGAATAAGCACAAACCCTTACCTGTTTTAATAACTGCTTGTTCATCTGTGGTGTAAATGTAAATCCACTCTGGCTGTCTTCTGTCTTCTGAAAGGTACTAGAGAAACAAAAAAAATAGAAAGGAAAACAAATCAGAATTTGCTGTCACTTAACTAATGTTTTAATTAACTAATGCATTCAGACGTTGAAATTAAACAAACAAGCTTGTAAAGCACATGAATATTTAATAAGGCATTCCGTGAGGAAGTTTATGATTGGCTGTTTAGCTACTACTGTTTAAAAGTTCAGTGTCATTAGATTTTTACATGTTTGAAAAAAATTCACAAAACATTTTTTTGCAGCAAAAAATTTAATTTTAGTTCATCTCTGAAGGATATGGAAACTTCAATTAATTTTGCTACATTTTTTTTTTTAATTTGCACAATTTTATATTGTTTTTATATATATTTCTTAAATATTATGATTTAAAATGTTTTCTATGGGGATATCTGTTAAAATGTAATTTATTTTTGTGATCAAAGCTGAATTTTCAGCATGATTACTCCAGTCTTAAGTGTCACATGATCCTTCAGAAATCATACTAATATGCTCAATGTTGAAAACAGTTGTGCTCAAACAACACTCATTATTAATAGTTATTAGTTAGTTCAGTGTGAGAACTCTTTAATGTAGAATACAAACCAGCATTTGAGAGAGAGATTTCCACAACTGGAAATAATGGAAGCTGTTCCCGTGTAACTGAGGTGATATTTGGGTGGTAGCCCTCATTTTAGGATGTCATGATCAAGTTTCTCACGGGTTTATTGCCCTACCCTTCGAGTTATCGGTCTCTAGCGGGACAGGCTGTGCGTATTTCTCTTTGGACTAGTCTAATGGAGGAGACATCAGGGAATCAGTGATAGTTTTGTTCTGTTTGAGGGTAGCTGGGCGTGGGGACGACTGGAGCTGGCATGGAGCAGAGCATGGCATGGTATGGAGGGTGTGTGAGTGTGAGAAACACTGTTTCCACGTATCCCTTCTCCGCAGTTGAAGTGCGAGCAGCTGCTGCTGGATTAGCACTGGCAGCTCCCGTCTCAAACCCACACAGATGACCTCTGACCCCACAGCAAACGCTCAGATCATCTTCAGAGGAGTCAGAACAATGATGCTTGATCTGGATATGTCACCAAGGGTGTTGCTTTGCTCAAGTCTGGAGTATTTAGCTGTCGGCCCACAGAGACAATCTGATATTTACACACCACAATGGTGTGTTCACAGCTCACAATTTCTCCTGCAGGTGTCCATACTGAACTTTAAGAATGTCAAATATGGTAATACCTCATATCTTCATACCCAGAACCCCTGAAAAAGTATATTTTGTCACTTGGAAAGTATGCTCCTGCTATCGTTCTTTAAATTAAATGCCACTTGCTTTGATATTTTTAATACTGCTGAGGTCATAAACAAGCTTGTAAAGCTCATGGATATTCAATAAGGCATGCAGTAAGTTTATGATTGGTTTAAAAGTTTGGGGTCATAAGAAAAAAATATTTTTGCAGCAAAAAATATTTTTTTTTTTGTTATTTTCTGAAAGATATGGAAACTTCAATGAAATGTGTAAAATCTAAACAAATTTAAAATCACCTGAGACCATCAAGGATGCATCTTTTTTAACAAAAATACAGTAAAAATGTTTAAAATTTGTAAATTTGTAGGTCAGTAAGATTTATTTATTTATTTAAATTTTAATACTATTTAGCAAGAATGAATCAAATTTATATATATATATTTGGGTCAACAAGACACATTTATTAATTTAATTACTTATTTATTTTTAAAAATGAATACTTTTATTCATCAGAGATGCATTAAATTGATTGAATGCGACAGTAGACATACAAAGGATTCAATTTCAATTCAACTCTCTATTCATAAAAACTCATTTTAAAAAATGTGTCACTGTTTTTACAAAAATATTAAATAGCACAGTTTTTAATGTTGGTGTTAATAATAAAGGTTTGTTTTGTGAATCCTGTGATGCTGAACAGTTCAGTTTGGTTTTGCTATCACAAGAATAAAACCTATATCTTCATCTATATATTTTTTTTACTTGTGCTATCATTCTTTAAAATAAAAGCTATTTGCTATGATATTTTATATATTGCTGAGGTGAGTAAAATTTATTTACATTTTAATACTATTATTTAGCAAGAATGAATTTAATTTATATATAAAATTGGGGTCAATAACACATTTATTTATTTATTTAAAAAAAATACTTTTATTCATCAAGGATGCATTAAATTGTTAGAATGTGACAGTAAACACACTTATAAAGATTCAAAAGATTTAATTTTAAATTAATTCTGTTTTTTTTTTTTTTACTTTCTATTCAGAAAAACTACTTTAAAAAATGCTGTTACAAAAATATTAAGTAGCACAGTTTTCAATGTTAATATTAATAATAAATGTTTATTTTATGAATCCTGTGACACTAAACAGTTCAGTTGGGTTTTGCTATCACAAGAATAAATAACTTATCTTCATCTATATCTCCATATCACTCTGAAAAGTGTATTTTGTCACTTTTTTTTTTTAATAAATGCCACTTGCTTTGATATGTTAAATATTGCTGAGGTCAGTAAGATTTCATTGATTAACTGATTTATTTAAATTTTAATATTTTTATTTACCAAAGATGAATTAAATTTATACAGAAATTTGGGGTCAATAAGATGTTTCATTTATTTATTTATTTGTTTGCTTGTTAGTTTGAAAATGTATACATTTATTCATCAAGAATGCATTAAATTGATCAAAAGTGACAGTAAACACACTTAATTAATGCTGTTCTTTTGACATTTCTAGTTATAAAAAAATTAAAATGTTAATTAATTTATTTTTATTTGAGAAATTGAAAATCTTTAATCTTTAATAAGTGAACAAACAGGAGTTATTACATATTACAAATATTACATATTATGGAATACTTTTACTTTCATGTACTTTATACTGCATTCGTTGTTTTGTTTTTGTTTTTCTTTTCCCTGGAGAAATAAATCGGCATGAGCTTCTGATTGGCTGACTCTATTTTTAAGGACAGTGTCTCAAAGCTTTGGTCTCCATCTCGAATGAGAAATTCATCGTTCTCAAATCAGTGAGTGCCACACTGGGTGGGATTGTTACTGACTGTTGTTTCCGATGTGAAAGGTCTCATTTTTCCCCCCGTTCTTGCATTGCTGAGTCTGCAGGGGCCTTTTGTTTAGAGCTCCAGTGAGCTTTAATGCCACAGAGTAATTCTCTGCCATCCCAGATAATGGGGTTTTAGTTGCCGCAGCCTTTTCCACAGCGTGTCAGTGGCATGAAACTGCCCACACAAGAATGCCTTTCACTTAGACAGGCTGCAATAGGCCACAGGACACTACAAGATGTTGGATAAACATGAAAAATACTGTAGTCAGCACTGCACTTACTGTACGCAAACCAAAGCAATTCAAACAATTACAGAATGCAAAAAAGATGTGCTTCGTTCATTTACAGTCCATTCAGAAACTAATACTTTAACACTTCACAATGAATCATAATGAGATCAACACTCATCCGACAAAAGCTTCTGAGTGGAATTTAGTACTGTTCTCATTAGTATTCTCAAGCAGCGTCCGAGTGCTTGCTTTCTTGTGTTGGGCTTGTGCAGGTTTTGTGCAAAACAACCCAGCAGAAAACAAGCTGCTTTGACCAATAGGAGATGAGGATAGTATGATGTCATTATGGAAACAGTTCATGTGGATTTAATATTCTTTGTAAATATTCTTTGTCTGTATGGTCATTTTTCTTTGTATTTTGAATCTCTTAAATGTATTGGCAACAAACAGTAATGGCTAGATAATGAAAATTAAAACTGCTAATAAAATAACACTTATTTATTTTACTTCATTCTAATAGTATGTTGTTGTCTATTTGGATGGCTTATTATATCTGTTAAGTTTTTTTTTTTATATTCCAAAATTATAATATTAATAATAAACACAGAGCCTATAAACTCTACTAATTGCAATGCAATCCTCCTCTCTCCTCAGCAAAGGTGTTGCATATGGCAAGCCGTTTTAGCCTAAAATATACTATGCATTACTCGTCGTAATTGCATTTTTACTAGTAACAATTCAATTAATGAGCTCTATAATTCAATTTTTACTAGTACCAATGCCAATTAGAGGGTTCACTAATTAAATTCTTACTAGTAACAATTATAATTAGATAGCTCTATAATTCAATTCCTACTAGTAACAATTCCAGTTTAACTTTTACCAGTCATGTTTCCATTGACTTCCATTCATTTTTAATTACAGAGCTCTACAATTGACTTCTTACTAGTAACAATTACAATTAGAGAGCTCTCTAAATCAATTTTTACTAGTAATAATTCCAATTAAAGAGCTCTCCAATTCAGTCTTTACTAGTAACAATTCTGATTAGAGAGCTCTCTAATTTAATTATTACTAGTAAAAATGCAATTACAGAGCTCTATAATTCAATTTTTACTAGTAAAAAAACATATTAAAGACATGTTTAATTGCAGAGCTCTGTAATTGAATTAAAGAGCTCTCTAATTAAGGTCTTACTAGTAACAATTGAATTAGAGAGCTCTCTAATTGGAATTATTACTAGTAAAAACTGAATTGGAGAGCTCTTTAATTGGAATTAGTACTAGTAAAAATTGATTTAGAGAGCTATCTAATTGTAATTGTTACTAGTAAGAATTCAGTTGTAGAGCCCTGTAATTAAAAATGAATGGAAGTCAATGAAGACATATGACTAGTAAAAATTAATTTGTAGAACTCTCTAACTGGAATTGTTACTAGTAAAAATGCAATTATGAAGAGTAACGCATAGTATATTTTAAGCTAAAACGGCTTGCCATAGTTGCATGAAGATGAAGGTGATCCTGAAGTTATAAGAAAGTGTGCATTTCTAACAGTGTTTCTAAACCTCATTGTGAAGCACTTCACTAAAACCTAGTTCAATCAACTAGCCAAATTCACACCATTACTGTTGCGCTGTAAATGAATGGTTTGAACCACAAACAAAACCTCCCTCTCAACAGCCTTCTGCCAAGACACTGACCTGCAGTGACGTGAGAACTGACCTGGAAGTAGAACCTCTCTTTGGTCACCACTGGGAAAAGGTCATGTTTGTTTAGCTTGCCACCTTCTGGCATGTGAGACCGGCCGTGATTCCACAATAGCGGGACAGTAGAGAGGAGAACCGGCCTGGAAACAAAAGACGACATCTGACATTAACCCACAACAGCCCGTCAACATCGACAGCCCTGTTCTGTTCAGTAATCATCACCTCAGAATGGACTGAGCCAATCTGATGTGTAGTTTCTTGAAAAGAATGTCCTCGTTTATCAGTAATCCTCCTGAGGCCCAGCTATGGAGTTTTTGCCTCTGTAGTGGACATTACATTTTAGTGAATTTCTATGGATGTCTTTGGCGTTTGACCATGACCACACCCTCTCCTTGGTCTTTAAAGATGGCTAAAATGTACTATTTAGAGTAAATTGTACATCCTTATGGAAATATGATAATATTTTGTAATTGTCATTTAAATCTGAATATTTTTCAAATTGTTTATCATAAAGCAACATCTCAGGAAAATGTTATGGGTTTTCAAATCCAAATATGACTTTCATTTCATGTCCACTGTAGAGGACACCAGGACTAAAATCATTTTTATTATGCATTTTGGGAGACAACAATTGAATAGGAAAATAAATAATATATCAATATTCTTATGAAATATTAGATATTATTATGAAAATCTGTCCAATTATTACTCCCATTATGTCCACGTTTTATTTAACATCCTGTCACAACAGCAATACATTAATATGCAAATTAGATACATTGTATACATTGTGTTTAATGGGAAAACCAGTTCATGGAAATTTTTACACAAAAACTGCATTAAAAACAAAACGGTATAACAAATCATTTTTGTTATATGTTTTATTATAACATAGTTGAGAATCATCCTTAAAGTTTGGTATAAAAATCCTAAAACCTAAAAATCGATTGGTTTTTATAAATAAAATATAGAATTATAGAATAAAATATGAATAAAATATCATTTCTCAAAAACGCGAATTTTATTTTTATTTTTTTCTGGGTCTCAGAAGGTTAGTGACATGGACATTAAATAGGCCTATGCAATGATAATCAAATAAACAATTCATAAATGTTCACACACAATCAAACAATTTAAACCTTCAAAATCTATTAAAGTTACTGATATAAATTGTACAGCAGTGATATTAAAAAACGATGAATAACAAAATGTGTGTAACGTTAGACCTAAATGTGTGGCGACAACATCAAAAACAAAACATGTATAGGCCTATAATATATTATAAAAAGAATTATATAAAAACAATGTTATCATTTAAAACAGCACAATGTAGCGGGGAATAGAAGCTAATTTGGGTAATATTACCTTTGTTTAAAGCTATTATAGACGATGACAAATGTGGACTAGTCCAAGAAATAACAGTGACATTCATTATTAGTTACTTACTTTCCTTTCGCGCCATCATTCGAACTCCCGGTTCTTCTTGTCTCATTTTCAGTCATTCATGGTCAATTAAGTAAATTATTAACTGGAAAGTAGCTAAACAGTTCGCTAATGAATCACTCAGGGCGATTTCTGCACCAATTCAACAGGGTACCAGTCATGAGCGGCACGGGTATATTTGTAGCAATTGCCAAAAATACATTGTATGGGTCAAAATTATCATTTTTTTTCTTTTATGCCAAATTCATCAGGATACTAAGTAAAGATCATGTTCCATGAAGATATTTTGTAAATCTCCTACCATAAATATCAAAACTTAATTTTTGATTAGTAATATGCATTGCTAAGAACTTCATTTGGACAACTTTAAAGGCGATTTTCTCATAAGTAAAATTTTTTTGCACCCTTAGATTCCAGGGCCCGTATTCATAAAGATTCTAAGAATCCTCTCAGAAAGCTTTTATTTTAGCTTAAAAACTCCTACGTAGGAGTTTTAGCTTAAGAGTGATTCAGAATCAATCTAAGAGCAACTCTGAGCAAAGAAAAGACAAAAACTTTTATCTTAGTGTGGAGGCGGGGTCGACCCCGTTGCTAGCGATGACACAGCATTTTAAAGACTGTGATTGGTTGGTTGTCCAAGAAGGAAATAAAAGAGTACTTTTAAGTGTAGGGTCTAGTTTAAGCCTTCACTTTGAAATTATAGGCATCATTTTTCCTGTTTTACCGCAACACACATATTATGTAAGTTTATATATTTTATATGTTTATATATATTTTTGTTTACCACGCTGTTAATGTTGTATTTAATGTATTTGATAGGTAATGAACAGCAGCACATTAAGGTTGTGAAAGTGCTGTAATTGTTTGTGTGATCTCTTTGCTTATAGAAGGTTGTGAACATACCCAAATTATTACTGCTGCATAGTTGCATTGTTTCCAGTTGCCAAATAAGTTCATGTAATAAATGTAGTGATTTCTTCCATTTCTGCACTATGGCATTTCTGCACTATGTCAGAGATGTTAGCATGTCTCTAATAAAATCAGTCACAAACATTATCTCTGCACAATCTCATGTGTAGCATCAGTGAAATCACTGTCATGCATTGTGTGCAAATATTGCATTGCCCTCCTCATGTTTTGTCAGTGTTATCCACTGCTAAAGAAACTCTTAAGCCTCTTAAAAGTCCTCTTCCCTACTCCTAACAATTTGGACCTTAAGACCTCTTTTAAGGGTTAAGACTCTTTCTGAATTACTTTTTTCTTTACTAGGATCTTTTCTTTAATTTTAAGGGAAAACGCCCACTTTTCTAAGAATTCTCTTAGAATTTTGTCACTATAGGAGCAACTCTTTGCACTAAGATTCTTTATGAATACGGGCCCTGATTGTCAAATATTGTCCTAACAAACCATATAACAACAAGAAAAATGACCCTTATGACCCTTTTGTGGTCCAGGGTCACATACATGAACGCCACTGTTCATAAATTTTGAATTCTCAGATATTTACAGTTACATTTGCACTGAAGATGAAGAGTTAAATCATAAATAAGGATACTATGTTTCTAACATGTTAAAGATGCTCCTTTCACATTTACATTACATACAGCACCTGAACACAGATGAAAAGCCAGTTCTGATGGACCATTTGAGACAAATGCTCAACAGAAACGTTTCCACCATGAAATGTGCAGCACCTGCTTAACATGATGAAGCTGACAGTCATGCCCTGCATTATATCTCTGGCCCAGTTTTGTCTTTGATTTCCAGTCTTACATTTTCCATGTCCCCTTTTCATCTTTCCCTGAGAAACTGGCTGCAAACTCAAAGTGAAAAGACCGGCGCGTCTGTTGGAGGATTTAATGCTGATCAGCATCATGTCTGCAATATATGACGTGTAAGTGCTGATAAATGAGAGAGGATGGCATGATGGGGCATGGACATCAGACAGAGCCAGCAGAAATGAAGGGAAGTGGACGATAAATCCAGGAAATGAGTCATAGTCGTCTCAGGGAATGACGGAGGTAAGGACAGAGAGAAAGAAAGAGTTGGAAAGTGGATGAAAATATAAAGAGGAAAGAGAGTTATGGGAGACAGCAGGATCTTTATTTATTTGTATCATGGTTTCCACAAAAATATTTGGCAACACAACAGTTTTTAGCATTGATAATAATCAGAAATGTTTGTTAAACAGCACATCAGCATATTAGACTGATTTCTGCAGAATCGTGTGACACAGAAGACTGGAGTAATGATGCTGAAAATTCAGCTTTGGTCACATTTTGTTACATTTTAACATATATTCACACAGGAAACTTATTTAAAATAATAGTAATATTTCACAGCATTGCTGTTTTTGGGTCATTCTACAGAAACATCCACTTTTGGTATGGCAAGATGTCTTAAAATGTATTTATTTTTTAAACTTTTAAACTTAGACCACACTATTAGATTACCTTTTGATTTTATGAATACGCATTAATGACGCATTTATCCATAAGGATGGTAACACCAGTGACGATTTTCATTAAAAAAAATGCATGTTACAAAATATCTGCTGCTAGTTATCAAACCACATGTTGTCAATCATGGTATACTTACTAAATTAAGTAGTTTTATCCATTTGTACTCTAGTTTTTTTACAATTCCCTAACAATAAAGTAGGTCACACCAGTGACATCAACTAAAAGCTTCATATGAAATCAGGAGATAATGAGAAAATTTCTGATAATTGAAAAGAGACAGTGGACTTCACATGGGCCTGCCTTCATAGATCTTCAGGAAATAGGAAGGAGGAAGTCGAGTGTCAACAGTGTGATTTATTTTTTTTCCAAAATAAAAGACTTTTGTCAAACGCTAACACCGTGACAGCTTCATTAGACCACTGTTTTCATTATGTATATATTTTTTTTAATATTTGGTATTTTGTTTTTGTTTTTATATCCATTTGACATGATATATTTAATAGTTATTATAAATAGACTCTTGTATTTTAAATGGTTGAAAATCCAGTTTTTGACCTTAAAATAAAGCACTTTCCCTCTGTAGCTGTGGGGACAAGCAGTTTTGTGGTACTTGGAATTCTATATAAATAATACAAAAAAATAATGCCACGTTGATGGCTCAGAAAGGTGTAATTGTTCAAATAACATATGGTTTCATCTTAAAATATAAAAGAATTGTAACCCAATGTAATATTTCTGTAAGGTCTAGTGATGTTTCTGTAGAATGACCCTTTTACTGTATTTTGATCAAATACATTCCACAATTCCAAGTCCGAGTAACTTCTTTAAAAAACATAAATCTTACTCTAGTATAGAAACATAAATGTGTCTTTATTGTGCTGTTCATATTTACAGTCTTGACCACTTTTGACACAAACTTAGTGGTTAGATGTAAGCTCAGTAAGTTCAAACTTCTCTGGTTCTTGTGTATCTTGTGATTTACTGTTGTAACACCACCACCAGTGAGCTCTCCCCTACATATGCGTGAGAGAGTAAGATGCAGATATCACTGAGTGCTTGAAATCACTCCAGCGTGACATGTGAGGGCAGAAACAAGAGATTTGACCCCAAACATGGATCCAGCGGCCTCCACCTGTTGAGCATCTATAATCTCACCCAAAAGACTTACAGCCACCTCAGTAATAATGCCGCTGCACCTCGTAACAGGAGAATGAATAGATGAGTTATGGGTTTTGCTCACCAACTATTCATCTCTTTCCTTCAAGCTTTACCTTCACCCTTCACAGAAGAACTCGTGTCTGTCTGGCAGGTCAGGTTGAATGTTCAATTACACGCTGCATATCACTGCCTCTACAGTATATCAGCAGCAGGGTTACACATCCATCCTGAACTCTCACTTACCATCTTACTGTGTGAATACTAAGAAAGTAGGTCAGGAATCTGTCCACTGCTGTGCTGATGGATCTCAGGTCTCTCTGGTCAAATAAATCTAAGATCATAAGAAAAGCAAAGACCATGGATAATTGTGGCAATTTGTTACATATTTTTAATTGTTGCATAGTTTTATACACTTCCTTTATTACAATTTCTTTGATATCATATTTTACATTTCTGCTGTTTCCTCTGCTCATAAGACAAGCAGAGATGGTCACCAGCAGCATATGGTGTGTTGGTGACCCCAGCAGGCCTCACGCTAACTTTACCACAAAGCAAGCAAGCTATCTATCTACAGTTCAGGTCAAAAGTTTACATACACCTTGCAGAATCTGCTAAATGTTATTTATTTTTATTTTTTTGTCACATAAAATACATTTACATATAGTCCACATTTATAAAAATGCACCTGTGCATAAGTTTACATACACTTGATTCTTAATACTGTTGTTACCTAAATGATCTACAGCTGTTTTTTGTTTTTTTTTTTGTGAAAGTTGCTTATGAGTCACTTGTTTGCCCTGAACAGTTAAACTGCCCACTGTTTTTCCAACAATGACTGTATGATTTTGAGATCCATCTTTTCACACTGAGGACAACTGAGGGACTCATATGCAACTATTACAGAAGGTTCAAACACTCACTGATGCTCCAGAAGGAAACACCATGCATTAAGAGCCGGGGGTGAAAACTTTTTGAATTTGAAGATCAGGGTAAATGTAACTTATTTTGTCTTCTGGGAAACATGTAACTATCTTCTGTAGCTTCTGAAGAGCAGTACTAAATGAAAAAATATTATATTTAGGCAAAATAAGAAAAATGTACACATCTTCATTATGTTCAAAAGTTTTCACCCCCGGCTCTTAATGCATGGTGTTTCCTTCTAGAGCATCAGTGAGCGTTTCAACCCGCTGTAATAGTTGCATATGAGTCCCTCAGTTGTCCTCAGTGTGAAAAGAAGGATCTCAAAATCATACAGTCATTGTTGGAAAGGGTTCAAATACACAAAAATGCTGAAAAACCAAAGAATTCGTAACTGTTTAGGACAAACAAGGGACTCATGAACAACTATCACTAAACAAAAAAATCATCACAGTATTAAGAAACTTTTGAATGGGGTAATTTTTTAAATAAATTCAACTATTATTTTCTCTTGTAGACTGTATGTAAACATCATTTATGTGAAATATCTTATGCAAACTTGCATTTTGTATGATCCTCTTATTTTGGTAAAATAAGAGAATCCGCAAGCTGTATGTAAACTTTTGACCTCAACTGTCTGTATCTATCTATAGTTATTTTTGCATCTGGCCTTATTGCATATGCATTAGAAGTTTACCTGTCAGATGCAACATTTATAGAAAGGAAAGTATTTAAATGAATCATTTAGCATACGTGATATACTGAGATTTGCAGTAGTTAGTTTACTGGTATTTGCAGCATTATTTAACACCCCCCAAAAATGCATCTTCCAGTGAAAAATGAAAGACTTTTTTTAAATGCCACCAACTTTGGTCTTCCCAAGGCCAAACTCATTATTTCCACAATACTGTCAAATATGGATGTGTTTGGCCACTGCATTTCGTCTCGGTGGTTTCTGAAGGTGATCTCGGTTTGGCGAGTCTGGGTGGTCTCTTTGAGCTCGTCTGCAGTGTTCGCTTCTACTCCTGAGGGAGTCTGAGACGAGGCTAGACAGCCCAGCTTCTCTCTTTCTCAGCTAACTGGAGATGTGCTGGTCAGTTTGCTCTGGCTCTCCACACTGATCCGCGGGTTTTTCCTGTGGAAATGGACTGTGGGACGACTGTCAAAGGGTCTTTCATTAAGTGCTGTATGCCAGGCCCTGGCCCACAAACTATGAGGCCACTATCCTTTATTCTGTGGGCCAGACGCACTCCAAATGTCACGGCTTCAGCTGATAAGCTGCTCTGGCTGCCTGTGATCGACTCTATCGGATTTCACTGCACATCTGTGACTTTCAGTGCATGTGACTCTAAATGCAACATACAACACTCACAATGCTGATGCAAACCAATGAGTTTACTGTACAAGCAGGAATATTAATTGAGTTTTCACACTGTATCTGTGTTTTAATCAGCTGCGCTCCTCCGCAGAGAGACATAAAGGCTGTTATTCTTACGGTCTGTGGACAAAACACGAGGGCGAGGACCTTTTCACAGAAACGGCATCCCTGCGGTGCGTCATGAGACTGGACACATCACGTTCTCCGCTGTATCCGCTCTGCTAGAGAGCTCTTTCTGCCCTGATGAGCAGACAAACATTAAAGGCAATAATTAGAGCAATTCCTCCTGCACGCATTCAGCAAAAGGTGCAAACAGCTTCCTCTCCATACGTCTCTCCCTCTCCTCAGCGGAGTCAGTTGACACGGCCGATAGTGCCTGCTGGATTCCTAGAGGAAATTTACCGGTGAGGTCAGAGTGGTTCAAATGGCTCGGTGCCACGGCTGAGTATAAGGGCGAGTTTAAGTTAGGCCAGTGAATTGAACTCCCCACGGATGCATATGTGTGTGCATGTGTGTGTTTGGTTCAGTGGAAGAAACTTGAAGCAGCCAAATAGAAAACTCTTGCAAAGTTGTGCATGTTAAAATTGCATTTTACTAACTAGTGATGTTTGCAAGGCGAGAATCACCGATTGCTACAGACGTCAGTTATACTTTAAACAATTCATTTTCATTGCTTGTGGAAATAACTTTCCTAAACGATCAGACTTATGACTGGAAAATGGGTAAAACTACCTATAATAATCAGTGTTTACATGTGAAATAAATATACACTACCAGTCAAAAGTTTGGACACACTTGACTTAATTTTTATTTATTTATTTATTTTTAGTCAAATTTTAATTATTTAAAAAAGAAAACAATATAATATGTTTTATTTTATTTTATTTTATAATTAAAAAAAAAATATACAAATT